>NC_087531.1:8571983-8871983 GCF_963921805.1 Phalacrocorax carbo
GGCTCTCCTTGGGATTCGCGGTCCCCGGTGGAACGAGTCCCACGCCTGGAGTGCTGGGATGGCGGGTAGGGGCTCTTCAGGAGGGGTGGGCAGGGCAGGCGAGGTGGCGGTGCCGACGTGGATGGTGGAAAGGGAGGGGTTTGATGGTGCAGCCCTTGCAGTCAGCGGTGCTGTGGTCGGGAGGCTGCGGGGGAGGACCAGGCGGGTGGCAGCCAAGGCAGCTGTTGGAGTGGCTGTGTGCTGCCGATGGCCCAGCCGGCATGCCGGCAGCGGGGAGTTAGCCTATAGGTGATTAGGAGGAATCTGTGGCCTGGGAGCCAGGCTTCCACTTGCCAGGCATCAGCCGGGAATGCCATCCTGCTGTGAGGAGCAGGCCTGGAAAAATCCTGGACTTTGCTGGGGAGAAGTCGTTTTCACACAGCCTCAGGGATCCCCCCGGGAAAGAGGCCCTCCTCGACTTGCTGGTTGTCAATGGAGGAGGGCTGGTGGGAGAAGGGATGGTCTTGGCCACAGTGATGGTGAAGCGGTTGAGTTGCAAACGGTCCGTGTAATGAGAAAGAAGGAGAGCAGAGTTGCTCCCCTGGCTTTTGAGAGAGCAAACGTCAAGCTCACCTCGCAACCACAGTCATGATCCAACTGGTTTCTTTGGAGCGGTGGTACAGTCACCTCTTGCTCCCAAGAGTTTAAAGGGGGCAAAGCGTCGGTGAGTTTAATACCCAGCGTGGATCATCATTCTTCAAGTGTCTTTCAGCTGTTATCGTTCGCAATCAGTCAACAGTCGACCTACCACGAACTATCAACCCTGCAGCAATCTTCAACATTCGAACGGTGACTAACAGTAGCAACGAGCAAACATACGAACATCATCCTGGGGTTGTGTTGGGACATCCATCTCCCATAGGGATAGGGTTTGAAGGGGGAATGTCAAGTGCGTGGGTGCAGACTGGGGGCGTGGCCATTTCACACATGGCATTTAGGGCAGCGTTAGCCTCAGGGACAGCTTTTAAGGGAGCGACTCCTTCACAGCGGACACGGATTTCCGTAGCGTGCTCTTAATACAGCTGATAATAATACAAACTACCACAATTACGATGATGACCGTTAGCAAAGACTGAGGGAGGCTACTTAGCCTTCCCAACAGGGAAATCCCAAACGCACTGAAAACTTTCCCCAGGCACTTAGTCCCTAGCGCAGTGGGCATTTCTCTGGTGTCTTTGGCCATTCTCTTCACCTCGTTCATCTGTTCTCGTAGTGGCACTGAAACGTGTGCCATGTGGACGCAACTGTCACCTCCCGATAGCTTCAGCTTCCCGCATACGCCTTTCTCCCTCGGCAGGAGGAAGTCTAACACAGCTCAGATTTGAGCAGTCGTCTTGCTGGTTGCTTGCAGTCGATGCTTTAAGAGGCCTAGGCTATCATGTGCAGAGTTTGTTAGTGCCTCTAGCTGCAGGCTTGGGTCTAGGAGAGAGTGTTTCGGACTGGAGGGATCCCGATTCCAAAGATTGCGCGCGGTGGCGGTGCAGCTGGTGCAGGGGACAGGAGTGTTGGGGCGAGGACGATGCTCGGGGCGGGTGAGCGTGCGAGATGCCTGGGCCCCAGCAAAGCCTGGCAATAATCCTGGAACACTTCTGAGGGCAACACAGACCTTTGACAGCCCCAGTAGTTCCCATCAAAGCCCCTGGTCGCTCTGGAGGGCAGCATGGTTTGCCCCGTCTTCAACAAAGGCCATTCAAAGCCCTAAGGGTCTCCAGAAGGTAACAAGGCACTTCCCTGCCACTGACAACACCCAAAAAAACCCCCAGAAACTCTCTGAATGGCATCAGGGACCCACCTGGGCCATGGCAAAGGCTGGTGAAAAACCCTGGTCCTTTCTGGAGGAAGAGCCTTGTGATGGGTATGAATGTGTATGCAAAATGGCCATAAAGAACTGAGAGATGTCTTGCCTGCACTCAGTGTTATCACAGATGACCCTGGCCAATCCACCTGCACACATCCATCGCGGTACTTGTATGTGCGTAACAGAGAACTAGTGAACAAATCAGTTTTCTTTAAAATAAAATCACCTATTTTGTATATCACCCTGAGGTTTGGTGTGCAAGGGGGGGTGCTCTTACACTCTACTGGCCTCTCTCAGGGCACTTCCCTCCCTTTAACATGTGCAGAGCAGGGGGCTGAAGGAGCAGGGACTTCAGCAAGGGGCCAAGTGCCCAGTGACGTGAGCCCCTGGGTCCTGACATTCACCCCGAAAATGGTGCTGCAGGCTGAGAACACATCAGGGGTGGGCAGAGCCAAGCAGTACAGAAAGGCATTGGATTGCCTGCTGAAGTTGCAGTGTCTAATATTAGCCACAGGTCATATATTTTAGAAGTCCTTTGAAGAAGGGCAGAGATCCCAGGACAGCTTTCCTGTCTATAATCCCCTGGGGCAGCACACTCAGTAGCAGCCCTTTGAGGTCTGTAACACAAACCCTACCGGGCTGCACAGGGAAGACAAAATGGTTCTTGGCTACTTTGGTCTGTACTTAAAATAGGAACAAAGCTGATCTCATGTGCCTCCCCACAGAGCCTGGGATTGGGGGGTGGGGGTGCACGGCATCCCAGAGTGCTTATGGTGTCTGCATCTCCCTTTTTTCTATTGCACTCACAAAGCCATAATTTTAGCTCAAGCTTCCGAACTTTGGCACCAGGCAATAAGCCACCTTCTCTGGATACCCGAGGTTGTAAGGATACCCGAGGACAACCAGGTTGGGCTTATACATGGCAAGAAAAATGTGTGAGTGAGGCAGTGCAGTGGATGCCAGCTGCAGAAATAGGTAAGTGGACTGCAATGAGCACCAGGACATGCTGTCTGCATGGTGCATCTGAGAGCCTTCTGTCACTCTAGAGTTTAGAAACCAAATTGCACAGTGAGGGCAGACACCTGTGTCAGAGAACTCGAGTGGGGGTCACAGGGGAAAGAGAGGAAGTAGAGCTGTGTCAATGGACCATCATCTATCACCTGCAGGATTTAGGGCAGAGTCCAGGTAGCAGTTAGCTGCTGAGAGACAGATAAGGGGGAGGGACCCAATGTCCCCAAATAAAAAGTTCTGTATCAGGATAGAAACAAGTGAAGAAACTGAACGGCACCAAGAGTTAAGGATGACCTAAGGGGGAAAAAGGAAAGCAGATTAACAAAAATACCTATACAGCAGTGATAACAGGGAGGTGCACGTTATCCTCCTACGGAATAGTGTAGTCAGTAGTACTGGAATCTCTTGGGATGGTGACCCATCAACAGCAAGCAGTTATTCCAGGAAATTCACAGAAGACACTGCTTTTACAGGAATAGCCATTGGTGGATGAAGAGAAAAAGGCACCTAGAAGGTTTGCAAATGTATATAATCTCTTCCTAATCAAGACATTTTAAAAATCCCACTAGCTATTGGGATTCTGCATTTCAGGGTAACAAAGATGGCAGTGACCTGCTCAAATCACTCTGAGTGCATTATGTCTAGGAGGGTATATGAAGGAGTCTTTCTGGGTGTGTTGATGTTGTTTATTATATTTTGTGAGAATAGAAAAATAAGTCAAGGATCTAGGTATGAGTTGCTGAATCAAAGATTTTTCAATGTAACCACAACACATGTTATATATAGAATCATCGAATGTCCTGAGTTGGAAGAGACCCACAAGGATCATTGAGTCCAACTCCTGTCCCTGCACAGGACACCCCAAATTCACACCGTGTCTCTGAGGGCCTTGGCCAAGTGCTTCTGGAACATCGCCAGGCTGGTGCCGTGATGCCTCCCTGGGGAGCCTGTGCCAGGGCTCCACCACCCTTGGGGGGAAGAACCTTTCCCTAATGCCCAGCCTAACCCTCCCCTGGCACATCTCCCTGCCATTCCCTCGGGCCCTGGCGTTGGTCACCAGAGAGCAGAGACCAGCCCTGCCCCTCCTCCTGCCCTTGGGAGGGGGCTGCAGAGCGCCATGAGGCTGCCCTCGGCCCCCTCTGCTCCAGCTGAACAAACCAAGGGACTTCAGCTGCTCCTTGTACGGTTTCCCCTCTAAACCCTTCCCCAACTCCGAGGCCATCTGTGGACACTCTCCAGTAGCTTTATACCCTTCATGTCCTGCGGCGCCCAACACTGCCCACAGCACTCGGGGTGAGGCCGCCCCAGCGCGGGGCAGAGCGGGACAATCCCCCCCTCGCCCGCTGCGATGCAGGGCTCGGTGCCCCCCAGGGCACAGTTGGCCCCCTCGGCTGCCAGGGCACGCTGGTGGCTCGTGTTCAACTTGCCATCGAGCAGAACCCCCGGGTCCCTGCAGAGCTGCTCCCCAGCCCCGCGTTCCCCAGGCTGCCTGTACAGCCAGGGCTGCCGAGCCTCAGGGGCAAAACCCAGCCCTTGCCCTTGTTAAACTCCACATGGTTGGTGATTGCACAGCTCTCCAGTTTGTCTAGATAATGATAGTTTCTCTAGATATATGTCAGTGCTTCCAGTGTAAGACAGTGTGGTGAACATCCAGTAGCTGGTGAAACTAACTGCACTGTCAGAACAACCTGTGTGTTGTCATTTGTAAAGGTGCTGTAAGTAAAGCTAAGCTCTTGCTGTTGTAATATGCAGGCTTCAACGGCTTTCAGAGAAACAGGATCTGAGATGTTTATGTGTACAGTGCATTATATTATTGCTTTATATTTTGTCAAACAGCAAAGAGAGGTGGATAGGTGGACTCCTTCTGGTACACCTTAATCATGTAAATGCCCATTACCCTATTGACCCCAGCCATTGCTGAAACTGTGCCGAGTCAGGTGTAGTGAGCAGGGAGATGTGGAGTGCCCGAGTGGAGCTAGAATTCATAGTCTCTAAAGAAGAGCTGGCCAGCAGACTTGGAACAGAGTTATCTGTTTTCTGTGAAGACGTGAGGATTTATTTTGAATGACCTAGATTAGCTGACGTCATAAAGACTTCAAACTCCTTTGCCTGCTAGGATTAGGAGTGTTGGCATGAGTAGTGTCACCAATTTAGAACAAGAGCATTTCTAGAAGAAAAGGAGGTTTGGTGCAGTTAATGGTTAGGCCTCCTCTTGAGAAGCATAGTATCTACCCACTGTCACCCTCATTGCCTGACCACAACAACATGCCTAGCCATAATCTTCAGGCAAGCAGACTTCTGAACTTGTCTGCTACTGATGACTCCTTCCACATTCCCAACTTACTCTGCTTTGACAGAGAGTCAAGACGTGATAATCAGAAAGGCATGTTCAAAAGGATAGTCATGTTAGTAACAGCATCTTGTCAGGTTTCAGGTGTAAATAACAGCATGCTCTTCCCTGAACTATTGGTGCAGTCCCAGTTAGACACTCTCTCACAGCATGCTCTCTTAAGATCTGAGGAACTACAATATGTACTGAAGACAGCTTCCCCCTTTCTTCACAAACAGGGTATATTTCAGGAACAGATGAACCAATCCCATATGTTGTGTCCTGGTCTTGAATTATAATCACTTTGGGATTCTTAGGACTGAGAGGTGCATGAAGAAGGTGGCGGGATGAGGTGTCGAGAGTCATGACAGTGCCTTGAACTTACATGTAAGAATCCAACTCTTTTCCACAATGTAATCGAGGTGAGATTTGTTGGTGGGAAAATGGACCCGTAAGGCTGCAGCCCCTGGTAGCTCTGTCCATCACTGTGTGCCCCATCACGCAGGAGCACTCACCTTGCCACCAACGACCCTGGAGCACGCCCAGCTGGACGCTCACCAGCACGCAGTTATGTTTGGAGTTTGATTACACCCAGTCAGGCTGGGTGTGCAGGGACTCTGCTTTTCCACGCGAGGGTGCTGTCCACATTGGCAAGGGCCACGCTTCGGGTTTTCCAGCAGAGCACATCACAACTCAGCATCGCACCAGGCAGATCACAGACAAAATGACCACCAGGCCCGGTCAGAGCTTTATTTGGACTTGTTGAACAGGATTTCAGAGGGTGATTCTTTCAAAGCATATAACTAGAGGACTTGTTTGACGTCTGAACGCAACATTGTCCTGCTCACAGCAGGCAGTTGGTGGATAAATTATTACCTTTTAAAAAACCTGGTTTTCTTACTCATAAATATATTGTAATATAAATACTAACTGATAAGTGATTTCTAAGTTCCTCAAACTCTAATTATTTCATGAACCAACTTGAAGAAGCCTGATATTTAGAGACTGTGTGTCCATCTTTTTGTCTCCAGCCCCTTTGGATGTCTTGAGGTATATATCCCAGAAGACAGGTAACTTTGACAGCTTCAAGGGATCACTCGCTACAGCGGGAGTGAGGGGCAGTGTTTGGCACTCACAGTCATGGTTCAAAATTCATCATGATTTATACAACTGACAAGGCACGCACAGGTCATATCCCCATGCACCAGGTCAGGGCTCCTCACCAAGGCTTTGTGTTCTGAGTTGCTTGTCTGTGTAGAGCCTTGCAGGTTTGCGCTGTGCCTTGGCGATGCTGCAGGTCTGTGCGGTGACTGGTGGTTACACAGAGACTGCTCCTCCTGAGTGGCAGGACTCATATTACACCTCTGTCACTGAAAGAATCACAGCTAACCTGAGGAAAAAAAAAATACAAATAATACCCTGAACACAGTCCCTTCCTTTGCTCCAGCAGTCTTAGATGTTTTTGTTTCACCCTCCACACACAGTGAAATGAGATTTTTCCTCATGGAAGGCCCAATCCCAATCCTTTGGATGTCAGTGGGGGTTTTTCATTGACGTCAGTGGGCTTTGGATCAGACCCAGAAAAGCTGGCTTTATAAATACAGACACTGCAGGTCAAGCACTGGTTTAAGCTGGTTTCAGCGATGCCACACAATGAGCTGCCAGACCACTACCTGCATGAAGGAGCACTGGGGTCCCCCCAGGGGACTATGATACAGCCAGAGATTCCTGACATAATTGTAATTCCAGGGCCCTACTACATCGTGGAAATATATTCACTGATACATTTGCCCAGATACTAATCTGTTCGTGGCAACCTGACGACTGGAGCAGAAACTGTTTTCAAGCCATCAGTCTGCCATGAGCTTGATTTTGTATTGCTTGATTGGAACTGAATACATGGACTAAAATGTGTTAGCGAGAAAACTATAACAAGTCACTGTATTTGTTTTCAAATTGTTAACATTTCTATCTGCACAGGTATTTATAACCTTGCTCACCATAACTGTGCTGACTACAGCTTTAGAAAAGTCTGGAAATAAAGAGCTGATGGACAGCATTTTAGTAAGATGAGAGAACAGTCTTAAGTGCTCCAAGAATGCATTATAGCACACTGGCAAACAATAATAGTACACATGATCTGTACTCCCAAGACTTGCAAGTAAGAATGATAGGATGATACGGTGGAATTTTTTTTGGCCTATGTAACACAGAAGGACAGAAAACATCATCTTAAGGAATTTTTTTTTGGCCTTAAAATCTACACAGCTGTACTGCAGTGATGCCAAAGTTGTGGTCCACAGTATTAGCTCTTTCTCCTTGTTTTAACTGACATAATATGTAGTAGTTTAACCACTGTTTTTCATATAAAGAGCATCTGCAATGAAGGACCTTATTTTTTTTCCTTTTTTTCTTCTTCACTTGTGAATAAAATGCTGGGTTGAACTGAATACATCCATTGTTGGCAAAAGATGAAATGTGGAACTGGGAAATGTGTTCCAGCATCATCCACTCAAGTGTTTATAGGCTGCTATATGACCTGCTTGATGCATGATGTTTGGATTTTAGAATATAATTGTGTGTGCATGCATTCATACAGGTACTTAAAATGTATTTTTACACAAGTGATAGAGCAGGTGTTCTGGCATGAAATCAGCAGATTTGTTGTAAAGAGCTTTAGGAGAGTAACGGAGGCAGGTGGTTACAGGCAAAAGTGAAGGGGGGAAGCATGCACAAGAAAAGGAGCAGAAGCTGGTTCAGCGGGGTGGAGGCAGGATGGCTGAAGGCTGTCTCTTCCATCAGACTGCAACAGGTGCAAGGATCTTGTGATGAAGATTCACTTTATCTTTCTATATGCACTCATGAAAGGTGCCTACAAAATACCACCGGGCTTGTTCTTCAGCAGCTATAAATGGCACTGTGCAAATGGCAGTATTACCTTGCAGTGACATATGACAGAAAGCTGGGTCTTTGGTGACATTGTTCTGCTGGGACTCCTAGCACAGCTGTCTGTCCCTTCCAGGCCTTATCTTCCTGCAGACATCCGTACCCTCTCGGGGAAGTCAAGCAGGCAAAGTTTGCCTTTCATGTTATAACACACCCAGCCTTCCCGTGCGCTCCATCGCTCCCGGAAAGGGTGAAGCGCTCCTGGGTCACTGCCCACCTGTCCGTCCCCCCAGACCCACTCCGTGCCCCGTCCCCAGCAGGCCTGGGCGCCTCCGCTTATGGCCCGCTGGCTCTGGGTGCCCACGAAGCCCTCCCGCCGAAGGGAGACCCGGCCCCGGGGGGTGGCAGGGCCCTCTGCTCAGGGCGCCCCCACCCGCGGCCGCTCTCAGGCCGGGAGGCCGGCGGGGAAGGCGGGCAGGGCCGAGCGAGCAGAGGCCCCGCCGGCGCCGGGGGAGCGGAGCGGAGCGTGGCAGGGCAGAGCAGCACCCGGGCCGGCCCCGCCCCGCGGCCGCCGCCACCTCCCCGCTCCGCCCGGGGCGGCAGAGGCCGGAGGCGGAGCGGGTCACCGCGGAGAGCGGCTCGGCGCCGCCCCGACGGGGGACGCTGAGGTGAGCGGGCGGCTGGCGGCGGGTGAAGTGAGGGCGGGAGCCCGAGGGGCTGGCGCTGCCGGGGAGGGAGTCCGGGGCCGCGGGCGGGGCGGCGGCCGCCCGAAGGGGTGACGGGGGAGCAGGCAGTGCCCGGGAGGCGGGGGGGACCCGGGGAGGGAGGGGTAGCGGGGGCTTGTGGCGCCTGGCTGTGAGCGCTGCCGAGGGGCTCGGGTCCCGCCCGCCCGGTCTGCAGAAACCACGGCGGGACAGGGGGGGTTCGGGAACCGGCTCCTCACGCCGGTCCCGCCCCGGCGGAGACGCGTTCTGAGGGGAGAGCTTCGAGGAGCCGGTTCCCGCCGTGAGGGGCGGCCGGCGGGCCGGGGCCGGGGGGCTCCTGTTGGCTGCGGCAGCCCGTAGGAGGAGTAAAGCCCTTCGCGCAGCTCTCTCGGAGGAGTTCCCGCACTGCTGGTACAGCGCAGCCAGGTCGCCTGAAACCGATACAGAAATAAAGGGTTATATCGAGCTGTCTTTGCGGCGAGGAAGGTCAGGGCCGGCGGCTGTGGGGGTCCTGTTGGAGTAGCCGTTCTGCCCTCCCGTAGGTAGCTCTCAGCTGAGCCTTCAGTACTCTGCTCTTAACCCTTTGCATGAAAAATGGTGAAACTGGGGGAGGCTTTTCTTGTTGGCAATGAAAACTGTTCCCGGACAAAATGATTGCAAAGCTGGCCACGAGGCTGGAAGAACGTGTTTGTGATTGTGATTATTTTTAAAAAGGTTTGTGCAATGGTCCAAATTCAAGTAATACAAGGACAAAAAAGGATTCATCTTAGGTTAAAGTTGCCAAAAAACCCAAACCAAATGGTTCATCCCACTTCTGCAATTGTTTAAAGCCAGATCGGAGGGTAGGTTCTAGGAAGTTGAGTAAGACTAAAGTCAGGTATCAGCATGAGCTGAGTGTTTCCAGGATAGATAATGATGCTTAATGTGAAGTCAGGCGTATGAATTTTAGCTAGCCAGATTGAAAAATGCTTGCTTATTTATCTACATCATTTATCAGCATCTAAAAGTAATTCCTTGTTTTGCAAGTGTAATGTGAAGTTTTATGAGACAAGTTTGCAAAACTTGGGTGGAAAGTGTGTTTGAGAGGACAAACGTCATGATGTTCGTCCTACAAAGGAGCTGCGCTCTGCCTTGGCCAACAGGGACAACTGTGCGAGACTGTGCGGGTGATAGAAGTGTCTACAAGCTCAGGTTTATCAAGATAGTCAGGAGACTTACAGAGACTTAAAAATGCAGAGGAGCTTTTTCCCAATTTCTGTTTAAAAATTAAAAAAAAAAAAAAGGAAAAAAAGCTTTTATGTTGTTAACCTACAGTTGTAAGGTGAAAGATAATGGTCTTTGTGAGATGCTTGTGTTCAGAGCAGCAAAGAAGCTGGCAAAATTGAAAAATGTATCTGATGTTAAGCCAAAAGTGCTTTTTACCTAGAATCAATGCTGCTGAGTGAGGAATACCTGTTCTGGGTTATTAGCTGTTACAAATTCATTAGGTGGTGAAATTCATATAGAATATTAATTTTCTTAGTCTAATTCTCATATCATGTTAGGGTTATATTGAGAAGATAAAGCAGAAAGTAGAGATTTCTCAGCTTGGTAGCTGCTTCCAGGCAGGAAGGAGAACAAATACCTGCAATGAAAAATTATTATTACATTGTCCTTCTGTTATAGCCCACCTAATCCACAGAAACTGAATTTATTTTTGCAGTCTGTCACGCAGGTAATTCAGAGAGACTCAGCTTGTCTTCACATGTGGCAAAAATTAGATTCCTGCTGCCACCTCCACAGGCTATGCTCAAGGAGCTAGTGCTGTATTTCAGTTCTAATCAAAATAAAAGTGTCTCTTCTGAGTTGGTGCCCTTTTCCCATGTTGTTAGCTCGTGTCTGGATAGACCCTGCTCTGCCAAGAAAGAGAGACGAATGATGGTGCTTAGGGATGCCTACACTATCTGCTCTTACCTCCCAAGTGTACCTGGGGACACCGACCTGTCTGAAGCCCTGGGGTTGTGTACTCGTGCAGACATCATCACAAACTTCAACGTTCAGTATTCTACTACGCACTTTCTTGGCATAAATAGAGCTAAAGCAGGCTTCTTCTTAAAACTTCTCCACTTTTCTTTCTCTACTTACTTTTCTTCTCTTCATGACATCACCAGCTTGATGGAAGGCATTTTTACTGTGGTTTTTGAAGGCTGCTTATGGTTTTCTGACATCCTTGAGTGCAGAACTTAAATGGTGTCTGGTCTGAAGGAGAGCATGAGCTCTAAAGAGTCAATATCACAACAACAGCCAACTTTTATAGACCTAGCCATGTCCAATAAACACAAAAATGATGACATCAGTCATTTCTGCAATTGAGAATTTTTCTGAAAGGCAGCTGATGAGGATCTTTGAATATTCATGAGCCCAAGAGAGCTCAAGAAGCAAAAAGGCATCAGGAAAGTATGATTGCTTTCTGTCCTTTGAAATATATATGAAGAAAATTAATACTGGTTTTCTAAATTTTTATTCTGTATTATAAAACCAGCTTCTATAATATTCTAAATTCTCTTCCCTGCAGAGCTTTTGGGGAAAAAATTGCTTTTGGATTCTGTACCCGTTCTGTAGCAGCTGGGTTGCCACGTATCCAGGTTATGATGATTTGTCAAGACTTTGGAAGCAGTTATTTTAAATGAACAGTCTCTCAGGGCATCTTCAGATCTTAATTTGTAGCCCTTTTCCCTGCAAGAGAGTAAAACACAGCTAGGATGTTATGGTGCGCTACTTTTTCAGGTCTCAGATGAGCAAGGTAAATTTCTAAAAGCTTGCTACTCACTATTAAGAGAAATATAGGAGAAATGCAGGCACAAGAGTGTTTGGTGTGATGTGATGCTGAGGGTCCCAGCAGGTTAGTTGCATATGTACACTCAGAAATTAATTTGGGTTGCATGTATAATATATATAGGCTTAATTTTGTGGTTTGTGGGGTTTTTTTTCAGGTTCCTTTTGCAGAGGCCAGTAAGGACTTGATGGCATGAATCCAGATATTTCCAGGTATGGCGTAGCAGTTGGACAGTCGGAGCTCAATGGAGGTGTTTTCTGCAACAGCACAGTTTGATCAGCTTGAGCTGTGTTTCTGCAGAGCGAGGAAGTCACCTCTACCTGCCCCGGGCCACTTGTGCTTTTCTTTTGTGCTTTGTGTTGAGTGTGCACAAATTATTTTGAAGCCACATAGTGAATTGCACTGAGGAACCAGTGTGGGTTAAAATCAACCCTGAGTAAAAAGAAAAAAAAGTTTTAAGTTTTAACCCAACTCTTTCTCAGCCTGGTTCTTTGTGAAGCTTCACAAATTCTATTGAGTATGGGGCGGTAGTGGCAGTGAAGTGGGAGTGCTGGTCGGGGATGGGTGGAGGCCAATGTCTAGTCTTTGATGACACTGTTGGTTTATACGGGCTCTACATTATAAGGAACCTGTCTCAGCAGGGGGATCTTTTCAGGCTGGAAAGAGCAGCGGTTTCTTTTCAAGGATTGTAGTGGCTCTCTCCACCCATTGATAAAATCTTAAAGTAAACTTAGAGTAAAACTTAAAGATAAATCTTAAAGATAAAACTTAAGTAAAGTTTCTTCCCTTGCTTGGTCACCTGTACTTGTCTTTGGCTTTGTTCAGGTGAAAGCAAACTTAACAAGAAATGAGATTATAGAATCTCAGAGGACTTATATCCACAAGTCAAAACAAGTCGTCTTCATTTTCTGTACTCTGGGCTGTCACTGACATGTGCTAGCTCTCTGAAATGCTGAAAATCGAGTCTGTATCTCACAGCGCTATCTGGAAAATCACACTTTTAAAAATTTGGACTCTTCAGACACATCCAAACATTGCTTTGACATAACAAGTACACACTAAAATCCAGTTTAAAGAGGGGAGTGCAGTTTTGAACTGACTCTACTTTAGCTGTGAATTTAGAGCCTGTTGATAAGAACAAAAGTGTAATAAGATTTCCAGGGTCAGCATTGCTTATTGTGCTCTCCTGCTTGTATTTCTAATGCCTGTTCCAGATTTATTCCTTGTAAAAGGAAACCCATGCTTTCCTAAAGGGAAAGGAGAAGCTAAAAGTCTTTATCTAATACAAGAACTTACTTAAAAATAGATTGCTCTTTAGAAAGCCAAAATCGTGTAATTATTTCCTACTAGTAAATTAATTATCCTCATTCTAGTTAATAGAGTAATTGAACACTTGCAGTGCAGCACATTGCAAGTTGTGTTATAAAACCTCCAGCTAGCAGAGCCTCTAGACTTGGAGTTCGTCTGATAAAGAGCTATATAGGAAACCCTGCCAGGAGCTGGGGCACTGCATCCCTGCCCAGCAGGGTATAAAGCCCCAGGATACATGATGCAGGTTCTTGTTGCGTTATGTCAGGGAGATGAGTTCCAGGAGCTGTGGCCCAGCCCGGACTGATGGCTGGTGCAAAGCTACCCACCCATTGCACCCTTGCCATCAAACAAATAAGACAGAGCTACTCTCTGGTCCTGCTGTGCACTTGTGATGTGACTCAGTGGTGATCCTGGTCTCGCACTCTGACCTTTAGCTGCAGGCAGTTTTCCCCAGATTGCTGAAATATATTGCAAATCCTTGTTCCATGCCTTGACTAACCTCCTCTTTCAAACAAAGGCTTTCATTTTATTGTGGGTCTCTATCATATGCATGTATTAACCTTCAGTGTACCTGTATTGAAGGCTTAATGTTTAATTCCGCTGGCATTGCATGACACGTTCTCCTTAAGTAAGGGGAAATCAAATGTCATCATTTTCCCAGTTTTAAAAATCCACTGAACGCTGTTTGTTCTGTCAGGGGTAATTTTTGTGGTGTGTTCATGTTTACTAAGGAGCACACCTCAGTATGTTTGCCCATAATTACACAGCAATGTCAATAATCCAGTGCATGTTTCCCACTCCTTTTTCCAATATGCTTTAGTTTTAATTAATTCAAGAGTAGCTTTCAAAAAAAAAAAAAAAAGGAAATATGCTAAATGCAGTAATTCCATTAACTTCAAGACTGATTCAGCTTTTACCGAAATTGGTTGTGATAATAACTAGTTTCTTTGTTTTAAAAGTCAGTTCCAAAAATCAAGAAATACTTCAAATATTTTCACGTGTGAGGTTGTTGCACAGATGGCCACAGACACAGGTATGGCATACGCCTTCCAACTCAACAAGTGTCAAGGTTTTGAATCAAAATTTATAAACCCAAAAAAAAAGATCTTGAAAGAGGTAAACGACGGGCTGTGTTCAGACTTGGGATTTTTTTGTAATAAGCTGTGTTATTTTTACCCTGGGGTACTATGAGAGCTTTTTTGGGCAACTGCTTCTTTATTGTTCATCTGTCTCTCGTCATGCATTTATGAAAGATAGCCTCCTTCTGTAGGATTGGGAAGATGTTATGTCAGAGTTTGTGTTTAATGTTTTTGAAGAAAAGATCAGAAGAATTTTTCTCTTCAGAAATGATGCTGAAGTAAAAGCGTGAAGGTTGAATTCCCAGAATAATAATTTCAATGTGATTTTTTCTTGTGAAGTTATTTGTGGTGAATTGAAGCAAGGCGAAAGTGACCCTTAGTATCTGTATTTTAAAAATAAACACTGAGCTCAGCCAGCATGAATCAGAGCTATGCTGTGAGAGCCAGAGGTGCTGACTTTGTGCAGGGGGATCCAAAGGGCTGTGGCTGTCACTCTGGCCTGTGCTCAGGGCTGGCATGTTCCCCCTCTGCAGCTGGTCTAGGCGTGATTGTCTCAGCTCAGGCAGGGCTGAACAACTGGCTGCAGTGAGTTAAAATAGGTATGTCAAAGAGATTGACCCAGCATGGAATAAATGCGGGGTTTATCTGCCACACCTGCAGCATAATGCAGGGACTCCTCGTTAGCAGAGCAGGAGACGGAATTTGCAGCTTAAAGAGTGACCGTGTTAACAAGGAGAAGACTGACAAGACCAGCTAGGCTAAGCAATCAGAAACAAACACTCTGCATTAGGCAGGATCGCTCATTAAAATGGTTCCATTGTACATCAATTCAGAAACCATCCCGTAATCCCAAAATTGCTGGATAAATAACACAGTGTGGTTGCAGCCTTCAGGATAATGACAAATAATACTGTCCCATAATGATTTGTTTGTGTAATAGATAAAGCTCAGCTGAAGACAGGTTCTCTTGATATTAGATACTATTCCAGCAGCAAACAGAGAAGGACAGTGGCTGTTGAAAGAACTTGAGTTTTACATTCAGCTTTATAAGCCATGCATGTTACAGGGCTTTAAAGTTATCTGTGCTAATCAAGAATAATTCATATTCAAATTTTTTTTAAATAACCATCATACAATAGATTGCATCACTCATTAAGCAGTAGTGCTTGTGAAAAGTGAGTCACAATTCTTTTAATCTTGGAGAAAGGGAAATCTTTCTATCAGTTGCTGTTTCTTTCTCAGTGTTTTTAATGTATTTTGCATTTGCGGTAATGTTGGGAATGTAGATGTTAGTGGTAGATAAGGTCTCAAGTTTTGTGTTTTGAAATGGAAAATAATGACAACACATACTAATTTTAGAGGTACGAGTATCATTTATAAAAAGATCTTAATTCAAGAATAATTAAATTTATTTTTTTACCTCTAAGCTTTGGAACAGCCTGGGGAGTTCGTGGGAACAAATACCTGGGAAACCGATGGAACTGTTGATACAGAAATTCAAAGCCAGCTCGTACAGAGTAATTGAAGCCTGTGTGTTTCCAGCACGAGGGAGGAGAACAAGGATTGTGTGAAAAGTCATGCTCCACATCTTGTAGGTGTACTAGGTTGTAATATAGGATACCTGCCTCAACTTCATGCAAACAAAATCATCCTGACTGATAGATAAGAGCTTTTCTAATCCGCATTAGCATTCAGGATGATCCAATTCCGCTTTGCTGTTTTATCTCTGCTAGATCTGTGGCAGAGAAGTCATGCACATCTGTCCCTTTGTCTTCCTATTTTATCACAACTGATTCTCGCATTTTGACCTAAGATGAGCAGTTCAGGAGTTCAGTGCTGAGCTGAGCTGAATGCTCAGGGTTGCTGGTGGTGTGTTAGAAACCACGTCTTTGGGGAAATGGCCCATTTGTGGGAGAGAGAAGGATAACAGAGTGCTTGACTCACTGCAGGGGTTGGCTGTACAAATAAGAGCAATGATGAAGCGGGTAAGTAGGAACTGTAGATGAAACTTGGGATGAAGAGCTTCTGAGGGCTGCTATAAACTGCAGAATTAAGCACATGCCAGAGGCATGCAGGGCAGAAGAGGAAGAGCTCTCCTGGAAGGGAACAGAAAGGCTTGCCAAGGGTGATTCTTAGAGGACAGATTAGGAGAGGACCATCAGACCAGACCCATACAGCTATTTAGGAATATTTATGCTTTGGAAAGGCTAAAAAATCAGGTAATGCATTGGATAAGCATTGCACTGTCCCATGACCTTATAAGAAAGAGGCTTTATCAAGAGCTGTACAGTATTTTAATGACTGGAGTATGGCATGGAAACCTGAACCTACTACCTGCTTTTTATTTTTCCCATATTTTAAATTAGAATTAAACTTTTTGAGACCTGATATGTGATTGTTGAGTAAGAGGGATAGTGACAATCAGTCAAAAACTTTCAGTTGGCAGTAGAAAAGATGTCTGGGGTATGTATCATATCAATAGGTCTGGGCAAATATTTTCTGTTTCTCAAGCATCTGAACCTCGATGCACAGGAACTGGGTTGTACGGCCCAGACTTACCTTTGGAAGAGCTTTGCAGATCTCACAAAGTTATTGCTGCTTACATTTAAAGTTTTGAGCCTTATTCAATGCGTATTCTCACAGTGTGTGATTGCTTTTTGTCCCTTTCTCCTTCCAAAATCTGTGAAAATGCTTCTATTGGTGTACAAACTGCTTGTTGTTACAGCCTTCGGGGTTAAATAGCATTTCTGCTTAGAGGGCTTTTTGGCAGTTTTTACTGTATCTTACTCAGTTTGAAGGAAAAGGTCTCACTAAGGCTGCCTAACTCTTGCTTTGTTTGGTACTGGTGAATTCAGAGAAAGGAGAGATAAGCAGTTCAGGTGGAAGTAAGCTCCCTCTTGATCTCTTTGTGTGATCTTCCAACCTGAATTCTTAGCTCACCGTGGTCTGAGGCCGCCAACTTGATTTTCTTCCTCAGTTCTATCAAGCGATGTCAGCCAGTGACTGCTATTTCTACAGCAAGGCTGGAGGAAATAGCAGGCCTTAAGAGAAATAATGAAGGAAAAAAATCCAAAGAAATTGCTGAGTAGCGGGTTTGGATTTTATAGGTGCCTCCTCCTTGCATTTTACATTTGTACTCTCAAGAAACACGTAGATCTGGGAATACGTGTCTGTGTATTTTGTGGAGAAGTTCTAGGTGATACTTTGGATGCCTCTGTTGCCTTACTGGGACACTAGTCGTGTCTGACATTCTCACTAAGATGTAGTATGGTCTGTATTTTTTTACGGAGTGATGGTAGAGCATAGCATTCTTGTGCGTTACCAAAACATTCAGCATGGGGTCTCCAGTGCTTTATTGTTGAAAACTTTTTTGTTGGTAGAGCTAGCACTCAGTAGCAGAATACTGATGCTTCCCAAGTGTCAGGACAATGAGGTTCATGTTACCTCACACTGTCCTGGAAGTAATAAAGGGATGTTACTTCATTCAGTAATACAGCCATGGGGTAAGTGCCAGGCAGAGCCTGCAAGGGTCCTCAGCTTTTGTCTCTGCTGCTTTTTACACTGGTAATTTAACACAGCACTTTATTTTATCACCTGATTAGATGTATCTGCGGGTCCTGAGGGAACTGGCAGATGAAGATGCTAAGCCACTATCCGTCGTATTTGAGAAGCTGTGGTGGTCCAGTGAAGTTCCCGCTGACTGGGAAAGGGGAAACACAACCCCCATTTTTAAAAAGGGAAAAAGGAAGACCCAGGGAACTACAAGCCTCAGCTCTGTGCCTGGCTAGATCATGGAGCAGGTCCTCCTGGAAACTATGCTAAGGCACCTGGAAGATAACGAGGTGATTGGTGTCAGCCAACATGGCTTCACTAAGGGTAAATTGTGCCTGGTAAATTTGGTGGCCTTCTATGACAGGGTTACAGCATTGGTGGATAAGGGAAGAGCAACTGACGTCATCTACCTAGACTTGTGCAAAGCATGTGACACTGTCCCACACAATATCCTTGTCTCTAAATTGGAGAACTGATGGATGGACCATCATCCAATTGATGGATAAGGAATTGGCTGGATGGTCACACTCAAATTATTGTCAATGGCTTGATGTCCAAGTGGAGACCAGTGACGAGTGGCGTTCCTCAGGGATCTATATCGGGACCGGCACTGTTATCATCTTTGTTGGCAACATGGACAGTGGTATTGAGTGCACCCTCCGCAAATTTGCTGATGACACTGAGCTTTGTGGTGCAGTTGACACGCTGGAGGGAAGGGATGCCATCCAGAGGGACCTTGAGAGGGGCCCATGCGAACCTCATAAAGTTCAACAAGGCCAAGTGCAAGGTCCTGCACATGTGTCGGGCAATCCCAAGCACACTTAGAGACTGGGCTGGGAATGGATTGAGAGCAGCCTTGTGGAGAAGGACTTGGGGGTATTGATTGATAAGAAGCTCAGCATGACCTAGCAATGTGTGTTGCAGCCCAGAAAGCCAACCGTGTCCCGGACTGTATCAAAAGAAGTGTGACTAGCAGGTTGAGGGAGGTGATTCTCCCCCTCTGCTCCTCTCTCATGAGACCCCACCAGGAGTGCTGTGCTCAGCTCTGGGGACCCCAGCGTAAGAAAGACATGGAACTGGTCCAGAAGAGGGCCACAAAGATGACCCGAGGGCTGGAACACCTGTCTGCTGTGAGGACAGGATGAGAGAGTTGGGGTTGTTCAGCCTGGAGAACAGAAGGCTGCAGGGAGACCTTATAGCAGCCTCCCAGTACCTGAAGGGGGACTAAAAGAAAGCAGGAGAGGGACTTTTTATAAGTGCATGTAGTGATAGGCCAAGGGGCAATGGCATTAAACTGACAAAAGGTAGATTACATTAGGTAGAAGGAAGAAATTCTTCTTTGTGAGGGTGGTGAGGTACTGGAACAGGTTGCCCAGAGTAGTTGTGGATGCCCATTCTCTGGAAGTGTTCAAGGTCAGGTTGGATGGGTCTTTGAGCAATGTGGTCTAGTGGAAGATGTCCCTGCCCATGGCTGGCGGGTTGGAACTAGATGATCTTTAAGGTCTTTTCCAACCCAAACCATTCTATGGTTCTATGATTCTATGATTTTTGAGACTGGTTTGACAATGGGTGCTACAGTTCAACCCAGGTTTCTTCAGCCATAGTAGCGAAGCATCTTCAGGTTCCTGGAGGAGGAATATGGCAGAAACAGCCATGGTATTTCAAAATGTGTGTGTAAATTCTTGGGGTTTCCTTCAATTTCAGGAGCATGGGTTTTGGCTTGTTCAGGGATCTGCTTGGCAGGATCTCATGGGACACTGTCCTGGCAGGCAAAGGTGCCCAGGCATCTGGTTGATCTTCCAGGACATCCTCCTCCAAGCATGAGTGTAGTCCATCCCAACATGCAAGATGGCAAAAAAAAAATGGTAGGAGGCCAGCAGGGATGAACATGGAACTGTTGATTGAGCTCGGAGAATGGAAGTATCAGGAAGGTGGAAGTGGGGATGGATGACCAGGAGGAGTGCAGAAGCATTGCCTGAGCATATAAGAATGGAGATAGGAAAGCCAAAGCTCAGCTGGAGTGAGCAATGTGAAGGGCAACAAGAAGAGCTTCTCTAAGTACATTGGCAGCAAGAGGAGACTAAGAAAAATTTGGGCCCACTGCTCTGACTCCTTCCTTACCAAAGACATGGTGAAGCCAGAGGTACTCAGTGCCTTTTCTGGCCTTGTTTTTAACTGGTTAAACCAGTACTTGTTTTTTACTGAGCAAAACCAAGGTGCTGTACTCATTCCCCTCAATGAGGGATGATCAGTGGGAAGAGCTGTCTGATTTGCATTCTGACGTGGATGAGTGACATCAGCCTGAAACCCGTGCTGTTGGTCATACCTGGCAGTCTGCTTGGGAGCCAAACACTCGGCAGTCAGACAGCCTAGCCGCAAAGGAGCTGGCAAGCAAAGGACAAGGTATGGAAATTAGTAAGCGATTTATGCTGGGTGAGGAAGATGTTCGCTGGAGATCTGTGTAAGCAAGTTTATCTACTTGCTGGACTTTTATTTGCAGCTTCTAACAATTGTTTGGGCATTTTATGCTTTTTCTGGGACAGAGGTGTCCCAAGCGAGTGTGTATATGAAAATTGTTGCTTTTGAACAGAGCAGCACATGACCAGCCTGCACCAAAGTATGAGATAGGGTTAATGTTGGTGAAAAGCTGGAAAATCTAGGAACCAAGGCAGGGCTGAAAAGATATTTTCTTAAAGGGTTGTGGAGGCAAATTTCGCATTTCTGCTTTTAAAGTTAGGAGTGAAGAATCAAGCATCTGTTGGACAAATAGTGGAAGTAAACAAATACTGGGAAGTTCCTTGAAAAAGTTGAAGAATTGCAAAGTGAATTTATTCTTGGGTGAGCAGCAGACATGAAATAATTTGATAGGAAGTGTCAGCTGGTAGATCTAAGTGAGGAGAAGATCTGAAAGCCAGGAAGTTGAGGATAACTGGTCATTGGTGGAGAAAGGGCTGCACAAATAATTCCAAATTTTCAGCTAGCTTCCAAAGAAGAGGATGTGGAGAACAAAGTCTGGATGAGGAGAGTGAGCCTGGAGAACATAGAGATTACAGAGTGAAGGAGACTGTGGTTTTGTTTCTTTCACTACTAGTCAGAATTGAAAAGCAGTCTTATTTCATGCAAAAACAAAGTGGAGATTCTGCCAGAAGTTGTGGGTTTAGGGAAGAGACAAGGGCATTCAGAATCACAAGAGGAGGAGCCGAGAAAGCTGGGGAACAGAGGAGATATAAAGCAGAATTAGCTGCAGGTAAAAACAGATTTGTACCCAAGATTCGTACCAGAATCCATCCATGTGGTTGGAGATTCTGCATCAGTTATGGCTGGGACAAGCAGGTTTATAATAATCTCCAGGAGAAGTTCAGAGAAATGGAGGTGCAGAAGGTGGGGCATTTTGTAGGAAAGTTGCTTTGACAGAGTAAGTGAGGAGAAGGCATGCCAGGAGAGTGAAGGGCAATAGGTGGTTCATGGACTGGTACTATAAGGAAAGATTTTGATTTTTTATTTTTGCCATAGGAGGACATTCTAAGAGAGGCATTTTTCTTAATTGATGAATTTCAGCTGAGTTCCTTGGACGCTGCCCATCCATGGTTAAATTTGCTCTATGATAAGAAAAGCCTTAAAATGGTGAAGAACCAAGAGAGGGTTAGGGAAAGAGAGGGATCTCAGGCAAAGGAAATGTTATTACAGATAAGGCAATATCAGAAGGCAGGTATGACGCCAGGATAGCTAACAGGGCTGAGGAAATGGAAATGAACATATCAAAGCTGAAGTGAAATTTGAAAAGGTTAATGTATTCCCTTCAAGCAGGAGACTGGAACTAGCTAATCTTCGTCTCAGCATGCTGAAAATAATGCTACATGTAATTAAAAATTTTGGAGCAAGATTTTTTTATGAATTAATATTATCAGATCTTTAGGGACAGGCTGGAGAGCTGGGGCGAGGGGAACCTAAGGAAATTCAGCAAAAGCAAGTGCAAGGTCCTGCCCCTGGGGATGAACAACCCCCCGCACCAGCACAGGCTGGGGGCTGAACTACTGGAGAGCGGCTCCACTGAGAAGGCCCTGGGGGTGCTGGGGGGCAGCGAGGTGACCCTGAGCCAGCACCGGGCCCTTGGGGCCAAGGGGACCAGCGGTGCCCTGGGGTGCTTGGAAAGGCGTGTGGCCAGCAGGGCGAGGGAGGTTCTCCTCCCCCTCTGCTCTGCCCCAGGGAGGCCACACCTGCAGGGCTGCGTCCAGTTCTGGGCTCCCCAGTTTAAGAAGGACAGGGAACTGCTGGAGCAAGTCCAGCACAGAGGTACCAAGATGATCAGGGGCCTGGAGCATCTCCCTTGTAAGAAAAGGCTGAGAGGCCTGGGTCTGTTCACCCTGGAGAAGAGAAGGCTGAGGGGGGATCTCATCAATGCCTATAAATATCTGAAGGGCAGGTGTCAGGGGGATGGGCCAGGCTCTTTCCAGCGGTGCCCAACGCCAGGCCAAGGGGCCACGGGCACAAGCTGGAACACGGGAAGTTCCCCCTGAACATGAGGACAAACCCCTTCCCTGTGCGGGTGCCAGAGCAGGGGCACAGGCTGCCCAGGGAGGCTGTGGGGTCCCTTCCCTGGAGACATTCACCCCCCGCCTGGACGCGGCCCTGTGCCCCTGCTCTGGGGGTGCCTGCTCCCGCAGGGGTGGGACGGGGTGAGCTCCAGGGGTCCCTTCCAGCCCCCACCAGTCTGTGATTCTGTAATACCTGGTATATGTTAGAAAATAATGTATGAAAAATGTTAGAAAAATACATGAAGAAAAAATTATCCCAGTAATAAAAAAATAATCCTAGTATTGTGATTTTTAGTGTGACAGTTTTACCAAAAAAAAAAAAAAAAAGACAAAAAAAACCTGGAGACTGAGGTTAAGAGATTAAATATAATATGGGTGTTCAAAAGCCTATGTCTTTTTAATCTGCATTTTCTTTGTTGAAATTATTTATTTCTGCATAAGAGAGGTGCAGTAAACTTCATGTCTGAACTTGTAACTTCTCTTATGCAGCTGTAACAAGTCATTTTGGTTAAAGTGGAAGGCGTCAGCATTATGGGAAGTATCAAATAGGTAAGAAACTGCCTCGAAGAGTTGTCAGGAGATAATTTAAAAACCCATGGTATTCTTGAAGAATTTATTTCCTAGGAAAATTAGTTAGAGGTTGGAATGCATAATATGCAGTTGTAACCCAAATTCAGGAAGTATGGACCAGAGTAGGACTAGAATACAGTAGCTCTTCCAATTTGAAATAACAGGGAACCTTCATAAATATACAGAGGACTCTTTCTTGATCCCCAGGTGCTCCTCAGAAAGAGAGGACAAACCTCTTAATTTTGGTTTCCAGCATACCAAGACTTAAGAGTTTTTTGGTTTTAATTACTTCAGCCATAGCGCCATGTCAAAAATAAAGCAACTTAAATCGAGAAGCAATGTAAGTGCATCCTTATGGTGGTGTGCTTCCACATTAACTAATAATTTCCCCTGTGGCAGTACTGTGCTGCTGGTAGTTAATTAAATCCTGGGAAAACTGGCTATACCAGGAAGTCTTCTGCAGGAATACCTGTGCTGGCTCTGGCAGTGATGTCTTTAGCATGATGCTGCACTTAAGCTAATAAGACTTGGCAGGCCTAAATGGCTTGGCCCAGGGCCACTTTGGGGATGTTTGCATCTGTGGCATTGTCCACCCACAAACCTGTATAATCCACCTGCAGACAATGGACCCTCCCTGGTATAATCCAGAACTGGAGGGCCTTCGTAGCCAGAGTAAGACGAATGAGGTGACCTTGAATAGCAGTGTGCAGAGTTGTGTACTTGGGGACTAACAGCAGAAATTTGTATGAAAAAATGTGGATGTTAATGCTAGACATGCCTCTCAGAAATCCTGTTTGGAAACAGAATTTAGACAGAAACAGAGGAATGTGCAAAGAAAGGTTTTCCATTTCTCATTAGTTGTATTAGCTACATCAATATAGAGAGGATTAGAAACAGTAGACTTGTTTAGCCTAGGTAATGAACTATGAAAGACAAGTATTGCTCTATAAACAGTGAGAACAACTTGTTTGTGTTGAAACCCTGTGTCGTGGTTTAACCCCAGCCAGCAACTAAGCTGAATAGGTTCCACAATATACAAAATATCCTCATTAACCACCACTCCCCTTCCCATCCTTTGATATAATACACAGATACCATTCCCTTATTCTATGGACCACCCCTGTAAAATGTCCACAAACGTCCACTGAGTTAATTTAGTTCATGACTTTGGCCTCCATCTGTCCTGGTGGTCACTCAGGACAGGAGAGGGTGGGTGTTGCATGGAGTTACTGGGCACCAAAGCCAGCTCAGGTCGGGTCACTGCTGCATTTGCTCTGCTGCTTGTAGGGCTTGTCCTCCATTGGTTCAGGTGGTTCCTGCTATAGTAATTTTTATAACATGTAACTCAAATCCCGGGTTACAACAATTTAAAGGTATTTCTATACAGTCTCCACCCCTGGTCCCTTTGGACTGGGCCATTGGGTTTGACATTGCAGTCAACTCCTCCCTGTGCTCTGGCTTGGACTTATCCACAGACTGCAGTCCCTTAGGGGTGTACCTGCTCCAGGTGGAGCCTTATTTATGAGCCACAGTCTCTTCAGGGGTACACCTGCTGTGGCATAGACTTATCCACAGTCACTTTGAGGTGCTCCTGTTCCAGTGTGGCCTCTCCATGGGCCACAATGCCTTCAGAGATAGACCTGCTCCAGCATGGTCTTACCCACAGCCAGAGTCCCTTCAGAAGTAAACCTGTTGCAGCATGGCCTTGCCTGTGGCTTCAGTCCCTCCAGGGGTGCACCTGCTCTGTTGGGGGCTTATCCGTGGCCACATGCTTTGAGGTGCTCCAGCACTACCTCGTACACAGCCACTGATGCTTCAAGGTGTACTGGTGCTGCATGGACTTACAGCCACAAATACTTCAGGGTGCACCTTCTCCAGTCTGGACTTACCCTTGGGCCACAACCCCTTCAGAGGCATACCTGCTGCAGCACAGACATTACCACGGCCACAGACACTTTGAGGTGTACCTGCTCTGGTGTGGGCTTATCCACGGCCACAGATGCTTCGGGGTGTCCTGCTCCCATGTGGACTCATCCACAGGTCACAGTCCCTTCAACTCAAGTTCTCACAGGAGTTCCAGCCTGCCCAGTACAGTAGCACAGGAACAGCAGCAATGCCCTGGCCATCTGCCAGCCCAGGTCTGTCACAATTGCTGTTATCAAACTGTTCCCCGGCACAGCACAGAGAGATGATCCAGCAGCAAAAGCGAAAAACGGCCACTAACAAGCACCAGACTCTAATACACAGTAAGGTGAGCAAGTCCCATGGCAAGCAGGGGAGCCTGTTAGGTAATAGCTAAACAACAATAACAGCTATAATTCAATCTGGCACATTCCAATCAAATCTGTTGTTATCTCAAACCCTTCGAGCCCCACGTTGGGCACCAAAAAGGACCGTCATGATTTAACCCCAGGCAGCAGCTAAGCCCCAAACAGCTGCTCGATCGCTTTCCCCTGGTGCGATGGGGGAGAGAATCAGAAGAGTGAAAAAACTCATGGGTTGAGATGAAGACGGTTTAACAGGTAAAGCAAAAGCCACACATGCCAGCAAAGCAAACCAAGGAATTCATTCCCTCCTTCCCATCACAGGCAGGTGCTCAGCCATCCCCAGGACAGCACGGCTCCACCACGCATGATGGTTATTTGGGAAGACAAATGTCATTACTTTGAACCTCCCCCCCTTCCTCCTCCTTCCCCCAGCTCTGTGTGCTGAGCACGACACCATATGGTGTGGGACAGCCCTGGGGTCAGATGGGGTCACTGTCCTGGCTGTGTCCCCTCCCAGCTTCTTATGCCCCCCCAGCTACTCACTGGTGGGGTGGAGTGAGGGGCAGGAAAGGCCTTGGCTCTGTGTGAGCCCTGCTCAGCGGGAATGAAAACATCCCTGTATTATAACACTGTTGCCAGCACTAATCCAGAACAGCTCCATACCAGCTACTGTGGAGAAAATTAGCTCTATCCCAGCTGAAACCAGTGCACTCACTGTTAATGCAAAAACAAATGGCATTAAAATTCTTTATTGTGGTTATTTTGTACCCACCAGAGGGTTTAGGAAGAGCTTTCTACTCTAAGCAATTGATGCAAAAACATTGAGGCACCTCTGATACAGCTTGGTACCATGCCTGTAGGGATTATTGTGCCTGTCATAGCAAAAAGCTGAAAGTGACCCAGTGAAGTATTGACAAGTCCTAAAATTAACAGCTTCCTGAGGTAGAGAGGAGGAGGAAACAACTCAGTGAGTTGTATGATGGAATTTGGAAAGAAGTTGGAAGTTCTGTGCTATTGGGCTCAGAATTCCTACAGCAAAGACCAAAATTACCATCACATCAATGTCACCAGTATCTGCTGTGCTAAGGTTAAGGTAGGGGGAGGAGGGTTGGGGGAGGAATATTACTGGTTAGTCAAAAAGCAAAATAAAACAGCAGTCTAAGCTTTTTGGTTTTTTTTCAATATGGATCTTTTTCTTGTTCTAACAGCAAATTGAAAACTCTAGTGTCATCTTTTATGATCGATCTTTATATTATCTTAGCAGTATAAGCAGTGAACAGTGGCTGATGCAGTAATGCCTAGCATAATGCTGTACCTGTAAACTGCAGGGCAGGTACCTACCCCTGGTCTCCTTCAGAGTGAGAGGGTAATTACCCAGTTCTTTACAAAGACTCTTAGGTCTTTTCTCTCTCTCTGTTTCTCCTCCACCCTTATCTTCTATATTCACATGAGCAAATTTGCATGATTATTCGTGTGCCTATATATTAATGTTTAGCTTGGGAATAGATTCAGTAAGTGAAGCAGCAGAGTACGGCTTTGAAGATACAAGCAACAGTTAGGTTTTCTGGGTAAACCTGCTTAGCCATTTTACCTGTGAGACAAGGAGTCACCTTTCTAGCTAGATGCCGTGCTTCTCAAATAGCTCTGCTTTGAAAGTGAAACTATATAAATATGTCCCTAAGGGGTTTAAGTGTAGTAGTGTTCCTGATCTACAGCTCAGAGTTCAGGGAGCCCTGCAGTGCTGCTCTCCGCTGTAGCGTTCGGATACTGCAGGTGCATTCCTGCTGGCCAGCACAGCAATTTCTGCTTTCCTTGGGGCAGCTCAGGGCAGCCTGACAGCAGAGGCCTTTGTAACTCTAAGGATTCAGATAAAACCAACAAGTTAAAAAAAAATCAGGACAGGCAAGATTTAACAAAGTAAATACAGTGGTTGTCCTGTGCAGGGACAGGAGCTGGACTTGATCCTTGTGGGTCCCTTCCAACTCTGGACATTCTATGATTCTGTGATTCTGTGAGAGGGCTGCAGGGCTGCACAAAGTCCAGTTGTTTCAAGACCCTCTAGCTGTGTCAGCTTAAAGGAGCTTTGTTGGATTGTATATTGTGTGCCTGATCTTGACACAGTATATGCTCGGTGAGTGCCAAAGCCTTGTCCTCCCTGTCTCCATGGCACAGCTGTGAGACCTCTCTATTTTTTATTTCATCCTTAAATGTATATTCTATAATGAACTTAATGCTGTTCTTCCAGTGTTTACTATTTTGCTCACTGTGGAATCCTAATGCTGATCTGTCAGGTATGGGAGAGTGTTTTGCAGTACTTTTTTTTCCTTTGCTCTTGCTGAACTCTTCTTTGTGTGAGAGCCTGTCCCTCTGTTACGCTTGTGCTTAGAGCTGGTGGGCTTCATCCTGTATGTTATTACAAAGCTAACACAAATAACGCAGGGTGCTCTGCGAGGCATAAAGAACCTCTGAGAAAGAAATGGGCCCGCTTACACTTTTCTGTGGGTGCTCAAAGGGCATTTTAGGCACTCCATTGTCTTCAGCTTTCCAGCAGCTTCAGCTTGGGAACTTGGCCTGTTTAAATTGCAAAAGATAAATACGTTGCATCATACTGTACCCTTTTCTGTATTTTTGCGATGTGTAAAGATAGCTGCAGAGATAAAGAAATCTTCCAGGAAGGCGATCCTGACTATATGTAGTTTGCACATGAGAGTAGATTAGATAATGGCTGTTTACTTCCTTAGCACTTTTAATCTGAGAATATTCCCCCTAAGCAAATTGGAAGACTTATTTTATATATTCCCTACAGAGAGCCCTCAGCAGAGTTCAGCTGCTGTCGTCTACCGAGCATGTTGTATCTTTTTGTGTTGCTGCCAGATATATAGAGTTCTGGAGGGAGAATCCTGGGTTGTGTAATTGCAAAGCTAGCTACTATAGTAGCTTTCCCTAGCATGCCTGCTGCCTGCGCTGTGGGATAACCCTGTGGTACTGAAGAAATGTCTTCTGAAGAGCTGAGGCAGTATTCCTGATGCTTTTCCTGACTAGAGCTGAGGTTTTTAACAGCTGAGAAAGTTGACCAACACTTTTGAGGTTGGTGACTTTCATGCCTTGTAAAGCTCTTGGTAATTCAGACACCTCGCTTAGGTTATCTGACTTTTCTACTCTGGTATCTGGTACCTATCTGAAGTGCACAAACTGTTTTGGAACATGGTCACCATGCTTCATAGTGACAGTGTGTTGAATTCGTTGCAGGCTAAGCCCATACTCATACAGTTTGCTTCTACATAGACACTTTCTGCTCTATAACTAATGTTTTGTGCAGATACCTGTGTTCACACAGTCTACTGGGGACTCAGGGACATCCTGAAAGCATGGGTCTCTGAGGCTCTGAGGTTCAGCACGTTAGCCAGCCAGTCCCGTGGGCTTATGTCTGCATCGCCCAAATGGAGCTGTACTGGTTAATGGCATGTTTATTGATTAGTCTGAAAAGCTTTCTCTAGCATGTGTGTATGTGTGCTTCAGCTAGCTTCCCTCTTTTTAACAAGCCCTGTCACCCCTCTCCCATGGTCCTGGCTTCAGGTGCCTTTGCTGAATCATGAAAGGCAAGGTGGAAAGGGAACTAGCACTAAAGGATCCTACAGCATGGCCACAGGAAAAGGGGACAGATCGTGGGTAGCAGGTGTTCCCACCTTAAAACAGCCGTGATGGGGGAAGTTAGGTTAAACTCTAAGCTCCAGAGAGTTGTAGGGACTTGAGATTTGGCAGGCAACTTAAAAACTGTTGCACCTTGATTGTCAGGCTCTTAGAACAGAATTCGAAGAGTCTATAAACCGTGTTTATTTTCATTTTATGTGTCAGTGACTTTTGTCCAGACCTTACACTGGAAGGAGAGCTAGGAGAAGGAATGGAGGACAGCTTGAAAGTGAGAGCAAAACCACAGTTTCCAGAGTCCTAGAAGCTGCACCAGAAAGGAAATACTGTGGCTATTGTCAAACTGAAAGCTGGTAAAAGACCTGGATGTTCTTTTCACTGCTAGTGCGGTTGGATATTAGCCTTACTGCCTCTTCCGTTGGTTGCAGCTCGGCAGTATATCAGGCTCTTGATTTTTAGGACGTGTTTTTATGTTGTGGGTTTTGGTATCAAAAGCTGAAATCAGGGAATGCAGGGAGGAGGTGAAGAAGGCATTTTTAGTGGGATGGTTTTCCTTTTTCTTTGGGGAAGAGGGGAAAGTGTTTTCCTGCTTTCTGTATCTTAAATGGTCAGAAAGTTTGCAACTACTTGTTATCAACAACACATCTGTTTCTAATCAGCTTTCTCATCATACTGAATTAGCTGTGCATGCTCCAGGAGAAATGAGAGTCAAATTTGAAGAAATAGGGTCCTGTTCTTCCCTGTTCTAGTCAGATCAAAAGACACATTGAGATGAATAATAAAGTCCAAATCAAGAAAAGACGTTACGATGCAGATGATATCCCTCAGACTCTGCAGAATTCTGGAATAAGGCAGATCTTCAGTATAACTAACAAAGAAACTACTGAATTAAAGAGATCTTAAAAATCAAATGTATGATTCATTTTTGTTTTCTTGGGCAGTTCTCCTTACGGAAAATGGGCCAGAGTTTGGGCCTATTTCACCCATCTCATCCACTGGGTGAGATGCTTTATGATACTCAGGTCAGACACTTAAATTATATGCTTTTTTCCTTGGTTTTGTAACATGGTGTTTCCTGTGTGCTGTTCAGATGATCTCAATGGGTATCTCATTCCCACACTTCCCCTTTCCTCATCCTGTGCCTGCAGAGTTGTGTTTGGGGTATTTGTTGTTACCAACTAGAAGGAGCAGCCTGTATCGGAGGGTAGCGCAGCTCATATTTGTGTATGAGGTGGAATTATCTAGAAACAGTATTTTTGTGTTGAGTGCTTTGTTACACCCATTCCACTGGTTTTTATGCTGATAAATTCTCTGATCATGTATGTAAATCCTACCTTCAGGCATCGTCTTTAAAATTACATTAAGAATCTGGCTTACCACTCTAGTACAAAAATTCTTATCTGGAAGTACTTTCTTTAATCATTTAAAGCAGAAGATAGATTTTTTTCCTTTTTTTTCTTTTTTAAAGGAGAAGTGTTAGTGTAATATTAATTATAATGCATACATACGTACACATGCACACAGTGGGATTGCAATGTGTAAATAGAAACAAATAAATACAAAAGATCAAAGACTAAAATATAGGGATATGTACATATGAAAGGACAGCTGGTAGCCAGCCCAGGAGCAGACTTGCCACATCCTCATGATACCAAGTTGTCAGTCCTGTAGAAATGAACCTATGAACCTGAGAAGCTGCGGTATTAAACTGAAAACTTTCCGAATCATCTTGCCGAGATTGACACTAATATTCTGTTGAATTCTGTTGCACTTATCTCCATTTTAGCCATTCTTTGGTTCTGTGCCGGGAGTCAGCAGTCACTGAGCACCAGATAAAAATCTGCGAGCAGGTTATCAGTTCCTTGGGCTCTGATGTGTTCCACACCTCTTCTGCATTCACAGCCAGATGCAACCTCAGTGAGGGTGTAATCCTTCCTCCGCTTCACTGGCTTGTGCTGACAGGTTTGCTCTGTGAGAGGCTGTCCTCAGTTTATTCTGGTCTCTCTTCTTTCCAGGATGGCACGCTCTCTGAATGAGTGGCTGTGGCAGCATGAGTTCTGGCTGCCCCCAGGGATCACCTGGGAGGACATGCAAGAGTCTGAAGATGTCCATTACCCTCAGCCTCGTGATCTCCTGCTCAGTATCCCTTTTGCATTAATCTTGATTGTCATTCGATGTGCCTTTGAAAGGTAAGTTATTTAGTACTGTTTGGGGTTTTTTAGGGATAATGTTGGCAGTTTGGGTCCAAAAGCTGGCTTTATTGTCTGTGCCAGTGCATGACTGAAGAGGTCCACAGAAGCTCCAAGTCATAAAGTCTGCTGAGGTACATTTTTCAGCTCTTTCTTTAGACCTGTACTGGCTAAAGAAGTGTGGTGAATATAGAACACAAACCCTACCCTTAAGGTCTAATCATAAGTGATGTGACTTCCTACACTTAAAACAGGTAGACCCTAGATGAGGTTTATGCTTGTGTTTTAGAAGGCAGACACGCTGTTTTGTGTTCTGTTGCACATTACTTGCTGTCTCTGGGTTGAGTGTGGCAGAAATCATGTTTAGACTACCCAAATACAGTTAAGTCTCCTTTATCTTGGGTAATGGGGATCTGGGGTATCACATCTGACAGGCAAGCCTGAATAAGATGCATTAGATTGGGCTGAGTCATCTGACCTCAGAATCAGCACTGCATAGCCGCATGAATGTGTGTGTTTCACTGTCGGCTGCTCTGGGTTCAGGAGTATCATTTCCAGTGTGTCATCTGCAGTGCACATAGAGATATTTGTAGCTGCTTCTTTCTGGCCAGAGCCATTTGAGTGTTTTGCATATTACTCTTCAGCACAGATGATTTGGGGCTTATGGCAAGGGCATAGCTAGAAATCCTGCAGGCTTCTTTGACTCTGAGTTTCATAAAGGTCCTGAGCTGGTGCTGTTGCTCTGTACAGTTTAGTCAATAGTCATCGTGGTCTGCAACACATGGTTTGCTGGTGGATAACTAATATCCACCATAGTGTCAGCCATTGTCAAGACTGCAGAGTAAGTCCCCTTTTGTGATTTTGAATACTCTTCAAAGTGGTCTTTGCTGGACTGAAAAATCCCTGTTCCTAGTTACTGATCAAAGAAGTGATCTTTTGTTTAGTCAAATCTACAGTGGTTTTAGGCTTAGAAAGAGGGGAAAAAGACAATTAAAATGTTTTTGTTATCTTTTAAAAAAAAGTGGCTGCACAAGAAAATGGAAGCAGACCTCTGTAGGCTAGAAAGATGTTTCTTCTCCAGATTCTATGTGATACAAGGACAGCTTGGAAGAGTTTCTAGAAGTTGAAATGATTCAGAGCTCTGCTGTAATAATGTTTTTTTTAAATAAACAACAAATTATAGCCAGTATTTTTACGTAAAAACAAATGCATAAATGATTCTTTAAATGATCATTTAATGGTTATACAAAATCAGAATCCAAATCTCTTCTTTGTAAACAATACATTTAGTGTGCATTCCATAAATCCCACAGATTTTACCCTGTGCTTTCCTGGGGACATAGGTGTCTCTGTTACCTCCAGTGATGTGGGAACCAGGGCGCTGTGGGTAACCATTAAAACACAAGTGACTCAGGTTTCTTTCTTGCTGATCTGCAAGACATGGCTGGATGCAGCACTCCTACCAGGCACTGTCAGTCGGTGACTTGGACACATCTGCAGTGTGAAGCTGGAGATTAGCCCTTATGTCCTGCATTGATTAGGACTGTCCAATTCTAGGCTCCCCAGCATAAGACATGAACAGGAAGAATAAGGAGCCAAACTCTTCTCAGTGGTGCCCAGTGACAGGACAACAGGCAGTGGGCACAAACGGAAATGTGTGATATTCCTCCTGAACATAAGAAAATGCTTTTTTACTGTGAGGGTGGTCAAACATTGGAACAGGTTCCCCAGCGGGGGAGTGGAGTCTCCATCTGTGGAGGTACTTGAAACACAGCTGGGCACAGCCCTCCACAGCCTGCTGTAGCTGACCCTGCTTGAGCAGCAGAGGTGGGCTGGATGGTCTCCAGAGGTCCCTTCAGCATCCATTCTGTGCTTCTGCAACTCTGTGCCTTTATTCCTTTTCCTCCTGCCACACTGCTCCTAGTCAATCTAAATATCTTTTCCATCTGCTTTAAGATGCTGATGGCCAGGTAAAAAGATTTTTTTTCCTTTCCCATCCAAGCGCTGCCTCAGCTGGGAGAGTTTCCCCAGGCCTGGTCCTACTCATTAATTTTAAAGCTGTTTTGATTCACAAACTTCATTAAATAAAATCTTCTTGTCACACCCTTAAAAAAAGATAATATCACAAGCCCATTTTACGGGCCCAGGAAACCTATAATCATACGACTATATTACCTATGCGAATTACAAGCCACTGTTCTGAGCTATATTCTTGTTTGTCCTAATTCTCTGCAGTCATTTATTTCAGCATGACATTTTCGCATTCTCAATCATTACTGTTTCACATTCAGTTCATCCTGGAGAAGAAAGCTTCCCCTAGTGAATGGGAGGTATGAATTCAGTCCTCTGTTGCTCCGTTACCTTGTATGTACAGCGGCGCTAGCCCTATTTAAAATAATTTGTACAAAGTGTGAGAATTGCAGACTGAAAGTATGTGTGTGTTATCTCTCATTCTCTGTGTAGATGGCCTTGACTTTGTAGCTTTGTGTATCTGGTCTGTGGGTCAAAATGAGTGCCTGTAACTAGTGTACAAGTTTGGGTTTGGTGGCTTTAGCTTGGTCTCTGGCAATTTATTCTACCTTGCAACTATCTATTACTTGCAGCTGTGCATCAGGTGCAAAGCAGTTTTTTCTCTAGATATGGTCTGTGTTCCTGGTGGTGCCTGCTCTGGGATTTCAGAAGTGCTGTAATGTGTTCATGTCATTTATCTGTGTCAGAACTCCAGGAAAATACTAAGAGGCAGGAGAAGCCCAGAGGATTTTCTGCAATCCCTCATTCAGCAACTGCATCAGCCACCATGTTTGGCCGATGGTTGCATCTTCTCGGTTTGGAGATTAAACCTGTGAAAGGCCCCACTTCCTCAAACATGGGTTTTCCTCTCCTTGGCACCTGCTGGCTGAACTGGAAAAGACTGAGCCAGCGACATCCTTTTAACAGCCAGTTATTCTGTGGATTAGGTGGTGGCTGTGGGAAGAGGACATGTGGCAGCTGGGTGGGGCCTGGGAGAGCTGAGGAGGTTGTGGGTGCTGCCCTGGGGGGGAAGAAACAGCTCACGCTCCAGTGAAGCAACCCTTCTGGGAGCCAGTTTGCTCTGAGGAAGGTGGGAAAACGGGGCATTCAGTGCAGGAGAGCAGAAAGTTTGTTACCACTGCAGTGCTCCTAGTCTTTGCCACAGTACCGAAGCAGGTGCTGGGGGAGGTAGGTAATGATGTCTAGACAAAAGAGAGGACCTGGAGGTTGGGAACCTCTCCCCTTCCTTTGATATTTCCAGATTGTGCTTGTGAGTAGGAGATGTGTCCTGCACCCGTAACTTGGAGCCTGATTTTAAGCACCTGTATACCTTAGCAGAACTTTTCCCCTGACACACGCCCGCAAGCGGGGATGTCAGCTTCTCTTCTAGTTCTGTAATGTTTGAGACCCTGTTCCATAAAAATCAAATTCTTGGAGTGCTATGATTATGAAGGAATCACAGCTTCTATCACAGTGTTTCTTGCCTGTACGGTTATGAAAATGTGGAAACTGAAGTGCTTTGAGGTACAGTAAAGCAGAAAGCCAAAAAACCAGAATTTACATCCAATTTAATAATCTGCTTTTGGACTTGACTACTGATTTTTGGATGTTGGGGATCTGAAAGCCAATGTAAGTGAATTTGAATCTAAATAGTTCCCAAATTGCAGTAGAGATGGATTTTAGTCAGAAAGATGAGGTCTCCTCGTAGGAGAGTTGTGACAGTACGTGAGCCATGTGTTGTACATTAAAAGAAAGGGATACTGTTGATCTGGAGGGAACAGATACTTGAACTCAGAACCAGAAGAAAGATAGAAGAGGACACTCTTTTCAAGTATTTTATTTTGAAATGTATCTTTCTGAAATTCATTTTGCACAGAGACTTTTGTTGTTGATCAATAATCAGGAAGTATCTGAAAACAGCTTCCTGTTAGGTCCTGTGGGCAGGTTTGTTGTGCAAAGATGTGGGACACATTGGAGTATTTAATTGAAACCTGTGAACTGACTTGACTCAGATTGGACAGTAGCACTTGTAGTGACTTGAGATCTTGTATCAAATGGAACAGTTTCACTTCAACATGAAGCACTGTCCTGTAAGCAAGAGAAGGTAGAGACCGTTCTGGGAGCGCAGGGATAGCGCTCCGCCAAAGGAAAGCATGAGGCTAAAAGAGAATGTGCATTTCAAAGAATAGAAATTCTGTTTGCTGCTGTCACTGGTTCTGCATTTCTTAGTACTAGAAGATATTTGCCAAGTGGCACCACCCAAGTGGCACCCTTATAAATTCAAAAACATTGGTGGGAGGGAAAAAAACCCAAACGCCCCCAAAGTTAAATTATCTCTTGTAGCTCACGCTAACTCTGAACGCCTCTGCAGAAGGTGTGTAGCCCTCTTTTGCAAGGTGGGGGAGTATCAATTTATGCCCCTTCATGATTAATCCATTTAGTTTCAACTTCAGCAGGTTTTGCACAAGACAGTTTGTTCTTTGATGATTACTGAATAAAATGCCTTACTGTGAACTTTCATGGGTAAATCATGAAGTGAGAAATCTCACTGATGAAGAAGTAGGCTTGAGGTGAGAATCATCTCACTGACTGTGTCTTGCCTTACCTATCTGTGGAGGGTAGTACAGTTTAGTCCTCAGACTTTCCCCTTCTGTATTCCAGAGAGTTGATAAACTGCCATGATGAGACCATCCCTGCAACTGAGATGATGAATCTGTGATGTTGAAATCAGTACAAGCATCATCCACTTAGGGTTGTGCCTGGAACAAGATTTAACTGAACACTGAGTCAGAGCATACATCCAACATGTACAAACGTCCCTTAGGAAGTATTTCAGGCCTTGATTTCCCAATGATGTTCATGAAAGTAGGATTGGTCCCATAATTCATGGTTAAACTGAAAACCTCAACAACAAAGTAATTGCAACTTCAGTTAATTACACCCTGTCTTCATCAGCTGCAACTGCCTTGTTTCTGTTATAGTAAGATTTTATGCCATGACCATAACAAACCAGCAGGAAAGAGAGGACAGGGATTAAACTGAAATCAGTCAGGATAATTTAAGTAGTTTTTCAGTAAAAAACTTGTTGGCAAGCTGCCCTGACACCTGGCAGAAACCTTCTCTTTCCTTTTAACGTGTCTGGAAAATTTCAGACCTTTCAGTTCCCAATGTGGACTGATAAGAAGCTGCAGTAAGGTTCTTCTTCAGCAACAGAACTTGATTACATCTACCTCTTCACAGGAGCTTGTATTGAATTACTTACCTTTAAAAAAGAAAGATCAGGTCCACTTCAAGGAACCGCTTAATATAAGAACCAAGACCTAGTGCAGAGCTTAAGGTAAATGTTTTCTCAATTTCAGTATAGTCACGGATATCATTGAAATACTGTGTCATTGTTCTTAGCACAGGACCTGTTGGTCCTATGTCACTGTTAACCCTTTTGATATTAAACAAATCATAAGATGTAATTAAAACATTACTAAACAGCAATCTGAGCTAAAAACCAAAATTCCCAATGATGGCTATATTCCTCTGGCATCCAGCAGTCTGCCGCTCTCAGCAATGCCAGGTTGTTGCTGAATTTCACTGAACCTAATCAACACTCACACATAGCTTTTGTGATAACTATGTGCCTTCTTGGGAAGTAGCTAGGAAGCACACTTACCCCTTCTCTCATGGTAGAAACGTATCTTGTTCATTGGCCTTTGTACATCTTTGTGCCTGTAGCCAGTGATGCCAAAGGAATTTCCCAGGCATGATGAAAAAGAACAACTCATATTTAGAGTATTTATCTATTCTGTGTTTTATGCCTTAATGTAATGGAAGTTACAACATTCCGTAGGTAGGTGGTCTTTTTATAAAATTTCTTTTGATACTTGTTAATTAAATCAAGAAACAGGTTCTTGAAAAGAAAACTTCCAAAAGACCCTTCTGGAAGGGTGCTTGATCTAGAATAGTCCCCAAGCACATGCACATATGGCGTATAAGCTGTATGGCTAGAAGAGACCACAGGCAACCACACCATATATATCCCACACTGTTTTTAAGTAAAACATCTATAAACACCTACACAGTGAAGTAGTTTCAGCAGCTTTTTTTGCTGCAAAGTAAAAAAAAAGAAAAAAAAAAAAAGGAAAGAAAAAAGAAATCTTGTTCCGTGTCTGAATCACTAGGGATAACCGATCAGGGGACCTGCCTGAACAGCATGAAGGCATGAAGACTGACCAGGCAGAGCAGGCTCAACACCGATTTACAGTTGATAACCCAATAACTGTCAGGCAACTGTTAGCACCTTAAGCAAAAGACTTTTACTCCAAAATATGGAGATAAGGTTTTCCAGAGATTTTGCGTGTTCAGTGTTTAGCAACAGTGCTGAAAAGTGCTTCTAGGCAGACAGTTTGCTCATTTCTCTACTGAGACTAATTGGATGCCGGTGTAAGTGTGTAAAAGGTAACAATTAGTAAGGAACAACTAATTCTTCGGAAATTCATGGAGGGTGCAGTTAATTTGGGCCTTTTTTTTAAACATGGATTTGCCAAGTTTCCTGTTTGTGCAGTGTCGGTGCAGGACCTCACTTCACACCACTGATGAGGCTGTTCCCTACTGCTGAGGGAGAGTGTTTGTAGTAGAGGAGGTGAATTGTTGAGCACAGCAGTTCTGTGCCCAGTTTTGTTACCCCTTGATAAGTGTTTTGTATTTATGCAGATTTTTTCTTTGCATTGTTTCACTGTGAAGGTCTGAAGATGCACAGCTAGCGTAAGCATCTACTCCTTGTGACTAGGCTTCTAGTTGCTGTGTCCTTATTTTACAACTAATGATTGATTTGCCTTAGGAAAAATGAAGGTAAGTTACTCCAGTAAAGACCAAGTGGCCTCCTGTTTCAGCAGGACATTACTTCTGCATTAATACCACACATCTGGTAGAGCCTCCCTCTTGATCCTGACCCAATTCCTTAGTTGAAGTGGATGCCATCTATGTTCAGTATTCTAGATCGAGCGGTGAAAAACATTTAGGCCATATCATCAATGTGGTACTCTACATAATCTGCAGGCAAGCCTAAGACCAACGATAGGTCTCATGGTGCTCTGCAAGCCTGGGCTTTGTGCCACAATCCCGGACACTCAAGCACAGTGGATGGAGAAGCCAAAAAGCAGGATATAGCATTTCTGAACCTCCGGTAATTTTGGATATTAATGCACAGAACTGAGGACAGTAGAATACAAGTCCCTCTGTTAGTGCTGTAACTTTTTGCTGTAAGGGTTTTTTTCTTCTCGGTGTCTTTATCTATCTTATCTGCTTGACACGATACTTGAGCCTAGGTTCAAAATGTTGGAGGCAGCCGTTACATACTACATCATGCCTCAACAGTGGTGCAATATCAGAGATCACTGTTCTATTTTTGGCTGAACCTTTATCTTTTCTTTTGCAGAGCCATAGCCCTGCCCCTCAGTAGCAAGCTGGGTGTGAGAGACAAGCAGAGACCAAAAGCTCAGCCCAATCCCATGCTGGAAACGTTCTACAGTACACGCTGCAAGAACCCTGAAGAGGTGAGTCCTTTCTTCCTTTGCTTTCCTCTAGATTTAGCCCCTGTGTCTTTAGCCAAATAAAATCAAATTTGGAATCCTGAAGTTTGGTAATGCCACTCATATTTGGAAGCTCAACAAAGCAGCAGGAACCACTACAGCACTGGCCACCTGACACCAGCCGGCCACAGGGGTCGTTCTGCAAATGCCATCAGCTATCGGTTCTGCTTTCAACATGTGGGAGTAGCAGCTTTCTATAGGCAGCATTCAAAAAAATTGAATCCCAAACTTCTATGGACAGGAAACTGTTCTCCCAAAGGAAACAATGACACCTCCCGTTCTCTCTTGTGTTTGCCTTATACACGGCACAAACTGAGACACAGGAGGTCCTGTCTGAACATCAGGAAACACTTTCTTATTGTGAGGGTGACCAGGCACCAGAACAGGTTGCCCAGAGAGGCTGTTGAATCTCCATCCTTGATGAAAAGCCATCTGGACATGGTCCTGGCCAACCAACTCCAGGTAGCTCTATTTGAGCAGGGGTGTTGGACCAGGTGACCGCCAGAGGTCCCTTCCCACTCCAGCCATTCTGTAGTTCTGTGATGGCTTCTTTTTGTATATTAGCAAATCCTGGTCACATCAACTGCCTTGAACTGACTCCCATGTTGCTAGTCCTTGCAGCCCAGCAGTGTGGATCGCTTGGTGCTCCTTTTTCTGGGGTGGGTCATTCTGTTGCTGTGTAATCCATGAATTTGAGATTGGCCTTTCAGGAAGCCAGCTGAAGTCTTGGCTGTCATCACAGAGGTTGTAAGGAGTGTCAGAGAACTGCAACACAAATGGTGGGTAGTTTTCCTGTGAGAGATAAAAAGAGTGATCTTGAAGAACCTGGCAGGATAATCCAGAGTTACAGTGGCAGCTGCTGAGGGGAAAAAGCATTGGCAGGATTGTGACTTGTTTATTAGTATTAGGATTTAACTTGGCAAGTGAAGTCCCTGGATGCTACCCCTGCGGTAGGGAAAGGAATCAGATTTTCTTTCAGCTCCTTTTTGCAGGCTTTCTTGGCCTTGAGACAATAGCTATTAAACCTTACTAAGGATGTATAAGCATGGGACTGGGGTTCCAGTCCCAAAGGGTGGTCCTAGTGTGAATATTTTGCTGCCTCGACCAGGCTGTTGTGGTATGGTTTGTAGTGCAGTGGGGCAGGTGGAACTCCAGGACATTCAGTGCCAGGTTAAAAGTAAAAGAATGGAGGCTAAAATAAAAATGCATATATTCACCTGGGTTGCACAGCCAGCCTTTCTCCCCAGCGGTGGGAAGGAGTTCTCAGGAACACTTGCCAGTATGATGGTCCCTGACCTTCCTCTTGCCTGTCTGTCTGTGAAATCCACACATTTCTCAGTAAAACTACTCCTGTTGTAGAGATCTAACCCAAGGCCTGGCTTTGCAAGCAGGATTTCCTCACAGCTATCCCTGCAGCCACATTGTACTGAAGCCAGCACTTTTATCCCAGAGAATCTGTGATACTGTAGCATATCCTCACCACAAGCTCCTGACAGCAGTATGACACGGAGCAAGAACAGTGCAGCTGGCGGCTGCCTTGCTCTCTCTGTTCACCAGTTACACCTCAGCCAGTCTTCTAGCTTCCTCCCTCTTCCATGAGCTCTCAGACACCTGTTTATGAGTCAGCTTTTACTTGTCTAATACAAGCTGAGATTTTGCTGTTGTCAGCAGCCTTCTCCTTGGGAGGAATTCCGCATTGTGGAGCAGTTGGAGAACATAAATCAGTGTCTCCATTTGTCTCCACCACAAGAACAGAAGTCACTAAGAGTGGAAAGAAGCACATCTGAAAATGGGTAATGAACATACTTTCGTACAACATGCTCGGACTATGTAAGTCACTCACATGATACCATTAATGATACCATTACATTCCATGAAAAACTATTGGTTTACTTTAAAAATAAGGCTATCCTTGGTGACACGTCCAGAAGGAATATAAAACATTACAAACATTTTTTGCATCACATGCCAAACTCTTAAGAGCCTAAGGACAAGAAGGAAGGTAATTGCAGGATTTCTGTGGGTAATCTATTGAAAAATTATCCCTAACAGGTTTACCACAACAGGAGAATATCCGGTAGGAAAATGGTGTTGCTTCTGCTCTTGACGTCAGTCAGGTTATTGACTGATACTGCTGAAATGCTGAAAGGCATGGCAAGATTCGGTGCAGAACTTTAAAAATTATTTAAGCTGCAGTAAATCTTCCTTGGTGTGACAGATTTAAGGGACTTGGTCCCTGAAGACAAGGTAAGGAAGTGACTCAACAACAAACTCCTGTGAAGAGATGAGACTAGAGTTTGAAAGTTCAAACTGGAGAAGTTCACATTAAAAATTTAAAGTTTCAACATTTAGCATTAATAACCAGTTGCTTACAAGGGGAATGGAAAGATTTTCTACTGTTTGAGGTCTTTACACTAAGAACAGTCAGCTCTCTGAAAGATGCCTTACCCTGGACAGATTTGAGTTTGCCAGGAGCTTCCAGCTGGGCTCTGTGGTAGGTCAGGCGAGATGCCCACATTGCCCCTTCTCACCTTTGAACCTGGATCTGAACCCTGCTGCCTCACCTGTTTTCCAGGGTGAGCTGATCAGTTTAGCCAAACAGTGCGACCTGCCAGTGAGGAAGGTGGAGAGGTGGTTCCGGCACCGGAGGAACACAGACCGACCCAGCCTGTCGAAGAAGTTTTGCGAGGCCTGGTGAGCAGGAGCACAAGCCATGAGCAGCAGGGGCCTTTCGCCAGAGCTGAGCTCACTGCCTCCCCGCCTGACCCCCTATGCAGAGAGCATCCTGGGTCTTCCCTGTCCCACCCAATTCTTCTGCAACTCTCTGCTGCTTCTCTGTTACTGAAACATTCCTTGCTTTTCCCTTTTATTTTCACTCCCTTTTACTCCTGTCTCACCTTTATTCCTTATAGGGCTTCTGTTTCTGAATTTGTAAGACTGGCATTCTGCTTTGAAACACAACTGTACCTGAAAAACTCCCTACTGTTTTGCATTTTACTGCTTCTTGCTGCTTTGCTCCTGTTTCAGTGCCTCCAAAAATACAGCTTTTCTCTTGCCTTTCCCATGACTTCCTTTTGCCTCACTGCAAGCTGGTTCCTTCTGCTGCATCTTTTCTGCAACTGTTCTGCATGCTGTTGCTTTCAAAAGTCACAGGCAGTGGGCTAGATTGTATCTGCTGTTAGTTGACTTCAGCACCCTGAAAGTCAAAAACCAGCACCCTTTTATAGTGGCAGAAAAAGAGGCCTATGTGAAAGCTTGTGTTTTCCAAAGAGCAAAACTATTCTTGGAAACAGCAGTGTGGAAATCCTGCTTATTATGTGGAGGCACAAAATAAATCTCATGTCAGCCGGTTTTGTGAATGTTAGTCTTCACTAAGCTTTCCACAGAAAAGGAGGATTCTCCTGAGCTTGGTTTAAATACCTTGCTTATGAGTAGCTGCTCTGCTGTTCATGGGAGGAAGGAGGTTCTCCCAGGAAAGCCACAGAAATGAAAGAAATAATTAAATAACTGCAGTGCTATTCATCTGTCTAAAAGTGTGTATCCATAGGGTAGGAGTCAACTTTGAGGTAATCACCTCATGCTCTGTTTAGCATTCAACCTCTGATTCAAAACCCCTGCCTAAAAACCCTAATTGAAAAAGAAAAAAAAGGATATGTATTATTTATTTATAATATTTCTGATAGTTGCAGTTAGAAATATTTACAAAAATCTGTAGACAAGGAGTTGTAAAGCAACCATGCTTAATCTGTTTCCATCAAGATGAAATCTAAGTTCTCCCTGCGCTCAGCTGACTTGCAGTAAGTAGTACCAGTAAATAGTAAACAGTAAATACTTTCTGACTCAACTCACTGAGGATGGTGTCCTTCCACCTGCCCTCTATCACCATTTGCAGTCTGTAGAAAGAATGTCTTTCTGAGGTGATGTAGCATCTTTGTACAGTTTATGTCTGTCTGGAAGCTCCTGGGGGTTTGTTTCATTGACAGGTGGAGTCTCTCTCCCTCAAAATGTAGTTATAGGACTGGATTAGACAGTTTTACTCCTTCGAAGATTTCCTGTGTTTAGTTTATTAACAATTTGTTTATTCTCTTGGGGTGAAATTCCCCTCATTCCTTACTATATGTGTGTATATTCAGTGTAACTTGCCTCTGTCCACTGCACCTGGAAAACAGTTCATATATACTTCAGTGTGGGTTTAATGCAGGTAAATCATTATCAGCTCCCAACTGAGACCAAACATGACAGTAATTAATTACTTTACATGATAATGAATTTAGCACCTCTAATATCCAGAAGCCTAGAGGAGAGATTGGCATTGTTTGACTTACCCATGCATCTGCTAGGGCTGGGAAGGTTTGGGATGATTATCTGGGTGAATTTAATCAGCAGGATTCTTTTATTTTCTGCCATCTCTAAAGCAGAAGAATTGCTCTTTGTGTAGACTGTTGAATGTGCTAGTGACATGCAAAGAGCCACTCCTGTTACGATCTGGGCAAACCTTGAACATATTAATGTATGTCTTTGCCTTAATAGTGTCATTCTTTGAACTTGTACCCAGAATTGCAGCTTGGTGGTTAATGAATGGGATTCTAACATACTTCGTTTTGTTTGTTTGTAGCTGGAGGTTTACATTTTACATCATTTCTTTCTTCATGGGACTTGCTGTCCTGCACGATGTGAGTATGAGTACACAAGCAGTGCCACCTGCTGTTCTACCTAGCCAGTGCCTGCAAGAATGGCAGATTTTGTTGTCTAACACGCCCTTTCAGACCTTCTTACAGAGGTTTTCCCACCAGGTTAGTGTGCATCCTCTGCACAGCACACTTAAGAGACCACAAACATATTGGACCATGCTTATTTTAAAAACTCCAGCTCAGAACCAAGACGTTTCCTCTTCTTCTGGCAAAGGAGAAGACAATTGGGATTGTGTAAAAATAGATTTCTGTGGGGTAGGAGATGGAACACTTACCTGAGATGGAAGCTGCAGGGCATGTTTGTGTGCTGTATCCCATACCTGTTTAAGGTAAAAAACTCAAGCTTCCCTTAGAGCATGGACTGCAATTTAATAATTTTATTTATTAATTTTCTTTTCCTTACCCAAGGTGTGATTGGTTCAGGCTCATGCCTCTGCCTTTTCTCTGATTTAATAAATAATGAGTTCTCTTGATACAAATGGAACTGCCTCAAGAGGCAGAAGAGGCAACAGAAGCCATGCACATGCTCTAATCACTGAGCTGTGGTCACTAAGCTGGGACTATGGTCATCCTCTGGCTGTGTTTTAAAGGCTTCCCTGGCTCTTTTGCTGAATCCAGTTCCCTATTCGAGCTTTACAAAAGTCTTCTACAACAGGACATTCTGAGGGGTTAAGTAATGGAAAACCTGCAGATCCCAAGGCAGCAGGCACAAACTATGCTTGTAACTTCTCATTATTGTAACAAGTGAAGAACTTTTGACTTGCACTGAGTTTCAAGTCAGCATTTAAGGGACTCTAGGAGAGTAAGGATTACAGGATGAGCTAGCAGAGGAGTGAAGGTATCTAAATCCCAACTGCAGTGTTTTGTGGATCTGTAGATGAAGGCTATTCTTTGAGGCCAGCTATGAAAGTTTGGTATGGGTGACCTGCGTAGCATAGTACAAGAGCCCTGTGGCAACAGAAGGGGTAAGATCTTGTTCTGCATGTTATCCGACCTAGTTTCAGGTAATGAAAGATCACCTTCACTTGTAGTGAAAGTCTTTTCTTTATTCAGTACATATCTTCCAATTTTCACAAAAAAAGGAGGCCTCTATCCTAAGGACAGTGCGTCCAGATCCTGGAGCAAACAGTATGTTATTCTGTTATCTAAAATGATACCAAAATGACTACATTAAAAAGAAAAACAAAGAATTAAGGTGATAGGGCATATTTGCATGTGACATTTCCTGACTTTTGCATGGTTACTTTGTAATCGGAGTAGTATTTTGAGATGCATTTGTTTTTGTGAAACACCCTTATTTCTGTAGAAAAAAACCCAAATGTTTAAATTCTATATTAGTAGCTTTAGACTAGTGGCAAAAAACTCTGCCCCCTGAGTCAGTGAAATAGCACACGTAGCAATGGAAAGTTGTTTCACAGTAGGCCACCAGAAAACAGCCTTACTTGCTGAAAGTAGAGGAATGATGAAATTCAGGGATCTGGGGTTCCTTTCTAGTTTAGGTAACGTGGTGTGCCGTAGGTGTTTCAGAGTTCTTGCTTTGTCCTCTCTGATTCTGTATCACACATCTCTCCTGGTTTGTACCTGTATTTGCTGTAAATCCGGCTCCCAGCCAGCAGGAGGCTGTGTCTGCTCTTAATTATCACTGCTCATAAAAGTGCCACTGCTTCCCTTCCGTATTGCTCACACACCAGCAGGTGCTCAGTGAGAGAACAAGTGTTGCCTTCTTGCTCTTAGCTCTGATACCTGGAGCCTTGCAGGACTGTTAGTGAAAATCACCCTTAGAGATGTGGCACAGATTATGTTCTATCACTGTAGGCTCTAGGACATGGTTGCTCTGATCAAATCTGGGCACAGCAAAGCGGCAGCATGCTGGAGGAACTTTTGGGGACTTTAGTTGCCATGTTTCTAAGAGTTTCTAAGCTGCCAAGTTCTAAACCACCTATTTTATATGAATTGTGAACAAAGTACAATCTTTTCAGAGGTTCATTACTTAACAGACTGCAGCATGATCCTCACCATTAGAGGAAAAACCATGTTCCTGACACACAAGTTTTCAGCCTTCTTACCATGTTTAAGTGTTGTTGTCCAAACCAAAGGGATGCTTAATGAAATACTTGTAAGAATATTTTAATACATTCAAAACATAACCACCACCACCCCAAAGTTGTAGAAGGCATCAACAAGTTGGTAGAAATCTTCCCTGAGCTATTTTATTTGGAACTGGGCTAAACAGCATGTGAAATTTCAGTGCAATAGCTACAAATTGGCAATGCCACAAGCAACTGCAAGTTCTTGTAGTGGCAATCTCTTGGCAACTGAATTCCAGACAGTGTGACTAGCTCTGCCTGTAATATAACACAGCAAAGTCTGTAGTAGTAACAAGCTAAAGGAGTTGGAAAGTTTATAAGAAAAGAATTCCTCTTGCATTCTCACATTCATGTTGCATTTTCTTTCCAGAAGCCTTGGTTTTGGGACCACAGAGAGTGCTGGACTGGATATCCACAACAGGTCAGCTGTGCAAGGTGGAAAAATGCCATTATAAATCATGAATTGTCTTTCGATCTTTTGAAAATCAGGTGTATTAGTGACAAAAGACAGGGCACTGAATTAAATTCAGACTCACAGGCCTTAAGAATTCAAAGCCAGATCCTTGTCACAGGAGAATATCTTTGTATCTGGTGTAATCTAAACACAATAGAGAATGAGTCAGGAAAGCAGGAGGAGACTGCAGAAATAATGGGAAAGTGAGAATTCTGACCAGGTGAGCCAAGAAACTGAAAAATGGGAATGCTCCAAGGTTGTTTAGTTCATAGAAGAGGTTGAGGCCAGAGAAGGACATGTTGCCTGAGAAGTGAAGGCTTCAGTGGACAGTATCTAGAGCAGAGGACATGCTCTCAGTGCTATCTACTTTCAGCTATACTGAAGAATCATGCCCACAGTGCTTCCCAAGGAGTTCATTTCCCAGTAGAACTGGCCATATGGCCAGTAGCGATACAGCATCATTCCCATTAAGTTTGGAGGATGCTCTCTTACAGTTTTACAGTGTTTTTTCACAACAGCACTGTGAGAAGCTGTCCAGGGGGTTGGAAAGCGTACATCTCTTATCAGCCCAGACCAGAATAACCTCAGTGAAAATTGCCAGCTAGGCACAAAATCTGCTCCTTGTTCATCAACACAAGGAGCAAAGATAGCAATCAAAAGCCAGGTACTTTTTTGCCCAGCTGCCTCCCTTGCTATTCCTACTCCTATAACTTGAGAAGTTGAAAGACTTAGAAAGGGGCTTCACCCACTGAACACAGGAGCTCTTGCCTGCTCTGCATTTCCCCTTATGTTTTTCTGTACTCTGAATTCTCTAGAGAAGATGGCTATTGTCTGTCCTATAGCAGGAGCTTTCCTGTATCACACCTGTGGGTGCCAGAGCAGACATAGTAGAGAGTGCTATATTTCGTTAAAGTGAAAAATCTGATTCCAGTTTTGGAAGAGGTTCCTCTGTCCTATGAGAGCAGCTGGTAAGTGTTTCTATCAGGATAGTAATCTCCTGTATTATCATGCAGGGAGCCCCCATGCACAGGATTTTACAGTACTAGAATTTCCTGGGTAGGAAATAAAATCTTTCATTAATTGAAGAGGAGGCTGAAGGAAACTTGACCCCAGTACCAAGATAAAGTGAAGACTACCTATGTTCCAGGGCTTTTTGGTCTGGCAGTCAAAGTTAGAGCAAGACCCCATGACCATACATCGAGGTTGCAGACTCATAAAGGGAAATGTAATGCACAGTTTTAGCAGTGTGAGCCACAGGAAAAATAACAGAACGAATGAGTGAAGAATGAGGTAGTATCTCTCAAGCCAAGTCTCCAAACAATCCACTGTTGCTCAAAGGCAGAAATTTTAGGGGCAAACCTGTAGTTCAGTGTGGAAGTCAAACTGTACAAACAGGTGGTGCTTGAATAGGAATTTAAGACTAAAAGGATCACTCAGGTCCTTGCGGCCTGTTCCATACATTTGGAGTACATTTTCAAAAACGATCCAAGGCATCGTAACAGCACACTGGGGTGGGCTGACCGTGGCTGGCCGCCGTGTGCTCACCAAGCTGCTCTGTCTCCCCCCTTCTCAACTGGACCTGTGAGAGAAAACACAATGAAGGGCTCGTGGGTCAAGGTAAGGACAGGGTGATCAGTTACCAATTTCCATCACAGGCAAACCAGACTTGTCTTGGGGAAATTAGTCTAATTTGTTGCCAATCAAATCAGAGTAGGATAATGAGAAATAACAAATCTAAAAACATCTTCCCCCCACTCCTCCCTTCTTTCTGGGCTCAACTTCCCTCCTGGCTTCTCTACCTCCTCCCCTCGAGAGGCTCAGGGGGTCAGCAAACGGGGGTTGGGGTCAGCTCATCACACGTTGTCTGTGCCAATCCTCCCTCTTCACACTCTTCACCTGCTCCAGAGTGGGGTCCCACCCAAAGGAGACAGTCTTCCACAAACCTCTCCACCATGGCTCCTTTTCATGGGGTGCAGTCCTTCAGGAATGGACTGCTCCAGCGTGGGTCCCCCGTGAGGCTGCAGGTCCTCACAGGAGCCTGCTCCAGCACGGCTCTCCATGGGGTCACAGCCTCCTTTGGGCATCCACCTGTTCCAGCGTGGGGTCCCCCATGGGCTGCAGCTGGATATGTGCAGGGGAATCTCTGGTCCAGCGCCTAGAGCACCTCCTCCCGTCCTCCTTCACTGACCATGGTAGCTGCAAGGGCTGTTTCTCCCACCTATTCTCACTGCTCTCTCCCAGCTCCTATTGTGCAGCAGTTTTTGCCCCTTCTTAAATATGTTATCCCAGAGGCGCTACCACCGTCACTGATGGGCTCAGTTTTGGCCAGCAGTGGGTCCATCTTGGAGCCGTCTGGAACTGGCTCTGTCAGGCATGGGACAGCTTCTGGCATCTTCTCACAAAAGCCATGCCTGCATCCCCCCGGCTCCAAAATGTTGCCACACAAACCCAGTACGCACACTTTCCAACATCAGTAACAAACAGAAACACCCAAAACCAGGGCTAATAATGCCCCACTGGCAAACAACAAGAAAGGTCAAGGACAATCCCATGTATTAGTGGGAACAAAGAATGTATTAAACACAACGTGTACTAAACAGACCATGCCCTGTGGTACAGACAATGATAAATGCCAATTCCCCTAAATAATCATATCTGTGGGGGGAAAAAGTTCCCTTCTGGTCCAGAGCTCCTGTTTGGATAACCTCCAGAGTGTGAACAGCACATACCAGGCTGGGAGATGTTAATATCCCCCCCTGGCAGCAGCAGTGCATCCAGCTGTACGTGCTCTTGTGGCCAATCACTGGTGCTACAAAGGAAAACAAACTAAAATCTATGAAGGCCATAAATCAATACTTTGGGTGGAGAAAGCCCCAAAAAATTGATATTTGGAGCTCCATACTCCATGATTCTTTGGAAATGAATCCTTGGAATGATTCTTTGGAAATTAACTCTTTGGAGTTGCAAAGCCCCTTTAGTCATAGTCTTTTTTTTTTTTTTTAATCAAATATGTTCAGGTTTAAGGAGGCCATACAGTGCAACAACAGCAGAAAATTATTGTTAAATAGCAGATATCTTGCTGAGTAGGTATATGCTTTTAGTTTTCCAGCTGTAAAATCCCAGAAAAATTACCCACAAGAATACAGATTACTGTTCACACTGGGATTGCACTTTCCCCCTATTAGTTTGATTAAACTGAAAAACCTGTGATAGAGTACAATGTGTCTGGAGCATCTCCTTGAACTGTAAAAAGGGAATGATTTATTCAGCTGCTACTTATCTGTTTCACCATAGTGAAATGGTTTACATAGTTTTTAAAGCTCTGTACTGACTGCTTGGGAATCTGCACAGTGCTGAAAAAAATCCTAAAAATATTCAGGTCTTCCTGGTGGTTCCCTAAATGTTCCACATAGTGCAGCAAAGTGGAATGTGCCCTGCTATTCGCTTTTTCCTCAGCACAGATGACATTTAGTAAGTATCCACATTGTTCAATTGAAGTATTTCGCCCTGAAGCTGCAAGAACAAGTTTTGTTGGTTTGGTTGTCTGGTATTCTTTTGCCTAGGAAGGAGTCTTCACTTCCAGCCCTTGTTCTATGTTATCTGATGGGTATTTCACTGTCTCTCCCTCTCTCACAGCCTCTCCAACCCTCCCTGTTCTGGTACTACCTGCTGGAGCTCTCCTTCTACTGGTCCCTGGTCTTCACCCTGCCCTTTGATGTGAAGAGGAAGGTGGGTGGCAGCCTTAGGGAAGAATCAAGCACAAACAGGACTCAAGCGGAACACTCAGGAGAGTGATCTCCAAGAGCACGTGTATAGTGCTAGTCTGAGGTTTTGAGGGACTCTGTCCTTGCTCATTCCCAGGAATTTCCCAGTCGCTGGCTTCCCTCTCCTCTGGGAAGTGGAGAACACAAACCCTGGCGTACAAAGGAGCAAACTACTGCAGAGTTCTCAATCCAGACTTAAAATCCAAACTTAAAAATTTCTCTCTGGGACTCTTCTAGGCTGCACTTATCATAGAGACAGGAAAAGAGATGATTCTCTGCCAGTTAAGCTGCACGTGCTCCTAGATGCCAGCGCCCCAATAGACAGGGTGCTGCGTGATTTTGTAGGCATACACGTGCATTGAGGCTGCAAATATACCCTTATAAGTAGAGAGTGGTTGTGAGTCTCCGTAAGCGAGCCTGGGGCTGTGAGATGATTGTGCACACAGGTAGGAGGGCACAGGGGCACAGAGCAGGGATTATATGGGCACTGCTTTGTGCCTCTATGTTGAATTTTTGTGGAATCATTGGCTCTTCTGCCTTCTGATTTGCACCATCATCAGACCATTACTGGTGGAGTGAGAGAGTGTTCTTTGTTGTGAGATCCTCAACTTTTGCCATACACTCTTCATTCCTGGGTCTCTTGGTTGCCTACATTTCTAGAATGTGTTTGGTAAAAGAGTTATGTGGGTAAGACCTTACAGTGGGGGGTTTCTTAGTCATTGGGTACAGAGATTTCATTGCTAGCTGCAGGAGGCATGCTTTAACCAGGGCAGAAGGTGCATTATGTGTTTTATTCTCTGCTGTCCCCTTTCTCATCAGGACTTCAAGGAGCAGATAGTCCATCATGCTGCAACCATCTTCCTGATCAGTTTTTCATACTGTGCCAACTACATCCGCATTGGGTCTCTGGTGATGGTGATTCATGATGCCTCCGACTGCTTCCTAGAGGTGAGCTCCACAGCTCGCATGCCAGGCAAAGCCTAGTTAGCAATGGTGCTCTTCAGCCAAAGGGTGTCTTTTGATCTAGCACAGTATGGGCCAAGCTTTGTGGTGTTTCACAGATAACTCAGTAGTGATCTCCTGACCCAGCCTAGGGTACCCTGCAGAGAAGAGGCGTGATTGCCTGCATGCAGATTGTATCATATCTGGCTCATTAGCCTCCTGGAGCATGTGCAGATGTGCTGTCTTGGCCTGCTGTTTTATTGTTCTTTCTCCTTCCAGCCGACTAAGATATTCAATTACATGAAGTGGAAAAAAACTTGTGACAGCCTCTTTATGATCTTCTCAGCTGTTTTCCTCATCAGCCGCCTGGTCATTTTCCCCTACACGTGAGTCTGCTGCAGTAAAGGGAAATGGAAAAGCTGCCTTCTGAGAGACAGGATAATTCAGCTGGGTGCTGAGTCTTTTGCTGCAGCCTTTGCTTTTCAGTCCTTGAGTGTATGTCCCTGTCCTTTGCATAGGCTTCAGTGCCACATGGCTGTTGCACCTGCCTTGGGGTAAACTAGGGTGAACAGCATTGGACTTCATAGAGTAGTCTTAAAGTCCTGAGATGTACTGCAGAGGAGGAGTTTTTGGCTTATGGCTCTACTCTGCTTATTTCTGGTGGGGAACTGAGAGTTGGCTCACATGTGGTATATGTAAGAAGGAGATGACTGATCTGAAACTTCCCCAGTGACTAGAGTTTTCTGGGGCTTAATTACAGCCCTACTAAAACCACGCTTTCTTTTCACTGCAATTCCCTCTCTTGCAGAGTGCTCTATAACACCTACTATTACTCCATGGAGATATTCCAACCCTTCTTTGGATACTACTTCATGAATGCTCTCCTGATAACCCTGCAGCTGCTCCATGTCTTCTGGTCCTGCCTAATTATTCACATGGTCTACAAGTTCATCCTCCAGGGCACGGTATGGATCAGTGTGTAGTCCCCTGTACATCACATGGGGAGGGAGGGTCTGCCTAGACCATGTGGGAGCACAGGGGTTCATCTGGGATGGATTCCTTCTTGCCCTAGTGAAATTACACATGCACATTCCTAACAGTGAAGTGAAAGGAACACTCAGTATTATTAAGGAAAGTTGACAAAAACAAAAAAACAAGTGAAATTTTAATGAATGACTACGATGTTGGGTCCACTTCTGATGCATGTATTCAAGAAAAGTGTGTATTGGACTCCAGGGGAGATCTCCACGAACAAAGCCACGAACTCCAGGCACCTGGAGTTAGGATCCCAACACTTGGTCCAGTATGATTTGCATTTATAACAAAACTAAGAAATCAAGGCAGGGAAAGCTGTTGTAATTGGTGGGGCCAGCGCAAAAGTGCTTCCCTTATAGTACAGGATATTTAATTGCAGTGTTACTGAGGTCACAGAATCAGAATGGCTGAGGTGGAAGGAACCTCTGGAAGTCTTGTCCATATTCCCTGGCTCAAGCATTGTCACCTAGACTAGATTGCTCATGACCATGTCTAGGTAGCTTTTGAATGTCTCTAAGGACAGAGACTCCACAACCTGTCTGGGCACCCTGTGCCAGTGCTTGGTCACCCTCTCAGTAAAGAAGTGTTTCCTGATGTTCTGAGGGAGCCGCCTGTGCTTCAGTGTGTGCCCGTTGCCGCTTGTGTCCCTGGGCACTGCTGAGAAGAGTCTGACTCCGTCTTCTTCACACCCTCCCTTCAGGTGTTTATATACATCGGTAACATCCCCCTGAGCCTTTCTTCCCCAGGCTGAACAGTCCCAGCTCTCTCGGCCTTTCCTCATATGTGAGGCGTTCCTGTCCCTTCATCATCTTTGCAGTCCTTTGCTGCGCTCCCTCCAGTACATCCGTCCATGTCTCTCTTGCACGGAGGAGCCCAGAACGAGACACAGCACTCCAGCTGTGGCCTCACTGTGCTGAGTAGAGGGAAGGATCACCTCCCTCGACCTGCTGGCAACAATCCTCCTAATGCAGGCCAGGAAGGGCAAGGGCATAGTGCTGACTCATGTTCAACTTGGTGTCTGCCAGGACCTCCAGGTTTTTCTTAAAAAAGCTACTTAGCCCCCAGCATGTACTTGTGCCCAGGGTTGTTCCTCCCCAGGTGCAGGGCTTTGCATTTCTCTTTGTTGAACTTCACAAGGTTCCTGTCAGCCCACTTCTCCAGCCTGTCAAGGTCCTTCTGGATGGCAGCATGATCCTCTGGCATATCAGCCACTCCTCCCAGCTTTGTGTCTTCAGCAAACTTGCTTACGGTACAGTCTGCCCGATCATCCAGATAATTAATACACGTTTTGTATGGATTGTATTACAGTGCTGTAGATGTCTACAGAGTAGCTATTTCTGTCTAAACGAGCTGTCTGGACTCTTTTTGTAGCAGAAAACAGGCATGCCCAAAGCATAATTTATTCAGGATTGTACGCAGGTGTGCTGTTCATCCCTATCAGTCATAGAGCACCCCTAGATGAATGTCTGAGATGTAGCTGTATAAGCTTCAGTGAAATGCGTCCCACGGTTTCTGACCATAGACTGTGGTATTTGCTGTGAGACCAAACTGCTGCTCAGCATGGAGTTCTTCCCAAAGCCAAAGGCGTGACCTAATGGCATTAGATTGGTCACATGCCAAGGACACAGTCCAAGAGTACACCTTATGAGAATTGACCTCATAGCCCAGGATGAGTTGTTTTGTTAGCATCCAACTGGAGAATTCTCTTATGGGAACTGAGACCAAGCATTAAAGGCTCTTCATCCATATTGTCCCCATTTTCTTTATCTGCCTTCCCTTAAGGTAGCACAGAGTGAATGACTTGCAAATTAGGAAACAGAAACTTCACACAGGGCAGAAAATGAAGATGCAGCTGAAGGCCCCCTTTTATTCTTTTTGTAATTCTAGTGTGGACTGAATTACCTTTGCATTTACTACAATGTAAAATGATGAGGTAATAAATAGCCTTATTAGAAAGGAATGAACCGTCAGGGAGAAAAGTACTGAAGCATATCCAGAATTTTTCCTATTTTAGCTAAAAATCATCTGCCACATTTGATGCAAAAATATGTTTGAGAGCTTTCTGTATTGAGCAGTGAACAGCAAAGACAAATTGTCCTAAAAAAGATCTGTTTCAATGATGATATTTAGTAGCCCAAAGTAAGATCAGCAAAAATACAGGATGTTCTTCCCTTTTTGAGAGCCATGAAATTCTCACTCCAGTCAGAAGTTCACATTCTTCTCATGGGCCTTTCTGATCTCCACAGTTTTCCTCTCTGGCTACAGGACTATCTGCACCACTTTCTCACATCATGTCCCCTAATCCCCAGTAATTAGAACTCAGTCTAAATCCTGAAGTACAAGTTTCATTCCCTCATACGGGCAACCTCAGATATACATTGTAATTCATGCAGCTGTACAGTTCCTTTGCGAATCTTGCTAGGTTTAAGGCCTCAGCCACATTCTATGGCCGTGAATGGATAAACTCAGGACTATTGATTACTATTCGTCCTTATGCTGCAGATCAAGACTCCTGCCAATTCCAGATTGACATGAGGTCCAGGTTGTTCACAGAAGATAGCATCTCCTACCCGTATTGTCCTTGGAGGCAGTTTGCATTCAGTGCAAGTTTAGATTCTTACAAATCCTGTCGGCGTTTGGGTGTAGAGATCTCTAGAAAGAGCATCAGACCAAATAGACTTCTTAATATGATCCAAGAGATATCCCCAGAAGAACAGACTAAATGGAGACTACGGGTGTCCGTGCAGCAGCTGACACACCCCTGGGCAGATCCCAGAGCTCGGGTCACAGAAGGGATTTGCTGCTTTCCCTCAGAGCACTCTGTCCAACAAGGAGTGTGACAGCATGAATTTGTCCCCAATTTTGGTATGTTGTATTGCAGAGTAGAAACAGCCTGGGAAGCCAGCAAGTCCTAGGCTGTCATTTTATCACATTGTTTCTTCTTTGTCTTCCTGTCAAAGCAATGAATTAAATATTTACAAAAGTGGATTACAGATCTCTCAGTCGATAGCAAGAGGAAAAAACCTGAACATAAAACTGAATGTAATGAGTTGAGTAGCTTTGTGTTGAGCTATTGGTTTGGTTGAAAGCATATGTCCAAAGCAGTGTGCTCAACCTGCCGTCACCCAGGCCATGTGTGGTCAGAAGCTATCTCCTTGTCCCTTTTGGAAAATGTAAAAGAGCTTGATTAACTGCCTCCCCCCAGCCTTCTTCCACACGCTGATGCCCAAAGTGGATTTCCTCAGTCTCACACAGTTGTCCTCAGTCCTGAGCATTTGTGGTTTGGTGCTGCTTCTCTACCTGTACAGTGATTCCTAAAGTTTATCGGGATCACAGCTAGGATTCCACTGAGGCTGAAATCAAAGAGTCAGAGAAAATCTGTTTCCAAAGGTGATGTAAAAGCTGAAAGGACATGATAGAACTCTGTGTGCCAAAGGCAAGGGGCTGAAGTACCAGATGAATGTTTAGCCTGTGGCTCAGCCAGCACCGCTTCTTGTGCAGACCTCTATGTTTGTATTGCTTCTCATTCACATTTTCCCGTAGATGGAGAAGGACATGAGAAGTGACACGGAAGAAAGTGACAAGGATGAAGAAAAAGAAAAGATAAAGGAAAAGGAGAAAAATGGGATCACATATTTCAGCAATGTCACAAGCAACAATTACATCCAGAGGAATGGGTCTGATCCCCTAAGCAACAGAACCCACCTCACCAATGGCCATCTCAAGGAAAGATAGCTACTGTTCGCGTGCTTCTGATCTGGTCCTTAACGAATCCAGCCCACCGTCTTTAGAAACAGTTTTGCTCATTGTATAGATAAAATGGAGTGCGATTGCAGTATCATAGTTGAATTCCTGCTTCCCATAAACAGAAGTGTTTATAATCAGTGATATTTGACGGGAGTTTTTGGTCTTTCTTCAGTAAAAGCTTACTATAGGTTGTAGCCTTGAAGTTGAAGCAGATAGAAAGGGATCAACGTGCTTTGACTTGTATTAGACTGTACTGTAGTTGTTGTTAAATGTGTTAATCTTGAAAAATACTTTTAAAAAAAAGCAGATAAACTCTGTCAATGTCAAGTCTTCACCACCTAATGTTGTTTGGTAGGAATCTGTTTAGCATTGATCAGCCTCTGGAGGCCCTGGCCCCTTGCCAGTAATGATTATGGCTAACAGGCATGAGACTAAATCTTAATATGGGGACACCCCTTTTGGGAAGACAGGCGCCCCATACACATCCAGAAAATTAAAACTGAGCATAGCGGAATGAAAGCTTTGGAAAGACGTAAGAGAAAACATTTTCCGCTCAGAGGAAATGCTTCTGTGTGCCACGTGATGAGTTTTGTAATGGTATGGATCTCAGTCCCTTCTGTTGTCATCATTATTGCCATAAAGGCGGGGAACTCCAAAGCCCAGTTTAGGGAGAGTACCCACCCGAATCAGTTGGAAGAGCTGGAAAATCCAGGAAGCTGTCTCTCAACTGTCAGTTAATTCTTTAAACCTGTTTGGAAGGAAATACAGTCAGAAGAAGGGATGTGACAAGACACTAGGTAATCTAGAAGACAACACTGATTAAGTGCTCCTGTTTTCACCTAGTGTGATTGGCACAGTGGGAAATGTTTACAGAGTCAGCTTGTGGCAAGAAGGGAATACATTTCCCCTATCCTCAGAGGAAAATGGATCCAGAGAAGATCTGCTGAACCTTATGGAATAATGCTTTAACATGGTCTTCTAACTCTAGGGCCTTTGCCTAGATGTATCAAGAATAGCAAGTTTAGAGCAGTAGTCCATGAAGTCATGATGCAGTTCTGCTTCAGTTTGATTAGATGTCCTATATCTTATATCCTGGGTAGTCTTAGACTTTGGATTCTGTAATCCTTTAAAAGAGTTAAATTAGTTATGACATGGTTTTCTGTTTTATAGATCAATTAATCTATGAAACCAAAGTATTTACACATCCACTGTAATGAGTGCAGGGACTTAGACTGCCAAGGCCATGCAAACACTTCCCTATATGTGCCCAGTAAGGGCCAGTCCTAACTGGGGGGAGGACATGGACCAAGGAAATGCCTGATTTGAGGAGATGGTACACATGGTTAAAATTAAAAGGCGAGTGACGGCACAGAAGGACAAGAGGGTTTTCAGCAATCCACCCAGTATGTGCTCATCTTAGGTTTCAGTCAAAATACATTGGATAATTTTGGAGGGGAAAAAGTAGTTCCATCCCGGGTGATTCCAGGGCAGCAACACGCTCTGGAAGGAGAGCATCTGTTCCTGCAACGCCATTTAAATTTGTATTTGCTGAAGATAGTTTGCCTCCAAAACCTTGAGCGAATTTGAAGTCTGAAGTACCTGTTCTGGATACTGCCATGTTTCTTTAATCTGAGTATACAGCCTTGCCACTCTTCTGCAAATGATGTGTTCAGGAGGGATGGTTATATATCATTTTGTACTACTGAATGTAAATGTTCTTTATAAATTACTTTTGAAAGGTTTGATTATCTGTGCTCTTTTCTTCTACTTCAACTAGCAGGAGGTAACCTGGCTAGTTGTGCATATAGGTGGAGGAGGGAGACACGTATGGGTGCCATTGCCAAGGTTGATACACATGCAGCATGCATGGAGGTGATGTTGCAAACCTGGGACCTGCAGCCACACTGGGCCATGCCAGTAGAGAACTGCAGCTGCCTGATTTGTCCCCTACTGGTAAAGCTGCTTTTGGCCCTGGAACAAGGGACACTTTGGGGCATCCCTACACTAGACCTAGGGGCGGGCTGGGTTCCTTGGTACTGCCAGGGCAGCAGCAAGTCCAAGATTGCAGCACTGGGGAGATGCTTTGGACTTGCAAGGATAGGAGGAGAGAAATGGATGTCTGTTCTTCTTTTTCACGAGGTTTTAGAAGGACGGGAAGGATCCCTGTTGTAAAATCACACCACCTCTCACCTGAGGAGCAGAATGCTTCCCAAAGACTGCACAATGCAGTGTGGAGCCAGTGCAGACGTATGTTGATGCCTGCTGAATTTTGTCCTTGGGCCTTTGTTGTCCCCCTGAAGTCTGAGATAAACTCATTAGGAGACAAATCTGGTTCTTGTGAAAGGATAACTCAAGGATTCAGGAGAGCTGTTGGACTTGATTAAGAGCTACTGAGCACTGCGTTTAGCTGAGGAGTCGAGCATGGCAGTGGTGAGCCAATGGGGCAGATCAACTGCCAACTTTGTTTTCTTGCCATCAACTCGCTAAGGCTCAAAGACGCTCAGTGTGTAATCAGCTTCCTCCCCACGTTGCTCCACCTTCTCTCTTTACATCTGCTCTGGTGTTGGGAAGCTTGTGAGTGCTGTGATAGTATTTATGAATTCAGTGTATCAACTCCCTCCACCCCCTCCTTACTAGGGGCATCGCAGCCCCCAGCACAGAGAAGCTGTTGTAGAAAACCTGCAGCAAGGCTGTCACTTGTCTGCTGAAAAACCCACCGGAGCAGCTGGAGCACTGGGCACCGCAGCAGAATCCCAATCTATATTTCCCCTATATCTTTACCACCCCCGTGCGCGGGAGGTGCGCATCGCACAGTGCGCGCATCAAATGTTATCAAGCAGTTATCTCCTGATGCTATTCAAGAAGCACTTGGACAATGCCCTTAGAGACATGGTATAAATTTGTGGTTGGCCTGTGCAGGGAGGGGAGCTGGACTCGATGATCCTTGTGGGTCCCTTCGAACTCAGGACGTTCCATGATTCAGTGACTCTATGAGCTGTGGGAGATAAGGTGTCCAGCTCCAGGTGAACTATGAGAAAAAGAACATGCACAGGTGCTCCTGTGCTGCTGCGTGGTGGGTGAGTCAAGGCCTGGCAAAGCATGGCCCCCAGGCTGGCATCTGGTCATCCTAGCCCAAAACAATGGCTGACGTGAATCTGCTGACTCCAGTAGATGTGGTCATCTAGTGCTGTTTGGGACCTTCTTTTGAGAGCACTTTGACCCAGTTGTTCCCTTCCCCCTGCTCACAGTCAGGAAACAGCAGAGATGTGCATGTACCACATTTTTTTTTCATTTAGACACGTACGCCCAAGGGACCCTTTACTTGGATGGCTGCTCCTTCAAAGCCATTGCTTTTCTCATTTGCACATGTGCAACAGCCACAGTGCCTGCAGGTAAGGGCGTCCCTAAGAAACAGTAAGGCATTGTTCAAAAAGCTCAAGTCATGTCTAAACAAATGTCGTGGTTCAGCCTCAGTCGGCAACTAAACACCACGCAGCCACTTGCTCACTCCCCCCACCCCGTGGTACAAGGGAGAGAATCAGAAGAGCAAAAGCACAAAAAAAACTTGTGGGTTGAGATAAGAACAGTTTAATAATTACAATAAAAATAATAATAATTATATTATGATGATAATAAGGACACTAATTATAATAAAAAGGGGGGGGGGGGGGAAGAAGAAACCCGGATACACAGATGACACAACCGCTCACCACCCGCTGACTGATGCTGTCCATCCCCAAGCCACGATTGCTGCCTCCCTCCCCCACCAGCTCCTCCCAGTTAACACACTGGGCATGACATTACATGATACGAAATATCCCTTTGGCCAGTTTGAACCCGCTCTCTTGGCTCTGCCCCCTCCCATCCCGGCTTCTTGTGCCCCCAGCAGAGCCTGGGAAGCTGGAAAAGTCCTTGAGAAGTGCAAGCACTGCCCAGCAACAACCAAAACATCTGTGTGTTATCTCAACCTTGTTTTCATGCTAAGTCCAAAGCACAGCGCTGTGCCCGCTGCAGTGAAGAAAATTAACTCTATCCCAGCTAAAACCATGACAACAAAGAAAGTGGAAAGGCCCTGTAACTTTGGCAGATTAATGTGAATATTCAACAAAGTAGGCCAAGAAGTATCTTGAGAAACAACCTGAAAGGCAATACCAATCTCTGAAACATTGGAAAGACTGCAGGAGTCACAGATAACGAGGCATACAGCTAGAGCACTGAGGCAAGGCCAGGCTAGAGCCAAAAAATTCAGTGAGCTGCCTGCATATGACTTCCCTGCTCAGAAGCTCAGAGAGGGTCCGATACCTGACATCGTGCTGAGGCTACATCCCAGGAGGATCCGTCTCAAGGTGTTGGGTGAGAAGATGTTACATAGCAAACAGACTAACTGAACAATAGCAAACCTTCAAACCTGGGTAGTGTTCACTCAAGTTTTAAGAGGAAGCTCATACTAGAAGTTAAACTACCAGCTGTGGAATGCCAGTTTTTGTTTCAAATCAGCTCATTATCAGATGGAGCTACAGGAGCTACAGTCATCAGACATCCAGACCGGTCAGACCGGTAGAACGTGTAATAAATGATGGAATTTGTGGAAACACACATGAACATAATATTATCGGAAAGACCCCCCCCCCATGGGTTGTGTATGAGGGAATTCTGTCTCACTCTGCTGGAGGTAACCCAAAGAGTCAGTGAGCACATGCAGAGGAGAGAACCTGCTACCTGCTCAGGTTTGCGAAAGCAATCAGAAAGGTCCTTCATCACAGACTTAAAGAAATCCACCCAAGGTGACCATGAGAGACCAGGAGGATTTTTTTGCAGCTATGTATTGTTGCAGGTGCCCCAAAAAGGGGGCGGGAAAGGCAGGCGGCAAAATTGTCTGATAATGAAAGACACTCGTGATGATGAGGATGCAGACTGATGTAAGCAGCTGCGGAAGGGCTTACGATACTGAGGGACTGAGTGATAAAACACAAGGGAAATTGGATGCGGAGGAGAGCAATGTGGTGCACAGGAGAACGTCTCCTGAAGTGCTGGGCTGAGTGTTGGCACTTCAGAATAGTTTTGGGGAGTGGTATTATCAACTTACTGCTCAGTATGTGGTGGTTCAAAATGCATATAGGAAATAGGATGCTGCTAGGCAAGAGGGAGGAATCAAAACTGTTACTGTTGGGGCCCTAAGGATGCCAGAAGCTCTTAATGGCTGTGGCCAGTCTCACCTGGGTCCTCCATCCACACCCTCTGCCAGGTGTCAGAGTTAAATATTAGGTGAGGGCTTTGTAGCCTGGGAAGGAAAAGGCTGGTAGAAAGAGGGGGAAAGAGAGAAGCTCTCACTATTGTTGTTACCAGGCAGGGACTTCAGTCATCGGTACAGCAGAGTGTCATTGAAGTTTGCCACCTCCTTGATACCCACTAAATTACTTTCTTGTACTAGGACATCCTACCCCGCCTCCAAGCTCACGGGCAGGTCAGAACAAGTGATGCTATTTCAGCTAGTCTGAAGTCATACTTATGGGATTGAGTGAGAGGTGGGGAGTGTGAATGACAAGGTGTTGAGCTGGGAATCCTAATTCAGGAGTGAGTGTTATGCCTTGCTACTACTGGCTCGCTGAGTCCCGGAGCTTCTGCTTTCTGTGCCCACCATCTTGACCAGGATGGGACTGTCAGAGGGATTCTGGCACCATGAATACTGGCTGCCACCTGGAGCTACCTGGGAAGACATGAAGGAGTCTGCAGACATACGCTACCCACAGCCTCAGTACCTCTGCTCTGCAACCCCAGTGCCCTGCTCTTGACTGTTGTCTAATACATCTTTGAAAGGTGAGTGCAGCAAGTCAGGTTGCTCCTGTGCCAGTTGCTACCAGTGTCTTGTACAGTTGCTTCAAACTAATCCTTACCTGCTTCCTGACCACTACAAAGTGAACAGGATTGTCCCCAAGAACACTGAATCTCTCTGCTTTTTGTGGCATGTGGTATTTGTGTGGCGGCTCTTTGCTCTGCCCTCTTTCTCCTGTACCTCTAACATAACCTGTACCAGCAGGCATAAAAAGACAAGTTGGTCACTCAGGCACTCAAGTGGCGGGTGGGGGGGTCCCTCTGGAGAGAGGCCAGGTGGGAGTTTGCAAGGCAGATAAGGGTATTGCTGGGTACGTCAGTGTTGGGAGCCCCCAGCTGAGCCAGGGTTCAGCCTGATCCTAAAGGATGCTCCCAAAGGTGCTATGTGACCCCCCACTCTCAGCTCAGAGCCAGAAGGAGAGGATGACTGTGGCTCCTGGGACTTGTTGCAGGACTGCTTTGCTCACACCACTCCTCCTGGCCCAGCTCTGCCCTGCTCTCTCCTCCCAGTGCCAGAGACCCCCAGTTCAATTTGGGATGACGTACTCCAGTGCCCTAGATGTGGGTGTTCACCCGGCTGAGGGAAGTGATGCTCCCCAGGGGAGCCTGAGGACCGACCAGCATCTCCCCAGGATTCACGTGTGGAAACGAGGCAGGTCCACACAGCTCAGTACAGGAAAGGGATTCAGACTGGGCTTTGGGCCTGGTCTCCAGGAACACAGAGACAGACCAGCCCTCACACACAGGAAATCAGGGAGCTGATCAGTTAAAGCAGGGCAGTGTGCTGGTGTGGGCAGACCTGCCAAGATGCTTCCCTGCCAGGCAGAGCAGGACTTTGGGCCAGGGGCGTGAAGCAGCAAGGCTGTGCTCAGCAAACCTGACCTCAGCTGGGACATGGCCTCTCTCCTGTGGCCCAGGGGAGCTGGGGGAACACTGGCCCACCTCCCCGGAGCGCTGTATCCTGCCTGCTGCGCACAGCCGTATGAGAAGCTGTGGCAGACAGGGGCCATAGGAAAAGCCAGAATTAATTCCAGGGGCATCAGGTCTTCCCTCAAAGATGTTGCACTTGCCTGGCTTCCCAGAAACAAGATTTTAGAAACCACTGCCTCCAACTACAGCCTTGCTGGGGTTTGCTGCAAAGCTCGTGTTTCCAGCACATGCCCATGTGCTCTGTCCTTGGCTCTCACTGCAGCCAGTGGTCGGGTACTTTGTGCACAGAGCACATGGGACACTCGGACACTTGCAGACTGGTTTCATGGCATGGTCTGGACTGGCTGGGATCGTTGCAAGGGGACCAGCACGCACTCCAACACAGACAAATGCAAGGCATCTCAGGGCCTCAGCAGAGAATTAATTATTGCTCACTTTGTAGTTATTATTGCTGTCTCCACTGCATATCCAGCATTCCTCACCTTTGCTTTTGTGCCACTGCACCTCAAGAAAGAGCATTGACCTGGCAGAGGCACTGGGCTTTGTGTGTGCCCCGGAGCAGTACTGGGCCCGTTGGGCTGTGCTTGCATTGCTGGGGTAGTGCTGGACCCCTTGGGCTAGATGTGTGAGCACCCAGGGCAGTGCTGGACCCTGGTGAAGTGCATCTAAGAATAGGGTATGGTGCTGGCAGGATCTTGCTGTTGGCTGACACTGGCTCACAGTGTGGGTGACCACACCCTCTCCTGGCTGAACCCTCTTTCCTCTTGCAGAGCCGTAGCTCTGCCCTTGGGCAGGAGGTTGGGTGTGAGTGACAAGCGGATGCCCAAAGTTCAGCCCAATGCCACACTGGAAGGCTTCTACATTCTGCTGGGCAGGACCCCAAAGGAGGCGAGTGTCCCCTGTGTGCCAGTGTCCTGAGAGCCCAGGCAAGCAACACCTCTCTGTTCAGATACGCCAGCACAACCAAACCAGCCTCACAGGCAAGGCAGTTACTGCTAACCACCCTCCCAGGGAAGAAGATACATAAGCAGACATTTCAGCATCTTCCAATGTGTTCAATAGCTGCAATCCCAGCACCCCTGACCTGCTGCGTATCAAATACAGCAGTAGTGTGAGAGCTGCTGGCTCCGGTTAGGAGGCAGCCATCACCCCCTTTGCGTAGAGTCTATGGATCAGAAGCCTGGTAACCTTCACAGGACATAAGAAATCCCTCAGCCCCCTAGAAGGAGAACACAGGCACACGCTATACGTAGCAATTGGTCTTTCTACAGCTTGCCAAGATGCTCCATTATATTAAATGGAATCGAGTCTGCGAAGCAGTCTTTATTGTTTTCACTGTGGTTTTCATCGTCTCCTGGCTTCTCGTTTTCCCATTAATGTGAGTTATGTTTTAATGTTCTCTGAACATGGGTGTTAGGCACTATTGGAGCTTCTGGAGAGATGACCTTCCATGGGAGGGGAGGAAAGGCAGGGAACAGGATGCTACAGGTAAGCTCAAAGATTAATCCAACTGGAACTGAGGAATCCAAGAAAAACCCCAAGGTTTTAACTAAATTAATTAATTAACTATAGTACGTAGTCTAGAGCCACAGCTTCTGCCCTTCCATTCCCGCACTCCCGCTGTTGCCCCTAGGCAGGGACTGTCTCTCACCTGGGGCTATTTCTCATGCTGCCATGAGATGCTTATGTGCAGCCACAGCAGCTGACTTCTAATGAGCTATTGTGGCACTGGGAATGTTTTGGGACTGTCTTTCTCCATCCCCCTAAAGCCATCCCCACCACAGTCTGCAGGTAATCCTTCTCCTCTACTCCTGCTCAAGAGCTGGTGTGGCTCTTCCACTGTGTAGGTAATGGCTTCCTCTGTTGTAAACACTGGTTCTTACAAGAGAAAGAAGGTACAAACTGTACTCATTAGAAATTCCCAATAATTTCTTAAGCAGGCCTTTCTTAGTCTGCTAAAGCTCTATTAAGACAAAATTAATATAGAAACAATGGTGTGGTAATTTAAGGTGAGCCACCATCTATTTGAAATAAAACTAGAAACTCATGAGTACGAGCCAAGGGTTCAGGAGGTAGGATACTTGACGTGTTGGAAGGGTTTCAGCAATGATACCTCCGGAAGCCACACACAGGCACCAGTCTTGGAGAATGGCTTTTGCCTACACACAACTGACCATGCTCCCAGCCTTTAACTGTGCTGAAATTGTTCCCCTTTCTTTCCCACTGCCAAGTCGCCTGGAAAAGCTGGTCCCAGTCAACCTCCCAGAAAACCATTCCACAACACTTGCATTATAGTCTAAGGTTTCTGTTTTCTTTCAAAACCAAACATTTCATTTATTACACCCACAAGAACTTTTAAAATGGGACACGTTACGCACACACAGGGACAAGTCTGCATTGCTGTCCTCTGGTCCTGCCCTGGCTCCATACCAGTACTGAAGATGCTGATGTTTGTATTTCAGTCCTGCTGCCATTTAGTTCGGATGCCTGTGAGGCTGACTTTGCATAACAAGACCCAGATTCTAGGGCTGAAATGGCTCCTTCAGAGAGAAAAGCAATAAAAGCTTGAGGCAACTTTCTCAAGAAAGAAAGGAGAATAATGATTACTCCAGTTGTCTCCACTGCAAAAAGTCAAGCCCCAATAGCTCAGCCTGCCGTACCACAGCATAAGGACAAAGATGGTAACAGATGTCCCCTGTCAGACCAAGGGTCCATCAGCAGCAAGAAGCCGATGTCTAGGAAGGAAAGAGCAGAGCAAATACACAGCATATCCAACATTTCTCAGCTTCCAGTACATCTTAGATTTCATGTCCTTGCCAAACTGCACAGGAGGACACATACTAGCGTTTGTTATTTCCCTCCTGCACTGAGCTGCTCTGTTCTGTCTGCTGTCCATTTCCACACCAGTGCTTTCCTCCTCTCTGTCCCCATCACTGATGATACAGAGTTTCCATGACCTCTGCAAAAAATAATGCCCTCCCCAGCTGCTCAGCCGTACCTTCAATCCTCCACTAACTTCAACTAACAACAAAAAAAAAGTCATTTATAATCTTTTTATTTAAGGGCCACTGGCCACGTCTCCTTATGGTTTTTTTGCCCATTGCACTTCTCCAGACTTATTTTAGGAGAAATGCTGCCAGTTCTTGCTTCTTCTGGGAAGCACTGCAGGTTTCCAATAACCAACCTCTCTGCATAGACTATCGCATTGTTGGTGATTTAAATACAGACTTTCTGCAGGTCCTCTGGGACCTGCTTTGCGAGAGCTGGGCAGAGCATGATGCCTGATGGTGCAGTCCTGGCACAGCTCAGCTCTGCCCTGGGGACACGTGAGCAAAGTAGCTGCCCAGAAAGACATTTGACCGTTTTAAGTGTGAACGCATCTGGTCTGCTTTAGTCTCCCTCTCTCTTTCCCACAGCACATACTGTTACTTTGTGACGAAATATCGTTGTTCCTCATAATCTGCCTGATACACACTTTCCTGGTGATTCTGCAGTTGTTACACATTTTCTGGTCCCATCTAATCATCCAGATGAACTTCGGTGTCATCCTCTGTGGTGCGGTATGAAAAAATCCTTGTCTCCTCTGTGCCACCACTACTCATGAGAGACCCTGAGATCTGGGGTGATTCCTGGGTGCCTGCAGGGCAGGGGTGGGAGAGATGGGACTGTCCTACAAACAGCCCAACAGCTTCTTAAGTTGCATGTTGGGAGTCGTGCGGATACCTTTTCTCACAGAGCTCAGAGCAGCAGCTCACCTGTAGTTCACAGCTGTGTCCTAGTGACACGGGAGCCATCCACAGTCCTTTCTCATCGCTGCCTAACAGTTCCTCGGTATGTGGTTTGGGAGAATGTGAGCCTGTTGGTACCTCCAAAGTGGAGTAAGGAAGGAGCAGTCAGGTGAGCCTGGTAGATAGCACCCTGTGTATTTGCAGTTCGAAGATTTGGGTGCATTCCACAGGCTTCTGCTGCATGCCAGAGTTTGTACAGGTATCATTGGAAGAAACCTTGCTGTCAGAGACGCCAGTTCTGAAGCCTGCCCTGCTAACGTAAGCAGATGGCATCTTGGTAGCCCCTGAGTAGGTTTGTGAAGGCTTTGAGGATCTGTGGCCAGAAAACAACCCATCAGTGTGGGTGTTATGCCTTCAGCTTACCTTGAACTGCCCCTTTGTTGAAGCTGAATTATGAGAAAAAAAAATTTCTGGAGGAAATGATGGAGTATACTCCCATCAGGTTTGTAGATGACTGCAAAATGAGACTAGTCAATACACTCACTGGACAAATATGTGTTGACTTTCGGAGCTTCACAAGTAATAAACTGCACAGGAAAGTATGCAGAATAACTCTATGCAGAATAAATATAAGTTATTTTCAGAAGGTCATATTACAAGAACATTATTAGGGTGACAAAAAAAGAAAAGCATTCAAAAGTTTGGTGAAATGATAACAAAGTCAACCTCTGGCAGTTTAAATCAACCTCCTAACGCAGGGACAATTGCAACACCAGCTTTAAGGACATGATCATGTTAACACACCGGTGTTCTGAACAAAGACAGGCCTAGTCCCCTCTAATACATACCATGATACAGGCTTTGCAGCTCATTTAAATTGACTTTCTTTCCTACAGAAAAGACAAGACGCCCGAAGCAACACCAAGGAAGGTGACAAGAGCAAAGCAGAGGATCTGGCAATGAACAAAGAGTAACGCCATTCTCACTACAAAACCCCAGAACCTGACGAGACCCTTAGAAGCAGGCAGGTTGGATAGGACCTGGGGGAGAGGCCAGGCAGGCTCACAGATGGCTTCACAGCAGTCTGCCTGAGGCATCATCCGATGGCTAGAGAGAAGTGAATTTCATCATAGCATTTCCTGGCAGTTAAGTCACTTTAGATGTTTTCTTCAATTCTCCTGTTGGGACCATTCTCTTACTACCACTCTGTGACCACTTATGCAGGAAAAAAGTCTACCAGCCATAGTCTCACTGTAAACCGGAGAACAGGGGTTCAACGAGCTGCTGAAGTTATGACACCCAACTGTGGTTATCTCAAAACCTTCCCAAAGGTTCATGAGATAATAAATTACAACTGCTGAAGATTTAACTGACTTGCAATTTCAGAAGATACTAGGAGTCATTGCCAGCCACCTCATGAAAGGACTTGCAGATGAAAGACACTAGCTTAAGTGAGAAATAAGTTTCTAGTTGTATGGTATAAAATGGTCAGGCTTTGGGGAAGGATAAACCATTTCTGCAAATAAGGCCTCGCCAACTGCTACAAGCTGTGTTTGCTGTATGACTTATACAAACAAGCTCATGTGTCTAAAAGATTTTGCTAACTGAATATCTACTCAGGGAGATGGCCCCTAAATCTGAAAGCAACTGAAACTCTTCCAAATGCACTTTTCTGCCAGAAATTACAATTTAGTCTAAATGGAAACTTTCCATAGGGGTGTATTCATTCTGTTGAGGTTTCATTTTCAAAATTGGAAAATAAGAGTGTTAAAATACTAACATTTTAATGGAGTAGTTTAAGGGTTGGATGGCTTTTCACTTTGTAATATATTGTATATGATGTCACTTTCAGAATTTATAGTAGAACATAAAATTTAAAGTGAATATAAAAATTAATTACATCTAAACCAAAGAGTCTGTTTTACCTAGATTTTGCATGATGCAGAAGTTTTTTTGAATATCAGATCTTATGGCAGTAGGAAAATCTTCTTAGAAACCTGCTGGAGGTCTGACATCACTGCTAACTCAAAGGCTCAGAAAATGCAGAGGACAGCTAAATCTACATGTGTACATATATGTCCATTAACAATACACAGAAACCTGTGAACACTGTCTTTAAAACATGTTTTCTACTCAGGCTTTAAGTACACTTCCAAAGGGTCTGACATGTTACACAAATGCTAGCAGAAACTCTTTCTGAGAAATGCAGAGGTGGAAAGTGAAGGACGGTGTAACTAAAACGCACTGCTGTGAAGAACCATGCTCCATCTCCCACATCTGACCCATGCAAGGCAAAATACAGTCAGGGAAGTTGAGCGAGAGAAAGGCAGAAGGAACCGAGCCAGCATTCCCTTGAAGGGTTTTGACATTCAGATCTGCAGGAAGCAGTGCTGAAAGGCAGCCAGCACCTATCGCTCCAGGACACTGGTCTTGACAAGGATGCCATCTAGCCCAACCAGCTGTACTTTGCGGGGAGTGCAAGACCCTTCGTTAGGGTACCTGGTGTAAAGCTTTGCCCAGAAATTACTTCACCCAGTCCATCAAGAATGATGCTTTCTTTTAAAGACCCAAATGATACACAAGAATCTCATCTTTTAAAGGATTTATACAGCCTCCAGGGCACAAGAGTACAACTCACCATTGGACTCAAAAGAATAGGCCTGGCCTTTCATTGCTGCCAGCCTCATCATGGGGGAAGCACCAACTCTGCTCTCAGATCATGGAGCTGGCAATGCCGCAGGCTGCCTGGAAGCTGATAGGTAGACTGGAGCCAAGGAATGAAACCCAGCCTGGATTGAGAGGGCTGCACATTTGCTGGCCTGAATAGAGTAGCTCCTGCCATCCTGACAAGGTTCTCACAGAGGTTTTAACGAACACCTCTCAGTTTTTAATGCCTCTCCCATTCTCCAGAGATAGAATCATAGAATCATTAAGGTTGGAAAAGAACTCTTGAATCATCAAGTTCAACTGTACACCCAACACTACCATGTCTCCTAAACCATGCCCTGAAGTGCCATGTCTACACGTCTTTTAAATACCTCCAGGGATGGCAACTCTACCATCTCTCTGGGCAGCCTGTGCCAGTGCCCGACCAGTCTTGCAGTGAAAAATTTTTTCTTAATATCCAATCTAAACCTCCCCCAACACAGCTTGAGGCCATTTCTTCTCATCCTATCACTAGTAACTTGGGAGAAGAGACCAAATGATGATGATGATGATAATCATTCAGCTCAGGTACTCTCTTAAGTACATTTTCCTTGCTATGTTGCTGCATCACATCAAAGAACAGACTCTGCTAACGCAGATGGCAGTAACGCTTGTAGAGCAACCTCCCAGGTCAGTGCTGTTGCACTCTCCCCTCCTCGTTCAGTCAAGCAGACTCACGCAGCAGCCATTCTCTCAGCTGCTCCACCCCTGGGACGCCTGAGCGCCCTTGAAGATCTATTTCCTACTGCTGCACTAAGGCCATAGTCCTGCCCATCAAGACCTCTTCCTGCCCAGGGAGGTAGTTGAGTCTCCATTCCTGGAGGTATTTACAAGAAGGGTAGACATGGCGCTTGAGGATATGGTTTAGTGGTGGACTTAGCAGTGATAGGTTAGCAGTTGGACTCAATGATCTTAAGGGTCTTCTCCAACCTTAACGATTCTGATTCTATATGCAGTCTTTAATTAAGGCCATGTGCAGGTCCCTGCTCTTTGCACCCTCATTTCAGTGCTCTGGGATGGGGATTTTTATTCTGGGTCTGTATAGCAACAAAGCCAAAGGGGATTAAGGAAACTGAAGCAAGTTAAGTGCCCCAGTTTGCAAATGGTTATCATCACAAACCTCAATGCATATGTCCAGAATAGCCTTCCTCCTTTGGTGGTGCCCTCCAGCCTGTAATAAAGGTAATTTTAGCCATAAATACATAACCCGGGAAACTTGCTTATTTCAAGCTAAAATGATACTGGGTATGGCTTGACTGCAGTGGTGGTCTGGGGTTTTCTTTGCTCTGTCCTACAGCCCTAAGAGCTTGCACCTCCTGCTGAAGATTCTCTTGACAGACATTTGTTATTTTACTCCTACAATATTTTCTAACATTGATGCAACGACTTTCCAGTCTCTCCTAGCTGTTCAAAGGACAGAGAGCCTCAGAGGTTAAAGATCAGAGCATCCCTTTATTCAGCATCAACCCTGAGGAGTTTATGTACCATCACAACGCTGTTTCCAATAATGACCTGCAACCTTTGCATAGACACAGAAGTTTCACTGGCTTTTGCTTCTAGTTCATTTGCCAGGTAGAAAAAAAAAACCAAAACAAACCAGAAGTTACCAAGGAACAGATCTATTTTCAAAATTAAAAAATTTCACAGACCAAAATTGATGCAATCTAACTCCCATTAGCTGTAAAGTGCATGACTTTTTCTTTTTGGTTATACTGGATCTAGCATTGCTTACGCCCATGTATCAAATCTTCGCACAGAGACACAGCCATGAATAGGAAGGGGGCAAGGGAGTTTGTTATCTATGACCTGGCACATATCAATGTAGGGATCAAAGAGAACTACAACAGGAAGGGCACTGTTCCCCTTCCTCTGTCCAAGGAGATAAATTCGTCCATTCACAGTGCTGCATCCCATGAAGAACTTCTGGGTCAAGCATTCCTCATCCACCTGGGTCCATTCATCTGTCTCCACATCAAATCGAAAAGCTCCCCCTCCTATGGTGTACAGAGCACCATTCAGTGATGTGATGCAGAGGTCATACCTGGGAGGGAAGAAAGCCTTGATCAGAATCAAGAGAAAGATCTAGCCCCTGAAATATTCAGCACAACTTTGGTCTTGATACCAAGAGTTTAAACAAAGAGTCAGAAGTGTTGGTGGGACAGGACTTCTGGATTTCTCCAGTCCAGCCTCTTCTGGGAGCAGGACCAACACTAGAACCATTCTTCTCTTGCCAGGTCCCAGAAGATTATTTCTTACCTTGGAAGCGGGGAGAATGAGATGACATCCCAGCTGTCTGTCTCCGTGTTCAGCCTTTGCACTCCATCATATACATGTCCATTTTCATCCAGGCCACAGACCACATAGATCCTAGTTCCCACACTGACTGCATCTCCTCTCTCCACAGGTTGAGCCATAGGACTCATGCTTTCCCACTCTGACTCCATCAAAGCCATGCGCTCCACTGCTGGGATTATCCCCTCATCTGTGCTCCCTCCAAGTACGTACAGGTAGAGCCCTGCTCCTACTGCACAATGGCTGTTGCGGGACTTCTTCATGGCAGGCCCTTCCAGCCAGCTATTGTCCAAGCAATTGTAGATAAGCACCCAATCCACACTATACCACACAAACTCATCCCGGAAATATCCTCCCGTCACAAAAAGGAAGCTCCCTAGAAAGACAGCAGAGAAAAGTATCAGTAATAAAAATGCTGAAAATTGTCCCTGAGAACTACGGTTCTCAGGTACCGATGAGGTGCAAGATGAGCAGAGAATATTACTGCTCTTTGTATCCATTTGCAATATCTGACTCCTCATCTGCACAGATCTGGGCCTACAGGGTGCAGTAAGTCCTTCCAAGCCTGCTCCCACTCTTGAACAGCATCATTGGGTGGAAAGAACCTTTGGGGATCTCATGTCCGAACTCCCACTTGAAATGGGACTATCACCAACACTTAATAAGGGAAGCCAGGGCATGGAGCTGTCTTGAAAGTCTCCCAGTATGAAGATTTCACAACATCCATGGGTAAGTTTAACTTAACAGCAACTATAAATCAGAAGTCACCATCTGTTACCATGAAAGAGAGGTCAAAAAAAATACGCTGCTTCAAGAGAAGTCATTAGACTCACTCCAGATAAAGCTGATGCACAGAGTTCAATCGTTTCTGCTATATGAAAAGAAGTATTCAGCCTTGCCTAACATCCTCACAGGACTGAGGAAAACAAAACATTCTTTGATCAAATATGAACACAAATATGAATGAATTTTTAGCAACACTGAACAATACAGTTTTACAGCAGAAGCAGCTGAACTCCCTGCATTTGGGTCTTCAAGCCTCAACTTCTGTTTGCATTTGCTCAGTCCCACTTCTCTGTAAGTTACCTACTGCTGCCACTGCGTATTGGGTGAGGTTCCTGCGCTGCAGTGGAGAACAAGCCTGCCAGGTCCCTGTTTTAGGTTGAAAGAGAAATAATTCTTGCTGTTCTTTGTCGTGCTTTCCTCCCAGGACATACAGGGTGTCATAGCTCCGACCTGTGCAAGGACACAGTTCTGTATTTTGCCAGCTGGGTGGAGGACAGCTGTCTAACTTCTTTATTAATCTGGAAAAAGTATCTGTCTCTCCAGGGCGCTTGCTGCGTTTCACCAAGATATCAAGGAAGGACAAACTCAGAAACGTGACCCTGACTTCGCCCACCAAATCCAGGAAGTCGTCTTCCCTCGTTGCTGGGTCCTCCATTATCCACCTCATAATACTGTCAAAAACCACATCTTCTCGCAAAACGAAGAGGTCATCGCTTTTTAGGAGTTGCATCAGCACTTCTTTGGGTAGTGCCTTAAATTCTTCCTGGCACATCACATCCCCCCAGTGAGTGAGAGCCACATTCATAGCAGACACATACAGCTCTATAAAGGCAAACTGCTGCGAGTAGGTCATCAGGCCCAGGCAGTTGGAAACATGCAGCTCTCTCTCCAGAAATTTCTCACACAACAGTTTCACCCTATCAAACTGAAAAAAGTCAGCTGTTTCCAGCAAGCTGGTCACATTTTCTTGACCTATAAGCACCTGGGCTGTGCGAGTGAACTCAAGTAGCGCCTGAAAAGGTGCTGCATCAATCCCTCTGATCACTATGTGGTGTTCAGAGCTCTCTCTTGCCCCCCCAAAAAACATGGCTTCAAAATAACGACTGTGTACTGAAAGTACCCTACGGCTGACCTGAAAGAGTCTCTCTCCAACCTCAAGAACTGTGTCTGCAACCATTTCTGTGTGAGGTCCCAGCTCCTCTGGTTCTTGTGCAGGCTCCATGCTTGCTGACTGCCAGGCAGTTAAAATTAACTCAGCCCTTGTGCAGCCTTTACTAATGAGGTCTCTGGAAACACTATCCCCCTAGCTAGGATAAACACAAGATAAGTCAATCTTGTCCTAAAAATAGAATATGTTTTCTACTCTCCTTCTTTGCTCTTCAGTCTTTCCTGTTGCTTTCAGAACAGCAATAGCAGGAGAGCTGTATAAAAAAAAAAAAAAAAGGCAGATTTAATTGGCATCTACCTTAGCCAGGTAAGACCACAGCAAATCAGGGGAGCTGTTAGCCAGGCAAAGAGCCTGGACTACAAGGAGGAAAGAGGAGAAACAAGCAAATCCTTCCTAAGCACTGATTAAATATCAAGAAGTTGTAGAAGAACGTTCAACCCATTACGATACTTTTCACTTCTACAAATCAAAAACATAGGAAAGCCTGAGACTTCCTGGGAAAACCCACCAATTTCCCCAAAGCCACATCCTTCATCAGCACAAGTTTAATGTGAAATTCCAGATTTCTTGCAGTATTTAGTGTATATTTAACTTTATGCTTTAATAAGAGATGGGAGGAAGAAATGAGGCCCCATTCAAACCCGGACAGCTGTCACATATTCAGTGATCCTCAATCTCAATGCACAAAATAAATTCAGTCATAGTACAAGCAACAGCTCACTGATTCCACACAGTGAATTTTTCCAAAGTGCTTAGACCAAGCTGTTAAGTGGAGAGACTTGCATAGTGACCTTGAACTAGTGCCCCTTATCCCAAAGGGTCCGTCCCAGCAAGACTCAGTCCCATTTCTCAGGGTTCAGCAAGCAAATAGTGCTATCTGGACCAAGAACACCTTTCTGTCTCCTGGAGGTTCCCTCCTGCATTTCTGGAAGAGCTTTTGCAAAACTGCTGTCACAAATGGTGCTATGAAGAGTCATGTTTAGGAATGAATTCAGCAGAAAAGCATATACGCATTTAAAATTCAGCTACCATTTTCAAATTCTTATTTTCAGGTGCTTGACTCCCAAATATAACCCAGAAGTCTGCGGTGCAGAAAAGGACAGCCATGTATCTTGCAATGAAGATTGAGAAACCTATTAACTTAGCAGGAAATGCTGGAAACATGACCCTCTCCAGGGTTTATGCTCTTGACACATGACTTCAGACAGATGTCTCTCTACCCTCTGCATGTAGAGCCTGAAATCCACTCAAGAGAGCTTCAACAGGTCTGTTTCTGATGCTACACTCAGAAAACAAGAGGGTGCAGTGCATTATTGGAATCAACAACCAGCAATCTCCCACCTAAGGGACAGTTCAAAACTTTACTCAGGCTGATGGCAAGCAAATTCTGCTCCAAATCCTCTAAATAAGGTGTCTTTTGAATTGTGCAATTGCACGAAGAACAAGTTTTGTAGTGTTGCAAAAAAATTATGTTGGATGGTGCGTGACTCTACAGACAGCTCTGTGCAGCACTCACAGAATGAACCCCCAGGTTAAAATCCAGAAGCACACAATTTACACACAGCTTCTGATCTGGTCCCTCCTGATTTTGCCATGCTTCCACACCTCCTGAATACATTTCATTTAGAAGCAAATAAATCCCAGTTCAGTGCATCTGACTTTTCCAGGAGGCTGTGAAACTAGGGACCAGTTGTCTTGCGTGGCATATTGCCTGCATAAACTTGAGTTCTCTGTGGAGAACTCAATGTCAGCTGTAGAGCACTTTTTCAGACTAAAAACCAGACATTTAGGAACACATTAGTTTGTATTTATTCACCCAAAACTCCTCAAATCTTGCTGTTTCTGCAGTATAAAAGAAATAAAGATGTTTACTTACAAATAAAGTTATTACAAGCAGAACACAAGTGGATAACTACAATATAAAAATACGCAGTATTTCCGGACACTGCCTAAAACTGAACATTAGGGCTTAAATATTCTTCCCCTAAAATTCCAAGTGTTGAATAGGTATTTCTGTAAGGTTCACATCTCTCAGCCAAGAATCATCCTAGAAGTCAGTCCAGTCCTTCTGTAGAAGTGTGGGAGCCTTCTGATACAAAGACCACAGCCCACAAGATCTGGAATGAGGGCTAGAAACGATCTTAGCTACACAGCTTGTACAGGTGATGACAAGGTACAATACAAAGAAGGTAGTTTTTCTGCATGCGCTGGTGCAAGCAGGCAAAGAGAGACTGAACTCAACAGCAGGAAGACTACAACACAATGCTTCCCAGCTGAATACGACATCTAAGAGGAAGAAAAACATGTTTCTAATATCTTTAGGCTTTAGAGTAAATACATTTTTCATGTATTTAAAAAAATGTAAATAATATAACCAATATTCAGGGCATTCTTTACTAATTTTATGTGGTCCTTTCAAAACTCAGAAGATCAAGAGGATCCAGACAATTCCATTACAGTATCTCCTGTCATCTCTAAACAATGTAGTTACACATTTATTTGAGGCGGAGGGGAAATCAGAACTTACTTCTTACACACCATGCCCCATTCTCTCATCATTTATGGAAAGCCACAAAAGTAAAAGTTGACTGTTCTTTCACAGTAACAAATAGACATTTAAACTCCTCCCCCAAAACAGGAAGCTTCTCACACAATGATAGTTTTCTCCAATGATTTGCACCCTTGAAGTCTTCAGACACAATCCAAAGAAAGCACTAGCCATCTTGCTGCTGAATGAATGGGTTTGGAATAGCTTCCATTCCATCCTGTGGACAAATAAGAACCACAGAAGTCCCTCTGCAGACCACAAGTCCCAGCTGACGCGTGTCTTCTGTTAATTTGTATTGATCATCTGGATCTGAAAGCAGAGATCCACATTTACAATGGCAACATAAGGAAAAGAAACCAATTTCCATCAACCTCAAAAGGCACAGACATAGGGTTATTTTTCCAGGCATCTCTACATTCTTTTACTGAACACATGGACTGTAAAAGTGAATCAGAAGCAATATCTGACTTAGTCAAAACATTACTGATTTACTAATTTTCAAAGTAGCACATGCCACAGTGAGCAATAAAGAACTCCGCTTTGTATGCAAAGCAGAGCACGTATCTTTTAAAGAATTCAAAGGCCCTTTCATTCATCTAACCAAAAGCATATATACAAGTGATTTTAAAAAGTTCCTGATCCCATTTCAAATGCCACTACAGACAAACATTTTGGGATCAATACAAATCAGAAAAAGACCCTGACTTCAGAATGCACTAAGCACAGAATGCACTGGTCCATTCCCAGACCAAGCCAAACAAGGCTGTGGATGGGGACAGACAATAAAAACACTTAACAGCCAATTCCACCCTTCTCGAGAAAGATGTCAATATATTCAATAACAGTGCGCTACACTCGCTTTTTAAAACTCCCTTGTAAGAGCAAAATTAGAGCTTCAGGTGCTTCCTTGTAAGCAGGCAAGAGAACAGTCTTCAAAAACACTGTCCTATCATACAATAAATTTTGTTTCAGAGAGGAGAAATGGAAATAGGAATATTTATCCTTGGATGGGGAAAAGAAACGAATAATAAGAAAAAACCCTACAACTCTATTAGCTCTAAGAAGCTACAGAAGGCTTTAGTTCCACAGAAATGCAAAGATTGCATTTACAGTAGAGTTTAAGACAGCAAGTTACTACTTCTTGCTGAGATGCTTTTCCTGCTTTGAGCAAACTGCAACTCTCCAGCAGTACAAACAAAGGCAAAGACAACTGCCTTAACCTGAAGGGAGACACACTATTCAAGCTTCAGAGAAAAACAGCACCAAATGAGTTACAGAGGAGTTCCAGGAAGGTTGAATGTTCTACCAGCAGGGAATGTGCTTGATCTAGCTTCTGTTACCGCTCTCTTTACAACTTAGTTAATCACGAACATGTCTCAGTTCAGATATCGACCTGGACTTTCTGGCTATTCACTCACAGAGCTGTGAGATTCTGCTAAGAAAATTATTCAGGGTCGAGGGGAGCTTACACAGATAGCATATTGCTTACCTCGCATATATTCAATGGTACCATCAAGCACAAGGTTCAGAAGAGGGTCAAATCCTTTCAAGACACCACTTGCTATTGAAGATAACACATAAAACAATGATTAGAGACCAAAACAAGGTATACAGCAATACAAGACTGCATCGAGGACACAGTCAGTTGTCCAGCTCTGTTCCCTCCGTCCAGCAAGGCTATCAAGCAAATGAGACCAGAGGTATTACACAGTGCCCTCTTCATCGAAGTGCAAATGCACAAGAACCCAGTTTGTGTTGTGCCAACTGAAATGTACAGGTTTTCAACCAGTTCCTCAAAATGCTCTTCAAGACACTAACATTTTTGTTTTCAGCCAATTTCAGGGGCATTTTAACAATATTTCAGCATAACAAATCAGTACAAGTCACACCACCACCAAAAAAAACCCCAAACTCCAAAATCCCCACAACCCCAAAACCAAGTAAATACCATTAGTGAAGGGGTATGGCAAAACAATGAGGCAAGACTGTAATATTTTGAAGTGTTTTCCTTCAGAAAACCCATGTTCCAGGTGTCGTCCTGGAACAAAATCTCTTTAGCATAAGCACTGCCTTCACAGGAATGCACCGCAGACAGACAAACACTTTGTCATAAACCACAATGCGATTCCATGAGACAGGTAGCAAAAGAGACAGCAAGACTACACAGAATGATGTCCCAGTTTGAAAAATACTTGTTTGATTACCAGTGTTACTATAATTGCTAACAGCCCAAATCATAGAAGAGACTCTTACAATCTAGATGTTATAGGAAGATCATAAAGGAACTCGGCATGAACTTTTTTGAGAAGAGACTCTAGACCAATAGATTCAATGGAAATATCAACTGCCCCAAAACTACTAAAACCAACAAAACAAAAACCCGCAAAAAAAACCACCCAGATTTATCAGTAAAGAGTCCAAGTAACTTCCAAAAGCTAGTAAGCATCAGCCCCAGCGGAATTTTTAAAAGCAAACGGAGTTTGCTTCAGCAAAAGCTGCCGTGGGCCTCCCGCACAGCAAGCTGTTAGCTCTCAGACAAACAGGCGGCCTGCAGGTGGCACCATCAGCTGCATGGGGACGGAGAGCCGTAGATAACGACAAGGCAGCAAGGGGGGAAAACAAGGACACAAGAGCCTCGAAAGTGATTAAAAGACAGGGGGAAATATATTGAAACAATCTGTGAGCTCCAGGCACATTTAGCACGTTAAGGGACGGCAGGTGTATTGACCGTAACACCCATAAACGTTTCTCTGCTGCTTCAAGTGCACGCTTACAATGGGGGAAAAAAAGCCAAAAGAAACAACACAGGTGAAGACAACTAATGAAAGAAGATAAAAGAAAGGTGCTTGGGTGAAACAAAGATGAAGTTGCGGCCAGGGAATTAACGGAGAAGTTAAAGATGTAAGCTTCACACCGGTAACAGCAAAGAGTAACAAATAAAAGCAGCCGCTGCTCGTCGTCCTTCCCTGACGGAAAGCAACGGGACCGCACAGGAGACGAACGCCGCGAGGAAAAGCGCCAGAGGGCAACGCCTGCCCCGGCCCGGGCTCACCTTCCCGCCCTCCCTGGAACTTCACTCGGATTGTTTTGTCGATGTACTTGGAGAGGTCCAAAATACTCTCCTTCTTCTTCTTCTCCCTATCCTAAAGGAGAGGAGCAAAGGCCGCTTGAGTTAAAGCGAACCCTCCCTCACCCCGCCCTTCCCCCCGACTGCAGGCACACGCCAGAACGCTTCTTTCTATAACGCGGTCGGTAACCGGGCTGCGGAAACCGCCCCGAGGCAGAGCTTGGCGGGACGGGGCACGGCACCCGCCGCCATAAAGCCCCCCGGGGCCGGGCGGGGCCGGGCCCGCCGCGATCGGTGGGAGCTGGCGCGGGCCCCGATCGCTCCCTCACGCGGGGCCGGGGCCCGCCGACAGCCTGCTCCTCACCGCCATCTTGCCCGCGCCGCCGCCACCTCCACCAACGCTCGCCATTTCATTCGCCACTACCAGAAGTGACGTTGTGCCTTGAGGAAACCCATAAGCGGTTCTTGAGCGCTGAAGGCGGGACTTCCGGGGCGGGCTGCCTGGGTTACCCGGTACGGAAGGGCCCGGTCGGAAACAAAGCGGGCGGCGGCGCGGTGGGGCAGGGATGGCGGCGCAGCGGGCTCGGCTCCGCGTCTGGCTGCTTCTCCACCTGCTACAGCAGGTGAGCGGCCGCGCCGGCCCTGGGAGCTCCTTGGGCCCCGCGCCCCGTGAGGGGAGCCCTGTGGGGATGGGGGGCAGCAGCCGGGCAGGGAGCGGCCACGGGCAAGCTGGGCGCCGGGCCGGTGCTGACCCTCGGGCCCTGGAGGGGCCTGCGGTGCTGGTATGGCCTTCGCGTGGTCGGGCGATGGTTCTCGGCCTGAGAGTCGCCTTTCCTGGCTAGTGATGGCTGAGGGAGAGTCTGGGCTTCCCGGCAGCAGAGGGGCGGGGGGGGGGGGGGGGGGGAGCCTTGTGCCCCTGGCCCCCAGGGGCGGGAGGGAGGGAGGGAGTGGAGGGGTGTCCTGCGCCCCCCCCCCCCCCCCCCGGGGCGGGAGAAGAGAGGTGTCCCGTGCCCTCCCTTCCGGGGAGGGAGGGAGGGAAGGTGGGTCCCGGGGCGGGAGGAGGGAGACGGGGCGGGCGGAGGGTCCCGCGGCCCCCCGGAGCGGGAGGGGGCCGCCCGCAAGGTGCCGGTGACCAGGTTGCGGCCCGATTTTGCTGGAGGGAAGAAGACAGCACCATTGGTACCCCAGGCTGCGCCCTCCACGATTTAGCAGTGTTTATAGATACGTATATTTGGGGTGGGTTTTTTTGTTCTTCCTTCCGTGGTTAACAGCATATTGATCATAGTTCTGAAAACATGGGGTCCCTGTTGGGCCAGCAGACTTCTCCAGGTGGCCCTTGGGGAAGGGCGCGCGGGCCAGCGGTTGGGCTTGGGGCTGGGATGCTCGCAGCAGGGGCGGCTCTCAGGTTTGCGGCCATCCTGACTGACAAACTCACGCTGAGAAAGCAGCCAGCAGAAGAGAAAGGGGATTTCTGCTAAACCTGACACCATAGCCTGTGTCGAGTCTTGCATTCTCATTACCTACAATCCTAATAAGTTTTGTGTGATAAACTTTTAAGGATGTGACAAACCGAGTGTGTAATCCTGGAACAGGAGAGAACGGATTTTTAGCTATTTCATTGCATGGTATGTAGCCTTTGCGTTTGAAGTTTAGGTGTTTTGTGTTCTGAAAATGTTCAAGTGTCATTTAAAGTTACTGTTAGGTCATTTGGCGGGTAGTATGTCTTATTTTTGGTGTAACATCTCAACATAAATCTCATTTTTCCCCCTCTTCCATACCTGCCTCCTTGCCAGTGATCTTTAGTTGCAGAATGGACTGGTTGCCCGTTAACTTCTTTTTATTTATTTATTTATGCATCATCCCTTTTATTATTTTCCTCCATCATCATTTCCTGCATCATCCCTTCCTCATTCGCCACGTGCCCTTGTACATTTTGTCATCTCTATTAATGTGTCAACTGGACTGGTAGCATAGGCCCCACAAATTAGTAAGATATTAGTAAGAATGGGTCAGGGATTGGCATGGAGTCAGTTTGATCCATCAGTTTGGAAAAGGTGAGCACATCACGGGGTGGAAGGACAGCAGGTGAGATAGTCCACTGGTAGATGCTTGGAGATCTTGGCTTCAGCTCCATTCATTGCAGCATACTTCCTTTCTATAAGCATGTCATTTAGTATGTTTGTGCAGTGCAATAGTGTTAACATGCTTGAGCAAGCTTTGAAGAGTCAGGCCAGAGTGCCAAAACAGTCCTGCCGCAGCAGCAAAAAGCTGATTTACTGTATGCTGCTAATACTTTTCTGTTAGCCAAGCTGGCTCATTTAAAATTTGTTTGAATACCTTGTATTTTGCAATCTTGTACTTGCACTTGTCGTTATGGTTGTAGGGAGTACACCATCCTCAGCTTGAGGCAGAAAGTAGCCTGGTGCTACCATGATACTACCAGTGTCTGATGGATGGCGTTGTTCTGGGGGGCAAAGCTGGCAACTCTCAAAATAAGCTGTTGTGTGCATTTGCTGTGCACCAGCTGTACTCATGACCAATGGCTTACTCTTGTCTTAGTGCTGTTGGGCATGTTTGGAATGGATCTTTGTCCCCACCTTGAGATAGGATAATAGGATTTTTTTATCCCTGGGGCAGGTAGTGTCCATATTTGCTTCTAAACTCTGATTTACACAGGGAGAAGGAACAGCTTGGCTAGGGAAGCATGGCACGCTCAAATCCGGGTCCTCATCTGGGAGCACCTGGAGAGGAGTGTGATCTTAGTGATCCAACTACAATCTGCACTTAGGACTTGCTTTGATACCCAAGTCCTCACTCTTCGTTTAACTTCCCTCTCACTCTAACCATTCCTTCATGGTGTCGCTCCCTCTCTGTTGTCCTGTAACAACAGCAAATATACATGAACCTTTGACTAATGGAGAATACAGTAATACAGTCTGCAGTGAGCGTGTTGGATCTGGCTGGTATTCACTGTACTAGCTTTCAGCAGAATATTGAATTGAGGTGATGGTTTCTGTATTTAAAATCAGAGCAGTCTCGGATGTAGGTCCAAAGAGTTGAAAAGACTGTCTGAAATTCTGGATTAAGATGGTGATTGAAAATTTAGTCTCATGGAATTGTTTCATTGTGAATATGAAACTGTCTCCACTGTACAGTGCTTGTTGAAGAAGTTTTCTTTGTGTGCATATATGCTCTCTGCTGTTGATGGTCTCCGAATGGATCAGTGAAGTTCATGGGAAAGAATGCACCCCAGCTCTTGGGAGCCCTGGTGTGCGTCTTGCGTGATGTGTACTGTTAGAGTAGGCATAGCTTGTTCATTCCTCCTTCGGGGAGTGCAGCTCCTAGTGTCTGTTAAATCTCACTGAGATTCAGGTGACCAAATCAGCTGATAGAGCTTATGAAAGTGGAGAAAGTCTATGGGACGTCCCGGTAAGTCTGGGGACAGAGGCAGGGAGTAACAAACAAGAATAGCTGCTAGGTTGGCTCAGTTGCTCACACTGCAGTTTGCTGATATCTGGGTGAGCTGTATTCCTCCTCTCCCTTCTTCCGTTACTTAACTTGCAAGCCCCAGTACTTGTCACCAACATGACAAAAAAAAAAAAAGCTGAACCAAAAAAAAAAAAACGGGAGTATTCTGCTCTTCTAATGCATTAAATAAACCGTGGAAGGATCTGATGAGGTTCAGAGCAAACAAGCGTGCTCTTTAATGCCACAAACAATTAGATTGGCACATCCATTAAGTTGTTAAGTTGTGCCCTCAAACTTTGCACTTCTGTTGTGTGAAAACCTTTTCTTGTTTGCGGCTTTATATAAAACTCTCTGTGTTAATCATACAACAATCTTCATAAAGCTATGATTCTAGCAAATTTCCAGCTTTGCAGAGGTCTTGCTTGTGACATGTTGTTGAGTATGGGTGCCTGGTTGATAGCAATGTTTAAATACAGATACTCTCTCCTTTTTCATATAGGGAAAATAGATAATTCCCTGCTTAACTGGGAGAAGTTGCTATTTGAGGCTAGGAAGCCCATTCCTATTGAAGCTTGTTGTAGTGCTTTCTAAATCATATGTACTGCAAGAAGTATCATAAAACACCTTATTGTCACAACAGGTCATGCTTTTTCCGTCAGTGTTTAAAAAAGGCTGGGCTTGATATCCAAACACTTGGAAAAGAGCCCTTGGGCGTTGTAAGAACAGTGTATAGGATCTGCACAGGAGATTACATTTTCTCATGGGTTAATCTAGGATATGGAGTCATCCCTAGGAACTAAGAACCAGCACAAATGTTGCCACCATCCCAGTGCATCAGCTGCACTGCTTTGAACTTAATTTTGATGTCTGATACCTAGTGACATAAATAAAAACAAAACTGGAAGCATCAAAGCCTTATAGTACTGAAACAAGAAACTCTGATGCCTGTGGCTCTGCTTAGGTGGGAGGATAAGAACAAACTTGTAGTGGCTGTTAGCATCAAAGCATAGTTCTGAAGTCTGTTAAGTGGTAATTGCTTTGTAAAAATGTCTGTTAATCCACATTCTTCATGGACTCCAGTCTCCATGGACTTTCTAAACCTCTGTACACCTTCTTCTGCTTTTAGCCCTGCTCATGTTCCCTTTAATTCCTCTCATCCATGACTTTTACTTGGCTTTTGGCACACAAAGCCACATAGCTTCTGAAATGTTTTGAGGATTTCATATTAGGAACTTTTTACTCCCTCAATATTTCTTTAAAGAACATCAATTAAGTTGTTCAGAAAGCATAATTGTGTATTACTGCCTCCAGTGTGCCGTTTGGGGACTATTACTGAGTTCCAGTAATGGTTATCTAAATGGAAATGTAGCCACACACCCTATACTTATTCTCTTGTTTTAAAGATACATAGTTTATATCTTATAAATGTAAAACTTTTAACTGTACAGGTTCATTGTTTCTCAGATGCATAAAGCTGTTCAGTTACAGGTAGCTAGCTCCTGCAAAACTGCCTGAGGCTTTTGGAGGCAGTTGTACATATAATATTCAAAACTGAGCTACTCAATGGGTTTTTTAAGCCTGGTCAGATTGTGTAACAATAATCAGGAAACACTTTTGTTCTGGTCTTGTGTCTGTGTCTGTGTTTGGGTGTCTGTGGTTTGTTACTCTTGAAAGTAAAATTCAAGATAATAATAATGGATTATTTTTCAATACTTCTTCCTTTTGTTGAAAGGGTTTTTTGTGCTGTGGTTAGATAGCTCAGATACGAGTTAAAGGGTCCACCATGGCAAATAGTTGGAGGGGGTTTTTTGCTAAACACATATTTTCCTCTCTGCATATGCACAATAATGTCTGCCTTCCTCCACAAATAGCTGTATCATGTAAATTTGCACTTTGCTCAAGTGGACTTAATCTGGTCTGAAATAAACAGTGTAACCTGCCACGCCTGGCACACTTCAGGAAGACTGTAATAGTTTTTAGATTGCTTAAGGAACAGCAATGTTATAAAAAAAGGAAAAAAAGTTGCCACATGAATTACTGAAGACCAGTTATACACAAAAGAGCTAAATATAAAAACCTCCACCTCCTGTGTATTTTTAGGGTGGTGTTTCTTTACTGCTTTGCTGACATCTTGCAGTAGAATGGCATCACTTATCCTTGAGGGAGTGTGGAGATCGGTTATTTTTAAAGGATGATTCTTTGAAGTGTTCCAAAAAAGATCTTTCTACCCTGAGTGTCTCCTAGGCATGCAGGGTAACTTATGTGTAGTGGAGTTTGAAGTAAAGAGGGAGAAATGAGAATGTTGGATTTTTTTTAATGGATTTTTGAACAAACGTGTCAAGATGCATCTTTGCTGCTGCCTCCAGTCATCTTTAGCATCTTGTCTGTCAGTTGCTACCTGGAGAAACAAACATGGAAAACGTATTTGTAAGAGTGTAACTGTATAATTGTCAAATCACTATTCTGTTCAGCTTATGAATGTTAAACTAGATGTTGACAGATTTGCTTGTCACAACTTTCTGCCTAATTCAGTAGCAGCAATGGTTAGAGAGATTACGTTGTGTTTCTCCCCCAGAACAAGGTTTCATCAGTTCTGGTAGGCACAAAGTAACTTACTTGGGGAAAACAACATCTGAGCAATAGCACAACTAACCACGTCTTCAGTCAGTGACTTCAGTTTGAGTGCTGGGTGGGAGAAAGAAACAAGGAAGAATGAGAAGGGCGGAGTTGGGTCTGTGGGTAGAGGACAGTAGCACATGAAGGGGGATGATAGAAAGATAAGATGGTTAGATGCGGGGGTTGGTTTGTTTTGGGGTGGTTTTGGAGTTGGTTTTTTTTCTGAACCGCTGCTGGTGGTGGAGGTGAACTGATGGTCTCTGCTCATCCTGTGTCCTGGGGTCACTAATGCATGGGCAGCATTCCACCAGAAACAAAATGTGTGACTAGTTAAGGTGAAAGCCAGGTGAGTTATTGTGTTTGTTTCTGATTTTTTAAACAAATGTCAAAGTCCTAAGTGCTAGTAAGGATTAAAATGCGAATAAAATGGAGAAACTTCCCCTTAAAATAGGAAGCAAATGTTCTTGGAACACAGGAATGGCCATAGGAGGAATCTAGTTATATTAACGTTTGGTATTCCTAAGCGCTGGATTCCCAAATCACTGGGCTAAAATAGTATTTTGAGAATGCTACTTTAATATGTGGTCAATTTTTTTTCTATCTAAAAGCTCATATGAAGTTAAGTAGAGATGTAACTTTCATTTGCTCTCAGCATCATACTTCTACAGTCTATTACCAGACAGCACTACTTAAACAGTGAAATTGCTCTGTAAGAGGACTGTGAGGCTCTGAAGCAGTAATGAAAGATCAGAAAGACTCTTCAAAAAGATACATTGGTCTGGATATGTATAATTGAATTTAGAAACAAAAACCACCCTCAAAAGTTAGTTTTTGTCCTGTTTTTCTGAGCATTTCTTTTGTATCTGAACATGTTTATCTCAAGCCTTTAAAGCTTCCTGCAGCAATGGTGCAATGGTCAGATCTTAATCTGAAATTGAATTATCATAGAATGTCCTGAGTGTGAAGGGACCAACAAAGGTCATTGAGTCCAACTCCTGTCCTTGCAGAGGTCAACCGAATTACATGGTGGTGTTCAAACCCGACCAGATGGGTCACAGAATGCGCATGAGCAGGCTTGGTACCAAGGAGCTGATGTTCAGTATTATGCATGAAGGAAAGACTTCTTAAACTTACACTTTTGCAATTAGTGGAGATGGTGCCTGACCAACACCCAAGACAGTGCTTCCAACCCCATTGTTGCTGCCCTGAAGAGCATAGACGTGTCCCATAGAACTTCATGGTTCACGTTAAAACTAAATTGTGCACGCCTTCTCGTTCCAGCAAGGAAAAAGCCCTGTTGTTAGAGTGAAGCAACATGAGGTACCTATTTGCCACTTAGAAATGGGAAGAAGAAGGAAGGAGGGTTTGCATCAGAGCGCTTAGACTGCAAGAACATTTACAGGAGACCGCGTGATATACTTTGTGTTTCTTCAACGATTTCTGAGGGAGGGGTGAATTATGGTTATTTTCATTTGGTAAATATGAAGTCACCCCTAATTAAAGTTAAATAAAACCACTGCTAGTGGTAGGGAAGCTGCACGTACTTTCACGGTTGCTTTGTCTTCCTGATTTCTGGTTGCCTGGATAAATACTTGCTAGGATTTGGCATATAAGCAGACAACTCCACAAAAACATTTATTTTTGCAGGTTCTATATACGGTCTTGTAAGCATTTTTGGTCTGGCTTTTTGGATGGAAGATGAGGAATATATCCGGAATTCACAAATTTTGTCGCTATAGGCAGGGAAGGAAAGGAGGGCAGGAAATATTTAAAAGAACAGAGCTCATCGTGAAGAATAAGATGACTGGCAAATAACTCTTTAATAAGGAAGTATTTGCTATAGCGGGGGGGGGGGGGGGGGATTAAATTTAAGTCATTCTTGTCATGGCCAGTCACCCTCTGTAGCCCCTAGGTCTTTGCATTTTGCTGGAAATGACTTGGTACAATCTGACATAATCAAAATAATGAGGAAATTACTATGTTCACTATATTATTCTGCAGGAATGGAAAGCTGAAAATATTTGTGTTAAAAGAAGCACTTTTTGTGTTTAGAATGCTTAGCTGAATAAACAGACTATGTAGAGTGTATCACAATTGAGAAGATGCTCTAAACTGGTGTATTTGCTGCATGTTACTATGTTTACACTTATCTGCAGCCCTTGTTCTCTTTCTCCAAATTCCTATAGGATCTGGGTTCTGTTATTCCAGTTTCCTGGAGTTCTTCAGGAGAACTGTGACGTTTCCATGATTAAGCCAACAAGGGTTATTCTGGCTACCATGGGCTGCTCCCAGTGCGGAGGCAGCTGCAGTAAAGGCTGATGTAACTCCAACCTGAAGTCAGGCTGCGTATCAGCTGGAAATAACTTAAAATCATAGAATGTCCTGAGCTGGAAGGGGCCCTCAGGGACCATCAAGTCCAACTCCTGTCCCTGCACAGGACACCCCAAATTCACACCGTGTCTCTGAGGGCCTTGGCCAAGTGTTTCTGGAACACTGCCAGGCTGGTGCCGTGATGCCTCCCTGGGGAGCCTGTGCCAGGGCTCCACCACCCTCGGGGGGAAGGACCTTTCCCTAATGCCCAGCCTAACCCTCCCCTGGCACATCTCCCTGCCATTCCCTCGGGTCCTGGCGTTGGTCACCAGAGAGCAGAGACCAGCGCCTGCCCCTCCTCCTCCCCTTGTGAGGAAGCTGTAGACCGCAATAAGGTCTTAGACCACAAGCATGCGTTGGTTAGGTAAAGACTTGGGCTTCGCGCAGAGTCATGGTGGTTTTTGGCAGGTTGGGGTATAGGGGTCGGATGGGGTGGTTTTGTTAGGTTTATAACCTTTTGAAGCTTTGAGGAATTAGTTTTAAGAGAGCTATGAGTGAAGAATGGTAGGCCAGGATTTTATGTTTGAAACCCAGTTTGTGGCTAAATGTGCATGAGGGACGCACACAGGTTTGAGTGTAGTGTTTCTAGTTCTTCAGCTCAGGACTGCAGCCTGGGCCATACTTGGGTGTAGGGTTCAGGTGGTCCTTCCACTGCAGTGCAGCTCTGTTCTGGAGGCTGATCATCAACCTAAAGGTGGACAAGGCTCATGAGTCATTATTCAAGTTAAGAGATTTTACCCATAAACAGCTGGAGCGAAGCTGTCGTTCTGCCTCTGTGACCTTGTTGTAGGTCAACCCTGGTAGGCAGCTAAGTACCTCACAGCTGCTCGCTCACTTGCCCTCCCACCCCCAGTGAGATGTGGAAGAAGAAAGGAAGAGTAAAAGCCAGAAAACTTGTGGGTTGGGATAAAAATTCTTTAATAAGCAAAGGAGAAGTAGAAGAAGAAAGAAAACAAGTGATTCAAAGGCCATCGCTCTTTGCATCCCACAGGTAGACCAATGCCCAGCCAGATCCTGAGCAAAAGATGACTAACCTCCTTAAAAACCCTCTCTTTTCATTTTTCATTGCTGAGTATGGCATTATATGGCCTGGAGTAACTCTTTGTTTAGTCATCTGCCTGGTTGTGTCCCCTCCCAACCTCTTGTGCAACCCCAAATCTAGTCACTGGGGGGGACAGTGAGAAACAGAATGCCTTGACACTGTGCAAATGCTGTTCAGGAACAGCTAAAACATTAGTTCGTTATCAGCATTGTTTTGGTCACAAATGTAAAACACAGCACCATACTAGCCACTATGAAGAAAATTAACTTCATCCCTGCCAGATCCAGCATCTTCACTACTTGTAGCAAATATTAGTGGAGTTCTGACAGCAGTGACTGCTGGTCACTGAAGCAGTGAGAAGCGTATGCAGTATGTAGCCTTGAGTATGCCACCTTGGACATAAAGAGAGAGCTGATGATGCTGTGGGGGTCTTGTCAGACCTACAGCAAAGGTGTCCACATTGGAGCAATGTGAACCTGAAATTGATTGTTACTTCAGGCTGTAGTTTCAGGAGTGGGTAGGGCCCAGGCCTCTTAATCTAGGTTTCTTTTCTGTTCTGCAGTAGTCCAGCTTCTTTGTATTGCTCTGGTTGTATGCGCCATTCTGGCTGTGGTGTTTGGGGTTGGTTGTGGTGGGGTTGGTTTTTTTGGAGGTTTTTGGTTAGTGTTTTGTCTTTTTTTTTTAAAACACATTCGGTACATTCAGTGAGGTTTCGTTTGATTTTTTTGACCAGTTGCCGTGTAGGAGGGAATCTGCCTAATGTATCTGAGTATTTGTTTGCAGTATAATGGAAATAAGAACAAATTCTGCTGTACTCCCTGCACAGGTACTAAAACTTTGTAGAATCTTTTGTTTTTCTTTAAAACACAAAGCAGGATAGTCAAAAGCAAGTTATGCCCATCATTGTGCTATTTCATGTGACCCAAAATTCTTGTAGTGAAATTTTTATTATGTTTCCAGGTGTATTGCGAGTATGGGATGGTACATGTACTTTCAGAGAAGGGGAGCAGCAAAGGAAAAGACTACTGTATCCTCTTCAACTCTCAGTGGGCCCATTTGCCACACGATCTGGGTAAAGCTGTAAGTACCTAGCCAAGCCATGAAAACAGAATGTATTAAAAAATGCCTTTGTTACAGGGAAGCTTCTTATTTCTAACCTGGATTAGTAGAATTTGGAGCAACTGCTTTGTTTGCTCTACTTTAAAAAAATTTTTTTTACCTGTTAACATCACCCTAGGCAGTGCTATGGTGGCAGCATTATTCTCCACACTGTGTGCAGAGGTAACAACTATTTCTAGTTCCAAAAAAAAATCTTCCTTTTGCACAATATGATCAATTAAATTAAAATGGCCCTTACCTGTGGTTGGAAAGGAGTTTTTGTATATCAGTGTGATACAAAAAATACCGCATAGCCTTGCTAGTATACTGGACCGTGACCTTTAGTGCTTTCTCAGTGGTTCATAATTCTGTCAAATGTAAGAATAAGTAGTCACAAATTGTGTCAAGCTTCTGCTGCATTATCCAAAGCTGATCCAGAGCTGACAATTGAGTCAATTCTTCACTCTCTTCCATAAGAAAAAATTACTGTCACTGGATGATGAAATCAGCAAATGCACTTTGAATGAGCTACTAATTGGGGAAGATGTAGAATAGTTGACTGATACTCAGTTCATCTTATTTATTGAATTCCTTATTCTGCACAGCACTCAACTGGTAGATTTATTAATGTTCCTTATCAATGCATAATCAACTCTTAATTACCTGTGGTGGGTTTATTGCAACTGCAGATTACTGCCTAGATACATAGATGCTGCAGCTTCCTTTGCCTTGTGTAGACCCAGCTCATAGACTCTTGCACTTGACCTGGCTCTGTGTAACGAAGTCAGTGGAAGTATGCACTGTATTGCTTTGCTTCAACAGCAGAAGTGGGAATGCAGAAGTGCATGAAGCTGGTTTGAGAGCCTTAGGGTGGTCTCATTCTGCTGGATCTAGGCAGACCTCCCATGGAGTCTCTAGCATTCTAGACTCTAGGATTTGAGAGCTGGGGATGGTACTGTAGACATCTTGTTTCAACCAGTCTCATGAAAAGTCACTGGAGACATATTTCAGTAGCTCTGCAGGAGCTAATGCAGTCCAGAGTAGCTTGCACTGAACTGAAACTGAAGCACTCAACAGGTTCTGACCTGCCTTCCACAGAGCACTTGGGTTGCCTGTGCTATATCCCTTGCCTATCCCTGTTTCCTTCCTCAGCTCTCCCTCTGCCTTTCCCTTCCTTCACATTCTGCCTCCTTCTCCTTCCCTCCAGTACTCCAGCAGTACAGTTTATTAACTGAGGCGATACAGTGCACCATGAGCTCACTCTGCATTTGTCTTGTCCTCTGGTAGAGCTGATACGCATTCCCAAAGCCTGGACAACCAGGAAGCATGTGTAGAGACATTTTACTGTCTCTAAAGTAGGAGCCAGGTTGGAGGCAGCAGTTTTCTGAATAAGCTCGGAGCTACTAACAGCTTGACCCTTACCTTTCCCTATTTGGTATTTGGTATTGTATCATGTGCCTGTGGATTTAAACTTTACCATGACACTTCTGACACCTAACAGCTCAACTCCTAGCAAGAGCAGGCCTGTGACAGGCTTCTGTTAGTACGGCTCACACCAAGAATCAGTTATTTCATAGATAATTGCTTTTTTCAGGTGACTTGCAAATACAACTGGGTTCTTTTTCAGGTTTTGCAAGGAACAATTTGTGCCAGTGTTATTTCCAAAATCTTTAAGTGTGTTTGGGCTGTTTCTGTATAAAGACACCAGAGTAGATGTCTTTGCGTCTGACAAGGGCCAAAAGTAAGGAATTGGGGCAGGCCTGCAATATATCTGAATCACAAGCAGTGAGAGAAGCAGTTCAGAAATCCGTATCCAGGTGCTTAGGATCCAAAATCCCAGCTGACTGTATTTGATTGGTTTCAAAATGGAAGTTTATTTTTGTTGCCTGTTTTTGTACTTCACCCCAGCCTGGTTTGTGTTTCTAGCTGTTCATGCCCTACATCATCTCACCCTGCCGCTCTGTGCCACGCTAGCAATTATAACAATTTGCTGTAATCCTGTGTCCTGGATGCATGCATCAGAACAGCAACAGCACTGAAGAAAACAAGTGCAAGTGCTGGTCATAACCCAACTTTAATTATCAGCAGAATCCTCTACAGTAAGGTGAAGCAAGGCAGGACCCTATGTAATAGAGAGGGCAGCACTGTTTCAGCTTTCAGGTTTCTCTGAGAATACTCTATCACTCCATTACTTTAAAGTTCTAAATTACCCTTTAGAAAGTCTGTGGTTTCTGCTGTTGGCTTCTTTTGCAATATTATTTTACATATATGTATTTAATTAACTTATTTATTTTCAGTCACTCTTACAACTGCAGGATCAGACAGCATCTGTTTTGTGTTCCCCTTCTGATGTACCCGATGGGGGATTTAATAATCAAATCCCCATGGTGATGCGAGGGAATTGCACCTTCTATGAGAAAGTGAGGCTTGCTCAGATAAATGGAGCTCGTGGGCTGCTCATTGTTAGCAGAGAGAGATTGGTAAGGCTCTTTCTATCTTTTTGTATTGCTGAGACTCCTGATGTTAGATATTGTCTTGTTTTCAGTGCTCAATGTTGGTATTTGATGCTCCTCTTTAAAATAAATAATATATGCATAAACACACGTATCTGTATGTACATTGCATAGCTATGTGTGGAAATGATACAGCTGTCGGAAGGATTAATGAAACAAGAGCAGGTAGTCATTTAAGTAGGAAGAGTGCTGCATAGATCCCATGTAACGTTCAAGTCAAGGGCTCAGAGTTACCCTTATGAGATACTGGAATCAAAGAAAGAGTTTGGTTCCTTGATTCATACTACTACCTTCAATGAGATCTAGAGCACAGTGAATCTGGTGCTTTAGATTCGGCTGCAGCATCACCAGTGGGTGTTTTGTAAAATTAGTAGTTTTGAATACTGTAGTCAATACCAGAGGCACACATCGGTCATAAAACCATGGCCCTGATGTGCAAAAGATACGGCTTGAAGTTTAGTTGCTACATTTTTCTGTTAGTCTTTAATGACCTATGTTTTACTGGAAACAGAGTTTTTGCTGTCATTACGTTCCTTTCTAGAATATTTTCCAAATTAACAGAAACAGAACTTGCAACTTTAACCTTTTTGAAGTAGTAGAAGTATTTGCAGAAATTAATATATTCTTACCTGGTCTGAACTGTCTTTCAGGTTCCTCCTGGGGGTAACAGAAGTCAATATGAAGAAATTGATATTCCTGTGGCTCTGCTCAGTTATGCTGATATGTTGGATATTGGCAAGGTAGACTTGATACTAAATGCTCTGTTTCATGTTATCTCATTTAAATGAGTCATTGCTCAACAGTATTTGAAGTCCATCTTAGGAGTTTTGAATCTGTAGAGAGTTGTACTCATGAAGATTGCATTATTATGTTTTGAAAAAAAAAAAGCCATTCTCTTGGGTGGTTATTTCTCCTCTTGAGAATAAAATCAAAATTGAGCCTGGTGTGGGCAATAAATATCACTAATAGTAGAGCCAACAGATTGCTCCTAAATATTTATAATAAAGCTTCATTCTGGGGTTGCTTAGTGAAAGCTAAATAACTCTTTGGAAGTCCTTCATAACTTGTACTTACCTCCCCAGAGTTTTGGCAGCTCAGTGAAGGGGGCGATGTATGCACCAAATGAGCCTGTGCTAGACTATAACATGGTGATTATATTTGTCATGGCTGTGGGGACCGTTGCAATTGGAGGCTACTGGGCAGGAAGCAGAGATGTGAAAAAGTGAGTAACTGGAATGTAGTACATCAGTTTTGTGGTATTTTTCACAGAAAAAAAAATACATGTTATTTCTTTAAAGATCACCTGGTAGCTCTGCTAATGAGCTTTGGTGACTGTCTATATAACCAGAATGGGAAAATGCTGTTGTGACATTTGAAGGACCCTGAGTCTTGTGTCAGCTTTGTCACTGTATGAAATTATTAGAGTATTAGAGCATGTAAGAGTATTTTAGTATTCTGCCTTGTCAAAAAGCCCAACTTTGAAAAGCTCAGAAGGAAAATTGGGTAGTAATAGGCTTCCTGTTTGGGCTTTTGGAAAAATTCACCATAAAAATCTTTTGTAAAAAAATTTCTAACACTTAATTTATATACACACCTGACTTCAGGATCTCTGAAGTCAGCAAATTATTCTGGGGTAGTTTTCAGGATTCTGAGTTGTTAGTGAATGAAAAATAGTACTCTTGGTAAATTAATGCAGCAATTACTGTTCTATGCATTGTGTTATATCTGATGTTCATACATCTATATAAAATGTGGAGTTCCACTGACTTGAGGGGAAGTCAACAAGGCATTGGTGTCTTGTCATGTTTTCCAACCTCTTGTAATTTCTGCTGAAGATTCAGTGCCCTTTTATATTTTGTCAGAGAAGGAATGGACTGATGATAGCCATGTTACTCTTTCAGGCGGTACATGAAGCACAAACGTGATGACGGGGCAGAGAAACATGATGATGAAACAGTTGATGTGACTCCAATAATGATCTGTGTATTTGTAGTCATGTGCTGCTCGATGCTGGTCCTCCTTTATTTCTTCTATGACCACTTAGGTACTCTTGAAGTTGTATTTGTATCTATATGTCTTCAATATGACAAGGCTGCCATCATTTAAAGATCATTTTTACGGTGAAAATAATTATGAAAAGCTGTCTTACATGTTTCTTCATCCCAATATGATTTAAAACCCTCTAAGAAAATCCACTGAGTAGATTTCTATACCTGCTTTTAGTGAGGTTGCATTAGGTGATCACAGAGCTTCTTTCAAATGTTAAAGCTTATTAAGTAGACACAGGCTCTACCTTTTATTTTTGTCAAAGGTATTCTTAAACCTATACTTGTCTTTCTATTGATGCTCAATTTGAAGTTGAGTTATGGGATCCAGGATCAATTTTTTAATCTTTATAAAGATAAGTTTCTACTGATGATTATCAAAGTGATTGACAAAAGAACGTGTGAGCCTAATGCACTGGAACTTCCATCCTCCTATTTCTGAGGAGTTATGAAAGATGTATCCCATCTGTATTAATTCATTTTGCTACTGAGGGATTTTAAGAGTTCCCTCATAACCCTCACATATACTCATACTGAGAAGATAAACACTTCACCATAAATTGCCTTTTAGGCTTATGATTTAATGACTATTAGCACAGAGCTTTTGATTTGTTGAAGTAGCTATTGCATAAAGTACATCTGAGTAAAATGAGCTAGAATTAGATGTCTAAAGAGCTTAAATCTAATGAACAATCATTTGAAGTCTCTGAATTTAACTTTCGCTGGTGAAGTGTAAGCCTTATTTCTCATTCAGGCTTTTTGATTCTGTTCTGTATTCAGTTGGGATATGAACAAAAGCATCTCTTACCTTACCCTACTTGGACTTACTACTTTTTCTTTCTCAGTCTACGTTATCATAGGAATATTCTGCCTGGCTGCCTCAATTGGTCTTTACAGTTGTCTGTCTCCCTTTGTAAGAAGATTCCCTTTGGGAAAGTGTAGGTATGTGGCAACTTCTAAATTTTTAATAGGCAAAATTAATTTTTCATAATGTTGGGTAGGTGTGGGATTTACAAGGTGGTTTCGTACCTCAAAATGTTTATAAAGGAGGAGGGTAACTGCATAGACAACTGTAGTTTTGGTGTGTTTCATTTTCAGAATCCCAGACAACAACTTGCCTTATTTTCACAAGCGTCCACAGGTCCGGATGTTGCTATTGGCGGTATTTTGTATCTCTGTCAGCGTAGTCTGGGGAGTCTTCAGAAATGAAGATCAGTAAGTGTATATTTTTGTTTCTGTGCTAGAAATCGTAATATGCTTTATGGTATAAGTAACTGACATCTGTAGAAGCCTAAACTTATCCAGAATTTAGGAGTGACAGAAAAGAAACTACAGGCTTGGGGGGAAATTCTTAGTTGTTCCTTATGCACTTCATCTTTGTCTTGTTGGTTTAAGTTAAAGAAAACTGTCTCTTATTAAGGTTGAATTTCTCCGAGTCCCAGTCCATATTCTGAACTCTTTGGCTTTTCAGAAGTGGTATGGAAAGTTGGACACAAGTTGTCTAACATTTCTTCAGGTGATGGTCTGCCTGTGCATTTACTCAGAGAGAATAAGACCTGTGAACCTTGTCAGATGTTTAGTTTCTTTCAGCTGTCTGGTATTGCTGTGGTACCTAATTATAGCACGTTCTTCTTATCACTTTTGTTGGATTTTTTTTTTTACCCTTTACCTCACTCCCAGATGCTCCCATTTCTCCATATATACATGATGTGTTCATCTTCTTGGTCCCGCTGTCAGGGATTCTGTGTTAGAACTGAAACACTGGCTTGTGTTTCTGCTGATGGTACCAAAGATGTCTTGCTTGTGCCTTGAATGCCTGTTACGGCCTTTGGGGGGTCCATTTTCTATGTTAAGGCTGTGGATCGTTCACTGGCAGAATTCATAAACGCAGGAAGGACCAACTCTGAAACACCTTTTAGAGAAGTAAGTGTCAGACTGAGGAGTACAGAAGTACCATGGAGCTATTCCAACCTCAGATATTTAAGACTAGGAAATGCATTTTTCTGCCACAAAGCTGGAGTGGGCCTTGAGTGTCCCCCTGCACAAAGCTTCATCAGCAAGTGCTCAGGAATTGATCATAGCAGCATAATCTCTCATCTGCATCTAGACCTTAGCGATTGTAGGGAAACCTTAAGTGTTCTGTATCTCAAATCCTACTTCTGTTTGATCCTAGAAATTGAGAGTAGAGCAAAGAGCCTGGTACTTCTATACCTAACTTGCAGAACACAATCAAAAACAACCCCAGCTCTAGACTTCCCCCAGCACACACAAACACAGGCCAAAGGACCCCAGCACTTCCCATATTGGTACCCACTGACCTTGTTCAGCCAGTTTTCAATCTACTTCACTGTCTGCTCATGCAGCCTGTACATCAGTTTCTCTATGAGGCTCTTATGGGAGATTCTCAGTGGAGAGCCTTACTGAAGTCTAGGTAGACAATATCCCCACTGCTCTTCCCTCATCTACTAAACCAGTCATTTCATTGTAGAAGATTCCTATTTGTGAATCCGTGCTGACAATACTGATTTCAAGCAAGTACTTCTAATAAAGTTTTCTGTCCCAAGCAGGTCCTTAGTGAGGACAAGGCTTGGTCTGACTTTCCTACTGTTTCCTGCAAAAATGTTACTCTCTTTCTTTAGGTGGGCCTGGGTTCTGCAAGATGCTTTAGGAATTGCTTTCTGTCTTTACATGTTGAAAACAATTCGCCTGCCCACATTTAAGGTATGAAAGTTAAACAGATGTAAAAAAAGGATGTATGCCTGCATATAGTTGAACAGAGGAGCCGCTTAATGGAGTACTTCGGCTTGGAAATGCACTTCCATTCATATGTAGCTTGGAAAAGAGTGATGTCATGAGTATGATGTAGACCAGTAAGTGATATGTGGTTGTTACGCATGGTTTTTGGTAACTTAAAGTTCCGTAGACTGTTGAATACTAGTAAATCACACACTGCACACTCACCTGTGGAGGTTTGGTTTTTTGATGGTTTGTTTTTTATTTTCAAATTTGACACAAAATTGATGCATCATTTTGATGTTTTTTCACATCTTCCAGGAGTTATTCTGTACCCTAAGATAAAACTCAGTATTAGTCATTTAGTTTCTCCTTAGGCAGCTCTTCAAGCTCTGTTTCAAGTTACCTTCACCTATAAATTTGTTTCCCTGTACAGATTGCCCAAAGTAATGTCAGTACTGTTTCAAGGTATGCCTAGCATCCTCCAGAGAAAGTGCAGACCTTCTTAATATTTCCTAACAAATTGAAACAGCGCCATATCCAGATTTTACAGGATAAAGAACTTTAGGGACTAACATGTAATTTTGTGTATAAGAATTACTTTCTTTTATATGGTGCATGTGAGACCCAATTCCTCCATCTAAAATATTTAGGAATTGAGAAAAATACATGGGTGGCTTGGTTTAGTCCTTGAGTAGTCTTAAGTTGCTAATTATTGATTCTTTGCTGTTTACTAATGCATAGTATGTCAAGTATCTTGTCTCTTCTTTCAGGGTTGCACCTTGCTCCTCCTGGTTCTTTTTGTGTATGATGTATTCTTCGTATTTATTACGCCTTTTCTAACAAAGGTAAGTAGAGTACTTCTCTAGTGCCTGCTGCTCACAGAGCAAAGTGTAATGACCTGTTTCTCTGCATGTTCCTAAATGATCCCAGACCTGTTGAGTGAAGTGCTGATTTACGTTTTTCCCCTTTTTTTCTCCTTAGACTGGGGAGAGTATAATGGTGGAGGTGGCTGCAGGCCCATCTGATTCTGCCACTCATGAAAAGGTACTCTATATAGTCTGAAAATATGGTGCTAACTTCCAGCTATTACAAGTTCAACTTCTCTAAAATTTGAACACCACAAAGCTGAAACGGAGATGCCAGCCTGAAAAGAATTTGATGTGGAAATAAGCACTCCTGAGCTCTCGGGAGATCTACACCAAACACAGAGGGCAAAGCAGGCTTAGTGGTTCATCACAATAATTTTGGTCTTACTTTATCTTGCTTTAAAAGGGTTTCAGTATAGGGAAGCTGGCTAGCTCAGCTTCACAAAAAAACTTGTGATCACATTTGTAAATATAACTTACTGCTAATGAAGCACATCCATTTTTACCTAGAGATAAAGCTTACACCATCAGTCTGTCTCTTCCTCCTCCTCCCTGTTTTGATAATTTATTTATGAAAAGCTGAGGCTGTAGGCAAAGGAGAGAAATAAAAATTGGGGACAGAAGGGAAGCAGGAGTTCAGTGGTTCAGTACTGTTTGACAGTGGCCAGCTGTGTGCGCAGAGCTGTACAGCATGGTGCGTCTGACTCGGGGAGGAAAGTATGCGAGATGTAGGAGATAGGGAGATACAGCATTGCAAAAGAAAAAAGAAATTAATCTGTAGGAAAAACTGGTTTTGTTAATTTAAGGATGTTGGGTCTCTTTTCAGCAATGAATGTAATACTGTCACATGGGAAAATATAGTAAGGAAAACAGCTGTAAGAAAATAAAGTTTCTTTAATGCACTGTATTAAAGAGAATTATATGTTTGCGATGTACCTTGCTGTATTCTGCCTCAATACTGCAAATTATGTAATGAATAGGAACATTTTAGGGGAAAAAAAAGTCTTGAAAGTGGTTTGCAAAATCACTTTTTAAAATTATTCAAGCCTTTACTCTTCTTTGACACTTTTATTGCAACCAGTAGAATGAAATATAAATGGTTACTTCTTATGCATGTGGCAGCTTACATGAATTTTTTTATGCTCCTGCAGTAAGAGCAGAGTTGATGGGCTACTGCATGTAAGGACTTTGAAATATAGAGTGTTTTGAGATGTCTGTCATGTGGAGTTGTCTTGGTCGTTTGCCTTTAGAAAGTATTTCATCACTCCTATCTTAAATACATTTGTTAGTTGTCAGTACTATTAACAAAAGATTTTCAACTGAAGGATCTCTACTATAAAAGAGGATAAGTTTGCTATGGCATCAGTATGAAAACAGTTTTTCATAAGGCATATGTGTTTCTCGTTCCAAGCTCCCAATGGTCCTGAAGGTTCCGCGACTGAACTCCTCACCATTGGCTCTGTGTGACAGGCCTTTTTCTCTCCTAGGATTTGGAGACATTTTAGTTCCAGGTACTTCTTGTTTAGCATGTTAAGAATTTTACTTGTTGCACTGTCATATTAGTTTATTCCTCTTGTACTTCCACTTCAAGTGGGAGGTTTGATTTGACTTCTAGAAACCCAATAAATTTCTAAGTATATCTTCTATGTTCTCTTTTCCTGCACTATTTGCTTTTTGCATAAGAAATTAAGTGCACATTAATATTATGGTTCAGTTTCACATGCAGTGATGTCAAGAAATGTGAAGAAGTCTCAAGAGGTGATTTAGCAACTGTTTTATAGTATAAAACGTCTTTAATAGTGTGGTGATAGAGGAAATTATTTGTCCATTTGCACATGATTTGAGTGCACCACGTACCTGACCACTCAAAACTTAATGATTTTGGTAGTCACACACCATTCAGTGCTTCTACCACACACCTTCTCTCAAATTTTACTTTGGATAATGTGTAGAAGTTCACTGCAGGCAAAAACAAGTATGTATCTTCTGGCTTTCAGGTTTCTTCTGAGAAATCATTTGTTTATTTTCTTATATTTGGGGAAATATGAACTGTCATCCCCGTCTGTGTCCTCTCCCCCCAGCCTATAATAGGTACTGTCACTAACCATAAATTTCTACTGTCTTTACTAGGAGCTGGAAGGAGTGCATTTGTTGTGAACACTGTATTTTTAGAACTGTATATTAGGGATGGGATGATGTTTTGTATCCAGGATGTGTGTATTTATAGATATTAATTCTATTAGAGTGCTTCTGTTGGTCTGGGCTTGGGTTATAACTCTTTGTAAGCTGGGCAGCCTCCTAAATGAGGGGTCATAGTACTTAAACACCAGGGTGCCCAAGTAAGTGTTGAGGGAGGTGGGGGAATCTTAAAAATTTCTGGATAATTTGATGGTTTTGCATATCTCAATGCATGAATGGCTTGAAGGCATGTTGTAATTTTTCTTTCCGTTCCTAGGCTTACTGGTAGCCTATTGCCACAGATTTGATATTCAGGTGCAGTCATCCAGAGTCTATTTTGTAGCCTGCACAATAGGTATGTATCACAGTGACACTTAAGCACAATACCTGCAGGAGTTGCTCCCTTTAAAAGCATACCATTGATGTCATATTACATAGTTTGGGTTTTTCATTCTTCCTTTTATTGTTAAACAGAAATATTTTAGCCAAGTACTTTGGAGGCTAGACCTTCCAGCACCAAGTTACCTGAAGTCATTTTCCTGAGCTGTTTTATCTGCTGTATATAAGGGGGCTTCTTGTTACCATGCTTTGTCTCACTATAACCCTTACATCTACTCTGTCTTTATACATGCTTAGCTACTCATTCTAGTTTCTTGATTCATGAATCTTTGAGTTTATCGCATTTGAGAATTCAGATTCAGGGGTATCTTCCTTTGCCATTGTTCTTAATATTTTGTGTTGTAAAAATCCATGATCTGTGATGCAACAAATCATACTATGGTGGCTGTAACACTTCAAAATTAGTTTTCTTCTTCAGTTTGTAGAATTCAGAGTTACATGCTGTGGACTTAAAGACGACTGATGAATAGGATCTTACAGATTTCTGTTGGCTTTATTACAAAGTATTTATGCTAGCAAGGACTCAGGATCCTTACAGTTAATGTAATGAAAAATTTTCATGAAAAACTACTTTAGAAATAATTTTGAAAAAATAGCTAGGTTCTTGGACACTTAAAGCAGGGTTAGAGAGATGCTTTTGTTTCAATGTCCCAAATCTTAAATAATTTCCTCTCATATATATGTAAATGAAACTCTTGTCTTACCTGGTACTTTCAAAGCACGTTTACAGAAATTGCTAAGAAAATGTTGTATCAATGAAGAGACAGCAGCGTAGCATTGCAGCAGTGAAAACTAACCACATCAGGGCTGAGTTAGCAAGATTGAGCCAGCAATGAGAGAAGTGATTATTCCCCTCAATTTGGCTGTTCAGACTGAGTCTGGAGTACTGTGTCTAGCTTGGGGATCCCTGGTACAAGAGAGACATTGACAGGCTGGAGTAAATCCAGTGAAGCCATGTAGGTGGCTGGAGCACATGATTTTAAAAGAAGAGGAGGCGAAGAGGAGCTTCTGTTGCTGTCCACAGCCACCTAATGTGAGGATGCAGAGAAGATACAGACAGACTTTCCTTACAGGTGGGCAGGGATAAGATATGAAGCAGTGGCCTTAAGTCACAAGAAGAAATATTTTGACTAGATATAAGGAACTCTCACTAATAACATAATGTGTCCTGCAAAAAAAAAAAGTTTGAAGAACTGTAAAAATGTAATGAGTATTCTAATTATAGAATTATTTAGGTTGGAAAAGACCCTTATGATCAAGTCCATCTGTAAACCTAGTGCTGCCAAGTCCACCACTAAACCATACCCCTAAGCCCCACATCTTTTAAATACTTCCAGGGATGGTGACTCACGCACTGCCCTGGGCAGCCTGTGCCAGTGCTTGACAACCCTTTTGGTGAAGACATTTCCCTCACACCCAACCTAAACCTCCCCTGGAACAGCCTGAGGCCGTTCCCTCTCATCCTGTCACTGGTGACCTGGGACCAGAGACCGACCCCCCCCTCACTCCAGCCCCTCTCGGGCAGCTGCAGAGAGCGAGAAGGGCTCCCCTCAGCCCCCCCTTCTCCAGGCTAAACCCCCCCAGCCCCCTCAGCCGCCCCCCAGCACACTTGTGCTCCAGACCCTGCCCCAGCCCCGCTGCCCTTCTCTGGACACGCTCCAGCCCCTCAGTGTCTTTCTCCTTCTAGTTCCTGAATAAAAATCATTTGGATTTAGCTTCTTTGTTCTGAAAATTTAATTGAAAATAATTACAATATGAGGTCCTAGCTGCTTCTATTCTACTTAATCTTTGCAGAATATATGCAGAAATGAAATAGGAAGTAATAACAAATGATAATATACAGCTGGCTTTTTTTAGTGGTGTTGCAGGATAGTAAGAAACAGCCAAAGCCGAGTCAAACAAAAAGCATGTGTTATAATGGTCAAAATAATTGTCTGTATCTGTTGAATTCATAAATACAATATGAGGCACAATATTTTATTTGTTTATTTTGCCTTTCTTGAACTGCTTAAGGTAACGATTTAATTGCACAGTACGGACTAGGCCTATCACAGTACTTTCACAACATGTTATTATCAATAGAAAGACTGTAGTATCTCTGTTAAGTAAAGCACTCTTCCGAGTTTACATTGTGTATATAAAGCTTGTGTCTAAAGAGGCCTTTAAAAAATTCTGGAGATGTTGTTTTGCATATTACTTGAAAAAAGTTCCTGTTAGAATGCTCATCTAGCTAATTATTTCGTTGTTCCTGAGCAGAGCTATTTCTGAATAACTGGTTTTTGCTGCTTTTGTTTCCTTCCAGCGTATGGCATAGGCCTTCTTGTGACCTTTGTGGCCTTGGCACTGATGCAGATGGGCCAGCCCGCTCTCCTCTACTTGGTGCCCTGCACTCTTCTCACAAGCTTTGCTGTGGCTCTTTGGCGAAAGGAGCTTGCAATGTTCTGGACGGGCAGCGGCTTTGCGGTGAATACCAGTTTGATATGAGTGTCTTCAAGAAATACTAATATTATAAAAACCTAACTAGAATTAAAGTTGAGTAAAATATTGCAGTATTATCAAACAAAACCAAAGATTTTTGTTTTGCTTAAGTGTTTGCTTTTTTACATACTTTTTGCCTCAGTAAGGTTTTCTTTTTTTAATATTTATGGCCACTTAAACTGACTAGTGAAAAGTAAAGTAGACCTTGTCTATCTGTCTTGATTCTGCCATAATTTTACTGGTTTGGTCTCTGTTGGAAGTATCATATTATTATTAATGGAATGTTTTATAATGTCTAGTTCACTATAGTAAGTTATAACTTTGTTTCATTGTGGTACAAGTGAAATGAATTTGATTCCAAAAGGAATAATTTCTATCATGATGCATGATTATAGTTTTCGAGTAATTACTTGCAGGGCAAATCTCTCAAGATAGAGGTTCCCTCCAGTGAGTTTTGCTTTGTTATCCTACTAGTTGTGATAACCATCACAACTTTCCTCCAGAAAATTGGATCTAGTTGTTGGAAAAATATTTGAGATCATTTGAATTGTGATGGAAAAGTTGCCAGTTGTTGTACACTGATGGTAAAGGTGGGCAAACCCAGAGAATGATGAAATGCCAAGGTGCTGCTTGCCTGTTCCTGCGTAATCAGCAGAGCGCATCTGAAACCAGCAAGGAGTGACCAGGCAGAAAGCAATTAAACACATTTCTGGAAGAAAAATCCCCTTGTGTACTATAAAATGCAAAGACAGGATAACAGTGTATGGCATGTGTCTACTACTGGAGAGTGATAATGGAGATGATGGACCTTTAATCTTCATCTTGTATGACCATCACTCCTGGTAACTGGACACAGCAATTCCTGCTTTCCATCATTCTGACCTGTGATCTTCTATTTACAGAAAGACCTACCTCAGCCTCCCTTGGTGATAGCTCCTGTCAACTGCCCTGAGCTTCCCAAAGATAGCAATGTACCAGCCTCTCAACAAGACCCAGAGCAAATGACAAGTCCTACCCTCCACGTGAAGGAGCTGCATGGCCCCACCTCAGCTGCCAAGGAGCTAGCTGATACCGACACAAAGACGGACCAGTCAGAAGTTTCTCTTGCGCAGAGTGAGGAGCCAGCTGGTCAGAATAAGGACAACCTTGAAAGCAAATGCCTAAATGCAGAGCAAAAACAGCTGGAATAAACGATGTGATAAGAACTCCTTATTTTCCCTCACAAACATATCCATATAAAACCAGTGTGTATTTAGGACTGGTTTAGTAGCGTTTGCGTTCACTGAGGAACCTCACTGGGAGTCTGATCATCAAATCCAACAACGAATGTTCTGGCTCCAGCTTCGGTACAGCTACACACTTCAAACATCTTTCTGAAATATGGTGCTCTACAAGGGTTCTGATGTACGGATTTCAATGATCATTTTATTAGTGAATGCCTCTGACCATTCCATTTTCATTATACCGGGGTAGTATTAAGAGTCTTTATTTACACAGTACTCTGTGCTTGTGTGGCTGTTTTGCTGCTTTAGCATAGTGTAGGTTAACATGGAGGAAAAGCATTGAACCAGTCTGCTACAATGCTTAGTTGAGAGAAACATGATAGTTTTTTAGCACTTTCTCTGTTGTTACCTTTTACTTCACTTTTCCCTGCTTGTCAAAGCCATTGATGCAAGGGAGTGCTTTAGTATAAACTGACATTCAGGAAACACAGGGAATGGTTAAATTACCAGCCTCTGAAAGGATTTATACTACCACGGTGCATTAAATGCATCTCTTAACTTTTTTTTGTCTTTGTTTTTACTTCCAGGTACCTGGGTTGGATACTAGTCTAGTTTAAAAGGCAGGATGAAAGGAGCTGCAGGAAGTTTTCTAAGCACTCGTATGAACTCTAGGGGCTGTCTCTGAAAATAAACAGTGTTTGTCACGGAACACTGTCTGGAAGCAAAAGCATATTAAGAATGTTTAATGTTTTAGAATAAAATACAAGCCAAATAGGTAAGGAAATAGGTAGTAGCATTATTCTGAGCTTGATAGACAGTATTTTCATTGGGAAAATGTGAAAGGAAAGGAGTAAAAGTTCATATGTTTGGGGTTTTGAGCTTCTGCTTGTTATTTGCTTAAGGAATATAATCACGATTTCTAATTCTAAAGAAAATAATCTGGTGTTTTCATTCCCAAGGGAGTGCATATGGTGCTATAGTCAGATGTGATTTAAAGCTACTTGCTGCTCAGTAACTAATCAACTGCCTCAGTCATGTTTTGTCTTTGTCCCAAGAGTACCCAAAGTTTGGCCTGTCGGGTTCTGGAATGAGGCTGTGATCTAGCGTATTTTCCACCCCTTGCTACATGACATTGTGAAGGACTAAATTTGTGAATTTAAAACTTCTTGGGGTGCATCTGGTCTTACTCTATGTCCTTGAAATTGTGTGTTTTCCCTGTATTACATGACTGAATCTTTTCTGCGTCAACTTTAGTACACATAGAGGGATGATGTGATTTGCATATTACTTATTCCATCTAAGAACATTTGGCTTTATCAAAGGTGTCTGTTCAACACTTAAATTGCAATCCCAGGAAGTCTCAAAGGCTTCACATTGCGACTGAAATAGGAAATGGAAGTGTTCTAGGATCCTAGAATATGATTCCAGATTACCTGGAAGAAATGCTCTTCAGGGTGTTTGAGAGCCCAAAACTTAACTTACAAAAGTATCATCATAGTGACACAATCGGACATAGTGACATAGTGGCACAATGCTTTTAAATTAAGTCTCCAGCTGGCATGCTGAGTTGGATTCTGAAGGGCTCTCTTTTATTGTCTGTTAAATTTCAGCCATTGTCTTTCTGGCAATGTCTTCCAAAAATTTGCCCTGCACTTTTTGTATGACAACTTCTGTTCTTACCTGTTTCACACTGGGTGGCTGGTCTTCCTCCAGAATGTGAAAGGCTTTCTGTAAAACCACACTATGGATTCAGAGTTTTACCAGCTTCTGCTTAAAGCCTCAAGACCTGTCTGATAAATTGATTTAATGGTGAGTTTCTTGAAAGGCTTCCTGAATCCAAAGGCCTGCATTTAATTTACAAATCACCCGAATGGAAGACAGTAGTGCTAGAGAGATCTCTTTTTCAGTTTCCTCTGTAATGGACTGTGTTACTTTTGCCAGCAGTAATCCAAACCAATTATTGCTAATAAAAGGCAACAGACATTTTACAGAAAACTTTAGCCAGCTGGATTATGCCTTAATTTAAGCCATTGTATAAGTATGTATATTAAATTAAGAAAACAATCTTGTGTTTAAATAACAAACTTGACAAATAGGAAGAAAACAGGTTTCGAGACTGACTCAAAGTTCTGTGGTTTTTTGCCTTGATTGTCTTTCAGTCATAATGTTATTTGGAATAGCTTTTTATATACTTAAAAGCCAGTACCTTTCTGATGATGAAGCATTAAGTTTTATCACCTACTTGAAAGTGTATTTTTAACATTTGTTCTCATATGTTGTGGGTTAGGAAACAGTTCATTTCTCAAAATGTTTATAACTCAATTAAAATGGAAGAATTCATAACACTTGTAGGCATTTAACAGTTGCTTTGTTCACATTGCATTCTGGAGAGGTCTGCCTGGAGCATGTGCCTCGCCTTATGTTTCTGGGGGTTTTCCATCTGGTTTTAAGTGTGGGGGTTTTTGGTTTTGTTTTTATATTTTCTAAACTACAGAGATCAATGCAGGAGGAAAAAACCAATAACTACTCAATGCAATATCTCCAGTTAAAGTATGTAAACTGGCAATGATACGTACTTTGACTATTCCAGTACTGTACAAATGGGATGACCCTGGTGCACCAGTTTGGCGGCGACTGTTCAGACCCTGATCCTGGGCAGTTCAATCACTTCCATCAAAAATCAAGACTGTGCTTTTTTGTTTTTTAAAAAACCTCCCTGACCCAGCTTAGTGTAAAACTTAATGTTGTATAGGAAAACCTGAAGATATATTTAGTATGTCTGACTCAGATTTTATCTGGTGATTGCAGACATACATTCCACACCAAACTTGGGTTAAAATGCTCGAAGTAATGAAAGTAATGTTAAAAGTAATGCTGAGGTTTCTTGTTTACATCTTTCACATACTAAGCCTTTAGCTAACTATCTAAAAATTCAACAATATGGATTCTAGTTCTGAAAACTGGTTCAGGGGAAGCACTTGTTTTAGTAAAAAAAAAAAAGAATTCCCCAACAACCAACCCCATTAAAAAACCCATTGAAAATAATAATTAAAGAAAAAAAACCAACCCAAATAAGTGCTTGGTTCACAGTAGTGAGGATCAGATTTCTTCCTGGGTCTGGAATTACTAAATCTCCGTGTGTTGGACCAAGTGTTTGTTTTTGACAGTGTCCTCTGAAAGGGTTGCACAAACGCAGCTGAAGGTAGAATGCAGCCTGAGAGACTTTCCAAAGGGTGACGGGTGAGGGAGAAGTATCCCAAACTCTTTTAATTTGGAGGATTTTTTTTTCTTGTCACAAATGAAGAACATTTAAATATATAAAAAAGAAATGGAAAAAAATACATTCTGTTTTTACCAGTGGCAGTAAAAGAGCACATCCACATATGTAAGAATTATGCTTGTGGAAATATTTAATGTTTTCCCTGAACTTGGACCAATGCCAGAAGACACAAAATCTGCAGCCCAGCATAGAAAATATGCAAACATTAGGTTTGTAACATTTCTAATGGAAAGCTTCATTTAGAAAACTGTTGGTTTCAATTTTTTTTTTTCCTCCTTTTATATTAACCCTACCAAATTTCTTGAACTTTTGACACAATGTCTCGATCTCAGATAATCAGGCAAGCTTTTCCTTCAGATGCTGCTTTTCTTACAGTAGCCTTCAGTATGTCTTGTTAACAATGCCTTGCAAGGCTTGATTGCATTTTTCAGGCATGCACCTGTGTTTCAGATCTGGTTTTTGTGTCCCCGATACGTTGCTCAGACTGAGAACACAGTGTGACTGTAATGGTAGTGCCTGTAGGCTTCCAAGCGTACTGGGAAACAGCACTCACTGTGGAGCCAGAAAAAAACTAGCTAGTAAATAGTACTGAAATAATATAATTTTGAGCTTTAAGTATGTGGCTGCATTGATTAATGAACTCATATGCCACTGGGGAGATGCTGTGTATTTACCTGCAGCTCTTACTTTGTTCTCTGGTATCTGATGGGCAACAGAATGCTTAGAGAATTTAAAGGTAGCTTCCTGCTTAACCACAACACATCCTCCTATAGGTTCTTGCTCTGAAAGCTCTTTCAAAACACAGTACTTGGGTCCACATACACACTCGGTGTCTCTTGGATATCTCGCCCTGCAGTTTGTTGAACTTTTTCTGGCTAGACAATTTAAAAAAAAAAAAACTACATTGGGTGTTTAGTAATAGCGTTGCCTTGAGGTGAATGCTTACGTGCAGCTATTTTAGCACAGGATCCTGCAGTTTTGTTCTTGTCTGTCTTCTTTTTAGCCCCATGGTTGGGTAGTGCATATATTTCTGGTTTCTTACACTACACTGGCTGTTTAGGATATAAAGCCCTGTAATATTTCTTTTTAATGACAGCTTTTTGATTATCAATTAACAAAACAGTTTCGTATATGCTTTCATCATTTGGCATGTTATTTGTAGTACGTTAACGGGTAAATAAGCTGGCTAAGCAGCAATGTGCAGCTAGTGTTTGAAATCTAGACATACCAGCAGATCCAAATATTTGTCCAAAGCCTTTTTCCATGACAAAAATAATCTCTGATATTTTTTTAAAAAAATCTGTAAGGGCTGCATCTTCAGGAAAAGGAGGACATTAGTATTAGTCCAGAAGAGAACAGGAACTATGATCAGAGGTCCAGAAAACGTCAGTAACAAGGAAAGATTAATCTTCAGGTATTTTATGTAGAGTGTGGTTTCCCAGCTGGCTGGCAGGACATGAAGCACAGAGTCACAGGAACAAGCTCTTTGGCTTTTCGGGTTAGGCTCTGTGCCAGTGCTTCTACGCAGGATGGAAAGGGAAATGATGAGAAAAAAGTGACGGTGGCTCAGAAAGCATGAGCAGAGAGTGGAAAATAATGGCAGTGGAAGAGTTTACTCCAGGTGGGTCCAAAACTACTATTCCAAAGAAAAGACCTAAAGACCTGTACAATGAACATCTGAAAGTCTGAAATGTGACTGCAGATTGGAAAAACAAATTTTTTTCTTTTTCAAGTAGGGATGGCATTAGAGTTAATAGACTTAAATTACAGTGAAGGAATTTTGGGGCTGGTGGTAGAAAAACCTCTAAGAATGGGAAGCACATGTAAACCTCTGTGGGGTAGGGCTATTGCAAATGCAAGCTATTGCTGAGCTCATCGTGTTCTGACAGTAAAGAATTGAACCACATAGGCAAGGGACACTTGCGTTAAGGGCCGGCAAAGAAGCCCAACCTTTCTGGGAAGAGCCCAGTCCAGACACGATGGCCCAGCACCGTGTCCAGACGGCTCTTGAAGGTGTCCGACGTGGCCAAGTCACACGAACTTTGTCACATAGCAGTCAGTGCTGGAATGGAGTTTCACGAGCGTTGTGACTGACAGTTCAGATCTTGTATTACAAAGGCTCTCTTGGTTTTGTTTTGCTAATTTAAAGATTATAAACCCTGTGGAAAGAAACCACATCCAGGCACGTGTTAAATAGATGCAGTGTTCCTTCTACTGAGGTAAAATTTTTGAAAAATGTTTAATTTGTTGAATTTTGTTTAATGTTTCTCACATCCTGGAATGTTTTTGGAATAAGACAGCTTTGTGTGCTAACAGAAGCTTCCTTTGGCACTGGCACAAGAGAATTGTATCTTCGCTGATCCTCTGTATCTTCTGCTTTTATCATTTATGTGCTCTTCTGTGAGCGGTTCACCTTTGCCTTTTGCCCTTCCAGATTTTTAGGTAAATATTCAACTTATGTGGAGTAAAGATGAGGTTTTGCCATCTGTAGATTAGTGATAGATGATAAATAATGTGCTTAAATTGGTTTTTCTGGAGTTCGGAACTAGTATCTTGTGCACAGAGTCATCTGTAATTCAGGAAGTAGTAGAGGACTTTGTGTGATGTAGTGATTCTGTTTTGGTTCTGTTTTCCCAGCAGATGTTGGGGATGTTACAGCTCTTGGTCCTGTTGTTGATCTGCTGGTCGCCCAGGGTTGCAAGTGCCCGTGCTTCCGGGATAATTTGAAGCCACCTTTCTTAGGTGAAGGCAGCATCACAGTTTATCGAGTCTCTCACAGTATTTGCCTGCACATTAGCATGCAAGTTGAGCTCTAGATGGCAAACTTCGTTCTTTGAGATTATCTGTAGGCTAGGAATTTCTGTTTGGGAGCTGCTCACTGCTGGCACACACACACTGAATGTTGTGAGCTTTCTTTGGGTGTTTAATGGAAACATTGGTTAGCTGGAAATATGCAGAGACAGAGACGTGGTCTCAAAGTAAACAAGCTCATCATTGTATCCCCTGAAAATAACAGTGACTTGAGCTGGTCAGGTGCCCTGTAGCACCAGCTAAACACCACCTGATAGTCCAGTACTGCTGAAAGGTTCCCAGCGCTGAGAGTGTGATGCTCTTCATGAACAGCAGAGCCCTGTTCAGACCATGCCGTGAGTCCAGCGGTGCTTCCAGGAGACCAGCCCTTCAGTGTTGGGCTGGTCACAAGAGCCGCAGCTGATACTGTTTCCAATACAATGACCTTTTCCTTAAGCCAGAAGTTTGTAAAGGACGGAATAGCTCTTTTCATCTTAAAGGTGTAGCTGTAGTCAGGAAAATGCTATAAACCTGCTGCTTCTCCATTGTGGATCCAAGCTTTAAATAGCTGGGAGGGTCGGAAGCTGGTCAGGTCTGGGAGGAGCACAATCCTTGACATGCCTTTTCCACAGCAAGAAAGCAGTCTGACTGAAGTTGTTCACATTGAACAAAAACTGCAAAAAAGTGTTTCAGATTTAGTTTAACGAAGAAACCAGTCATGCAGTTCAGTCCAGCTTGGGTCAGAATTTTTTCACAGCTGACAGTGGAGACCTCAAAAAAAAAAAAAGAGCATGTCACAGCTGTTTGCCTTCAGCTCATGTTTTGTCGCTTGTCCTCTCCAACAACCTTTTGACTCTCAAACTGTCATAGACACAGCAGAGGCTCTGGGGGGAGCAAAAAGAAACCTCAGTTTCGTAGTGCACTCCTATGCTCTCTGAAGAGCGTGCAACTGGGAATCTGTCACTGTAGCCCAGCTTGATGCCTGGGTCGCGCGTTGTATTCATCATGGGGCAGGTGTCACATTTTAACACTGAAAATTAATCTTTTTGATCCTAGAAGTCGCTGACAGTAAGTATGAGCCCTGGTACTTTCAGCATGGCAACATACAGAAGCAAAACCTAACTGTTTAAAGAAAAATAGCAATTTAAGGCCCGACCATGGATAGTCTGCTCCTTTTTAACCATGTTCCTTCAGTTTCTCCATTCAGCCCAGTGCTGGAGGAACTGGGGCTCTAGCAACATCCTGGCAACGTGCAAGTCCTGTTTGAACGATGCCAGTGTTACTTTACTGAAACTGGATTAGCGGTGCCCTGTATGTGGATCAGATGGGAGGCTGGAGGGAGAAGTTTAGAGGATTTATGAGATCATTTGCTTAATGCTAGTTTCTCAGATGCTTGATAGTAGTTGCTTTTAGTGAGGAAGTTTATTCTTGGGAGGTAAGACAGATAAGTAGAACAGTTTTAAATGTCTGATGTCTTTGTGGAAGGACTTTGTAATAACGTTCAAGTAATGGTGCATAGGCCAGTGTTATGAAGAGTGCGAACTCTAAAGGTTGTTCGTTTTAGCATTTGCGAATGCATACGTTTAACTCTGGATATGTTCGCACAAGGAATGAACTTTAAGCTCACTTCATACAGTGCTGAAGGAAAGATTTTCTTGTGATCCAAAACCTATGGTATATTTGTGCTATTTGAAGATCTTCTATGCAGTTTGGCCCCTTAATTAAAAAAAGAAAACCAACGCACCCAACAACAACGGCGAAGAGAGTTGGCCGGTGTAGGAAGACTGGTGTGAAAACTCAGTTCAAGTATTTTTCCTGCACGGGGCTACTGATGCCACACAAACCAAAGCTGTGGAAATGAAGTGCAGGTGGGATGTAACAACTGAGGGATTTGGTTCTTTGTAAGGGTGTAGTCAGTCGCCAACAGCTGTGTCAGGGATGCTGATAAAATGAATACTGATCTCCGATTCCTTTATTTTCATCTTGCATCTCCTTTCCCTTGTCCGTTAATCAGCTGGTCACATACACTGTGTGTATTAGTTTCATAGTTTTAGTTCACTGAATTGCTCAATTGCAGACCCCCTTGTGTGAGGAGGGTAACTCCTTTTGCACAGGCTGTAGAAGGTGTATGTGCTAGGTGATGACTTACAAGATTGGTGCATGGTATCTACAAAGATGGAAAAATCAGTATTTTGTGGCTTTTAACAATGATAGAAGTATCATATCTATAGTACAAGTAAGATTATTTTTAGTTGTTATTGTTTGCAAGTAATAACAAAGAACTGAACATGTCACCCTACTAATATCTCCCTATGCTGACAGTAGGATAGAGCCAATGCAAAGACCAAGAGAAAAAGCAATGTCACTTCCAAGTAGTAGAAGATGGCTTTGTTAGACATTCCTGGTTTTTTCCAAAACTGTAGGTCTTACTGTAATACATGCATCAGATTTTCAGTTCAGTCTGGGTGGGTTCTTTCCGCCCTATGTCTGTAGAGCTCCTCACGGGTTTGATATCAGCCCTCCCTCTGACAGAATTACAGCCTTGTAGCCAATTGCACAGCATTGCATAATATATATATTTTTATATATGTAAACACATTGTAATACATAGCATTTCCAGTGACCAAATGTAGATTTGCTTTTTTCCTTAGATGAAGTAACGTGGGGAAAAACCCTATTTTGAAATTAACAGTAGGAGGAGCAGACTCTTAGGACAAGAGATGAGAAATATCCCAAGGGTTTCTGCAGACTGGATTTTCCATGGAGTAATTAAGCCTATTTCAAGCATACATAGATATGGTCAAAGAAAAGCTTGAAAATTATCAGTCTGCAAATTGCAGTGAAATTGCAGTGGTTTGGGGTGTTTTTCCCTTCTGTTTTGCTTTAAAAAAAACACTGGAATCTACTTTCCTTTAGCCTGTTTTGGTTTAAAACTGTAAAACTTTTCTAAAACTGTAAAATAAAGATACTTAATTTTGGAACTGAATTTTGCTCTTTTGTTGTACCACCTTTATATTTTAAATCCAGTCGTTTACTATTTTTTTTTGTTTGCACCAGGATGTGATAAAATGTCTTTTGTTATCTCGAAGATCCCTGCATGCAGCTTCCATCTTGAGCTGGATTCCACACAGAATTCTTAAAACTTGCCTATGGCCTCTTCAAGTTTTCTGTTAATGGGCAAGACTCGCTACCAGAAAGTGCTTCACATCCCCAAGTCGACTGTTTTCCCTGCTTTTATAACTCTGGTGTGATCATACTGATACAATCTGTTTTGACTAATCTGTTGCGTGTTGTAGTGCCATTGCTTGGGAAGGAAGGGGGCTACTAGCAGTCCTGCTTTTTAAAAACAGAGTAAATTGGCACTGAATTTTAAGGCAAATCATGGATCTATCTGAGACCGGTACAAACTGCAAACAGGTACACTTCCACTCTGTTTTTGTGCCCACGATTTTCAGTAAGCCCCGCATTTTACATTTAGATATGCAATACAGCTGGGAAGACAAAAATTGAGAAATTTCTTGTGTTACCTGGCTTAAAAAAAACCCAAAAGTTGCAGCAGGACAATCTTTCTGTTTGGGCTGTTGCTGGGGAATCAAGAGACAGCTACTGCCATTCAGACAAAGAGGGTTCAAAACCAGAAAGACTGGTTTTGTGTTAAATAAAGGGTACTAAATGTTAAGATACAGTCTGGCCACAAAGCTCATCCTAAGGTGTGCTAAACCTCATTCTATATTAGTTGAAACAGTAACTAGTGTTCTAGATTTAAACGTACACCGGTATACTAGAACAAAATTAGCATAATGAACAAGTTGTATGACTGTTATATTACTATATCTGTTGCATAGACACAGAGCGTTTGAGTCAAACAAAAACGCACAACAAAAAACCACCTGAACCTAAATTCCTGGTCTTGGCATGGAGTAATTCTCTACTGGGGTATTAAATCATTTGGACAGGAGATGTCTTCATCTGGGTCAGGTGAGCCCCTAACCTGCTGTTCTGCTGGATTCTTACAGCAGAACTGGCCCATCGTTCTACCACCCACACCAGGTGTGTGTGATCTACCACTATGGACTGCCTTAATTGCGTTCAAAGCATCTGTTAACTATCTTACATACTCGCGAAAGCTCTCTCCTACAGGACCGTTTGTGCATCTGCAGGAGCAGTTTGTGTTGAGTCTTTCCAAGCATCTTATCTATGTACGTACGTGCTCGGTTTTGTGGCACGAGCCCCCTCGGGGGTCTCTGGAAGGAAGGGCTGCATTCCCCACCCAGGATGCCTCGTTGAAGCCCTGGAATTGGTCTGTGCGCAGGTGCTGCCTGAAGGTGGTCTTCAGGGCATGCTGAAATTCCCACCCGGAGAGGTCCTGCACCAAGTGCTCAAATACTTTCTTGTGAAGATCCCCAGTCAATTGCCTAGTTTCCATCACTTCATTGTCTCACCTGTGTGGAAGATGAAGTGGGGAGTTCCTGGGGCTTGATGGCTCGGCTGCTCTGGCTGTGCACACACAGGGACACCCTCGACCCCCAGCTACGACACAACTGGAAGCCACACCTGAGTTTCGCACTCACAGCTCACTTGTAACAAGTTCCGTTGCTCTTGCCACAGAGCCCAAATCATTATGATATTTTGTTTTAGTTTAGAAGGGACTGAAGATTGCATATCATACATAGCAAGTAAGAGAGGGCTTTTCTCTCACCATGATGAAGAGCTGCAGCCCAGGCCTCCAGCAGTCACGGGCCCGGCGCTGTCATGTAGTAGGAGGTAGAAGTTGCTTCAACAGAAAAATACTGATGATGTGTGAAAATACAAAGCTCTGACTTCTTCAGCCCTTAGTTATTACTCTGACTTATCACTGTCGCCTGAGCCATAGGCAGCAGCTCTTCAAAGCTGGCAAAAAGACCCACAGTTCCTGCTACAGCGATTAGGGTGATAGTCCTATTTCAAGTGAGAAGTTGGTTTAGAGGCCTCCAGAACTCCTAATCCAAAGCACATTTATTTTGTACCTTGCCTAGGATGGAGCTTAGCAAAGGGCACAAAGCTGTGGCTGCTACAGAACTGTTCAGTGGCTGCCGTACACCGACAGCAATTCAATGGATGTTCAAATAACTGTCAAGAAGGTAAAAAATCACTCATTATTTCTATAACATTTCTGTGGAAAAAAAAAAAAAGGGAAAAAAAGGGGGAAAAAAAAAAGGAAAAAGCTATATAACCATCAGTTTTCTATATTTATACAAATCACTATTGCAGAAGTGAATTTTATGGAAAAAAGTGTTTTTCTCCTCAAATTTCCTTGTGAAATTATGTATGAGTATTATTTCTTGTATTGTTCCTACATTCTCTTATCTTTGGATTGGTTTATCACTCTGAAATCAAGATTTTAAAAGAAATTAAATCAGCAGATACTTTGTTGTTCCCTTCAGGTCTAAGAAACGTCTCTTCCCAGGGCGGAAAAAGAATATGAAAAAAGGAACTCTGCACTGAAAATGTGCCTTGGGGGTGTGGCTGCAGAGCATGTGATGCCTGTCCTTGATGTATCAGGATGGGGTTCTGATGATAAGATAAGAATTCATTAAGGAATTAATAAATTAAGAAATTTCTCATCAGTTGCCATAAGCTGTTATTTTCTGGTCCCCATTCCATTTCTCAGTTGTATCACAGGAAGAGAACCAGGAGATGCAAACATTTAACCTCATGTTCATTTTTCCATGCCCTCAGTAAAAAAGTTTTCCCAGGAAGCAGAACAAAATAAATGGTCTTTGAAATCCCTTCATGTAAAGCCCTCCTTGCCATGTATTTTGCACCTAGAAATTTTTGTGGCCATTGAAATAGTTGCACACCCAGGGCAAAGCGTTTCCCAGCGCTCCGATGTGTCGCGTAGCCAACCAGCTAAACACTGATAAAGGCATTTAAATCGACCTGGAGCATCCCAGTGTTTCCGTGATTGTTCTTTTGGAGTATTTTATTGCTTTAGTGCAGCGTTTATGTTACCTGTACGCTGTGACAGTGTGTGCAGCAAACCTGCGATGAGCAGAGTGGCCCCCACTGCCCCTGTTGCGACTGTTTGGTCGCCAGTGATCACCTTCATAGCGATTGTCTGCTCGCTTAACTTTTACATGTTTGCTCCCAGCCCCTTTAGCGTGCAAAGGCTGCTACTGCTGCTCCTCCTGTCCAACCTATTCTACCATTAATGCATATGCTAGATATTGCTGGTTTCTTCTCTTATTGCAGCCATATCTCCCCTCTTCCCCTTATTCCTCTGGGGTTTGGTCAAGCAGTTTTGTCTTCTCCGGTCCCACAAAGATATGTGCAGGTTCTTCTTTAGCCGCTGAACTTCCAGGAGGATGCCAGTCTCCTGCTCAGCTCTTTCACGGGGATGGACGGATGGTACACGCAGTAAGGACAGGAGCTGCTTGTGGCACTCACTGGTTCACTTACAGCCAAATGCGCTTATATTCAGAGTGCTATTTTTTTCCTGGTTCATCGAACCTGCAGGAGGAATTTTAACCAGCCGAGTCTTCATTATTGGCGCTCAGAAGGAAGAGTAAAACCTTCTGTGTTTCTGTGGTTGCTGCTTGGTCTGGAGAGATCCCTGGGACAGCAGGTGTTAGGAGTGGAAGAATAGGCTTTTATCAAATCCAGCTTCAGAGAAGTCTCTGTGATCATTTTATAATTTAAAAATCTTATATTCTTTCCTTGCTTTGCTCTTTAAACACACTTACTGCTGAAGTTTGCCGGTGATGTTGAAGCTGCTTAGGCTCAGAAGTGGCAATTGATGGTTTTTTTTTTTTCCCCCTTTATCTTTTCAAGGTGGCAAAAGGGTCGTTTGTGGGCTCAAATGCCACCTTCAGCACAAGGAGCCCTGCCCAGTTTTGGCCTGTGCTGTAGGTATGTGTGATGTTAGACAATCCTGCCAGTCCCTGGGCAGCAGTTAGGATGTTTTCCTCGCACCAAGATTGTTATGATGATAGAGCATGGACTGTGAGGGCCGTGGATGGCTGACTGAGGAAATGAGTGGCTTTTTGCAAAAGTGCTCCCCTTTACTGTTTTCTGTGTGCCTGGGACGGTGCTTGATAACCCATCGCCCACAGGGTTACACTGTGGGGCTGACAAGTTCTGGTGAACGGGGTGAATTCAGCGCTGCTGGCATGAATCACCAGCGCTTCAGGCAGCAATTTTGCTTTCCGTCCTGCTGGTGGAACTTTGCTGAAGTGGATGGGAGCCGCACAGTGACCGCAGCACCCGTGCCACGGGCTGGGGAGAGGCAGGAGCTGGGGTGTCTCCCCTCCACTTTCCAACGCGGCAGCTGGGAGGGGGGAAGGTGCTTAAACCCAACGGCCGGTGAAGGAACAAACCAGGTGAATCCTTTCTGCGTCTCAGCCTGTGCCTTTAAGCTCCCTCCGCAACCTCCTCTGTCCTCCCCCCTCCCCTCCGGCTCCCCGGGTGGGGGCCCACGGGCGACACCTGCTCCCCGGGGAGAGGCTGCTGGGGAAACCACCGGGGTGGCGACGGGGAAAGCAGAGCAGGTGAGTTCCTGCTCCTTCTTAACAGTCCTTTCTATTTCTTTCAAGGTGTCAGGCTCTCTTGGCTGGGGGGGCGGGTGGGGGGAACCTGCACCTTGATGACTGGACGCACCCCTGGGTGCTTCTTGCCCCTGTGGTTTCTGAATTTATTGCCTGTTTGGGGAAACATCTAACCTTTTATTTAAAGTCATAGATGCAAATAGCTTCAGTGCTTCGTTTTTAGTCACTTATGGATAAATAATTCTCCTTACGTGACCCTGGAGTGCTTTTTAGTGTTTGTCGGTTCCGTGGAGCTCCCAAATGACAGGGGGGTCAGGTTGGGAGCGCTTTGCACAAATGAGGTGATGCTGGAGGGGATTTGTTCTGCTCATCGGACCAGAGGAGCCAACACTGGCCACAGAGATGGGCTCCCCACTGTCCGCTGTGCCCCGCGGGCTGGATTTCTGTTGGCCATTTCATCTTCTGTCGGCGCACCGGCGGGTCTTCAGCTACCCCAAATATGTGGTCGCGTGGGTGAGCCTTGGTGGAATGTGATCTCTGGACCCTCTTATCTGCAAGGTCTGATTAGGGAGGAGTGCCTTAGTTTCTTTAACACTCTGGAAACCAAATGCAGAGAATGGTCTACAGTATTTAAAAGCTGTAATGAATTATGAAATATTCTAGAAAGAAAGTTCATGGCGCTTCATGGGAAATAAACAGTGCAGCGTTTTACTGCTTATTTATATATTTATAAATATATAAACAATATATTTCGATTTTATAATTTAATAATAAAGATAGTAAATATTATATAATACTTCTATTTGTATATACTAATGTATAACCTATACTTTATATAATACTAATGTTTACATTTTAATACTCATTAATAATGCAGTAAGCAGACCTAAATGCTAAAATAAGCACCATTATCTTTACACAAAATATGCTAGTGGCAGAGCCGTGGCTGTGAGCAGTTTTGACCTTGGCATGCGACAAACCTTGCAGCAACCTCAATGTGCTTGGAACAGGACCATCACTGGAGCTAAGCTAAGTGTTTGTGCAGCTGGGTGGTGTTTTGCTCCCACGGTTGAAGGAAAGGGCTTGGGCGTGCTGTCACGCTGCTTTGCGCCCATTTGCGTGCCAGCCGTGAGGCTGCCCTGCAGAGCCCAGGCACATCCCCTGTATCCTGCTCCAGGGAGGGCCCCGTGGGGGAAGGTGCCACGCGAGGCAGCCAGGCCAGTGCGGGATTTGAGCCCTCGGCGTGTGCCAGCGCCCCACGGCCTGGCCTTGGGGATGGTCTCCTCGGGCAGGACGGGCTGAGCGAAGCTGTACACGGTCCCACAGCCTCAGCGCTCGAGTTTAGCAGATGGCACCATCCCGTGTGGATGTGTGTGGAGTTTCATTGTGCAGCCTCTGAATTCAGTGACAAAAATCCCATTGACACAGACGCTGCAAGTTCCCTGCTTGACCGATATCTTTCATCACTGCCTGGTTTCTTTAGGTGAATTCTTCCTTTGAGGGCGCATGCATTGCAGATGACTGCTTTCAGGGCAGTATGGGGGGTTTTGTGCCCGTGAACATTAATGCCTACCCATCACACTGTAGTAAGGGCTGAAGCTAGGTACGAAAAACTGTAATTCACATATTGCTTCTAATGTATGTAAGCTGGTAAGAAAGAATAACGTGTGATTATATGCAAAATGAAGACAGCCCCTGCTCCTCCAAGAACCTCTGGTCCCAATATGTCCACCAACTTCATCCGGAACAAGATTTCTCCCACAGCCTTTGTACTGGGCCAGACACAGCGTCCATGGGAGAAGGGTGGTTGTCACTAAAGGAAATGTCATGAGTTAATGATGTGAGGGGTTTTTTTGGCCATTCATGAGGTGAAAAGTATCAAATTATATAGTGCTCCTATTGTGAGAAGTAACTGGACAAAAATGGCACTTCTTTGCTCACTGGATACTCCCCATGTGTATTCAGTATTTACTATCTGCACCGAGTTGTCAAGCCAGCACAGTCGGGGGGAGGAGGGCAGCCTCTATTTTACTGTGTGAGCCACAGCTAAAAGTTTAAAAAGTAATTGCAGGTACAAGTCTGCCTGGTACTCTGTCACCAACGGGAGAGCTCGAGGCTGAGTGTCTCCAAGGTGGAAATGATGTTAGAGTCTTTGTTACTGGTGATAATATGAGCAATGGGGAGCTCAGCCCATCTGTCATGTTCTAGCTGAGACTGCAGAGCTGGCAGGCAGGGAAAGGATCTTCTTACCTGTAAATTGAGAGACATCTGAAGTCCATGAGGGACAATAAACAAGGCCCGCACAGTGTCATTGGGCTTGCTGAGAGCAGGGCTTCAGCGGAACCAGATGCACCTCCCAGAGCAGTGCGGCAGGTGAGCAGGCATTCGGGATTGCTGCTAAACTGAATGGCAGGGACTGGTAACACCCAGAGCGGGTTTGTTCACTTGCAGGCTGCTCGTGGGCTGCAGGCTGGCAGTGCTGGGGCTCTTTGCTCGCTTACCTCAATAGAAAAGAGGCATCCTCAGCCCAGGGGCTGCAGCCTCTTGGGTGACTCTCTCCTCCTGCTTGGAAGTAGGGTATAGCCTTTCAAGTGCAGCATAACCCCATTAAATGTTAACCTATAGAGGTGGGGGATGTGCACAGCTCTACATGTCCAGTTACAGAAGTTGGAGATGGGTTTAAACAAAAGGATTAAAGAAATACAGTGTTAGGAGGTTCAAGGAACCAGTCTGGTGGCAGGAGGTGCTCGTGCTACATGAAACAAAAAGGTTGTGTCAGCCAAACCTGGCTTCATAATGTTTGCTAATCAGCAACCTGCTGGCAATTTGTCTTTGCTTGTGAAGGTACCCTCTGCTCCAGCTGCTGTGATGCTGAGCAGCGCTGGCGTTTCTTTGTGTTCTACCAGCCGGCTGCTGTTTCTGCATGGGCTTTTTTCATGGCATATCATCATCTCATCAGAAGGTTTCAGGGAAGACATATGGGCTCACCAGGAAGCAACAGTTTTATTCTAACACTCCCTTCCATCTCTGGAGCCCCACTTGTGGTGCAGCCCTGGGGTGCCCCCAAGCCATAAGGGGCAATGGCACATGGTTCTTGGCCTCTCCAGACCAACACATCCTTGCAGTATACCACCACCCAGCGCATACCTCTGGTTACAAATCCACTCCCCTAGGAAAATATTCTACCTTCTGTCAGTAGCTGCTGCCACAAATTGCTGAGCCCCGTTTGCATGCAATTAAATTCCCAACTGTAAGGAAAAAAAGGCTTGACCACATTTTAATGGAGAATTATTTGGGTTTCGCTGTTCTCACCACCAGGATCTGTCAGCAGACCTATTTGCACACCCACATCTCATAATCTCCTGGTCATGCTTCTGCTTGCATTTACCATGAGTGACCATCTTCCTTATTCTGCTCAAGCTCATGGTTTAGTGGCACAGATGTGGTTTGTTGCTTTGGCACCTGTGATTTTGAATGGTGAATCCACCAAGTGAGGCATGTTGGAGTCTAATTTTTCATTCTGGGCTTTTCTTCTGGAGAAGGGGGATTCTGCTCCTGCTGTATTCCTCCTTGTGGAGGAATACTTGGGCCCCAGGTCTTATCTCAGTGATAAAATCATTAGTCCTTTGCTCACCTTTGACCAAATGCTCATTGCTTCCTCAGACTGCAGGTGGCTTTGCTGCTGATCCTGTTGTTTGCCTCAAGCAAGTCGCATATTTTTCATACCAACGCCATCATTTCACAAAGGCTCTGTCTGCCTGAGGACTTACAGGCATGACCTCAGACCATGAGACGGTTTTACAACCTTTGTGTCAGAAGGCTCAGCAGACCCAGTACTGCTGTGCTGAGAGCCAGTAACGGTACCGACTTAATGTGGGATAAAGGAAACGTTTTATTAACATTTGGTTATCCAGATGGTTGCAGCATATCGGCTGCCCTTTATAATGGTAGCATTAGAGAAAACCATCCAAACACATTAGAATATAGAAACGCAGCACAAAGACCCCCGAGCAGCCTGGACTCTGCCATCAGGGGACATCAGGGTTTTCTCACATTGTCTGTAAATGAAGCTGACTTTTGAAGACACCAGTACCACTGTTTCTCCTCTGTGTTTCTTTCCCTGTTTCTTTCCTCTGGTCAACAGAGTCTTGGCTCGTGTCCTCATGGTGTAGGGCTGCTGTCAGGGGCTGGCAGACCAGGAACACAAACAGGAGAAGAGCAGGAGGGAGCCTGGGGCAAAGCAGTGTGAAATAATAGGGAAGTGAACATTCCTGTTCTGAAGGGGGAGATACTAAGCATGAAGAGCTGGAGAGTGCAGGGAAGGTGGAGGGAAAGGCCTCAGGAGGTGAAAACATGAAGGGAAAGACAGAGCAGAGGCAATGGAAGGGAAATACTGAGTAGTGGAAGACAAGAGGCTGGGGAATGGGGAGGTAAATGAAGAAAAAGGCAAGCCCTTTTGGTGGGTAGCCATCAACACAGTGCTGGGAGGTCATCGTCACTCTTCAGCCTCAGGAGCTGTCACATTTTGCAAGAAGCCAGATCCTACCTAAAAACAGGAACCACCACAACTTGTGCTGAGCAATTTGTGCTCTGGGCCAGTCCCATAGGTGTGCATGCCACGGGGCTCACGAGGCTGAAACAGAGACCCCTGCCATGCGGAGGCTGTGATCTGTGCCCAGGGCATGGACAGGCACGCAGGATCCCCCTCCTGCGGCCCTGCCTTGTCCCCTCATTGCTCCTGCACATCACGTGCCCCCGATGCACTGCGCAAGTGCATGCGTGTGCTCACACACACACGTGCTACTTTCTTGTCGTCCTTGATGAGAAGAGCAGGTGTTAGTGACAGTTTGGTTAATTAGAAGAGATATTACAGAGAAATGGATATTGTACCATTCCACTTTATATTTTGAAATTTCCCTGTCTGAACCACTTGAGAAATAAAACACATCTTCCAGGGAAATCCTATGGAATGACTCAAGGCTGCCCTGGAGCAAAGTCCAGACTCCCGTGGAGAAAACAAACCCTGAGTTGCCAAGAAGAGCAGAGGTGGTGGCTATCTCCCAGGAATCTCGGCAGATCCTTAGGGACAGCCAGAGATGGTTATTTTCACAGGACAGCCCTTGTTGACTTTGTGGCACACCTTACATGCCTTCTCTGCAAAGTGGAGCGGTGACAAGAAACCCTGCTAAGACAGGACTGGAAGGACTCTCTTAGATCACCAAGTTCCCCTTCCCCTGCTATCAGGGGCCTCATATTTTATAACCACTCACAATTTATAATATGACAATAAACATAAATGTGCTTTTTCTTCTCAACTTTCCTACTGGAAATTTGTGCTCCTCTGACAATTAATACTCTCCTAATTTCTGCTGCCACCAAAAAAATTTACTTTTTGCTCATCTGATTTTATCTTTCAATGTATATAGCTCCTTGCTGCTTATCTCCGTTATATATTTATAGATGGTCCTTATCTTCTGTCACTAAAAAAAAAATAAATTCCAATCTCTATTATGCTCTTGCAAGATGGGCTTTCCATTTACATGTCTTTTTACCTCTTTAATTATTTTTTTAACTCACACCAAAAGAAAATAAACTTTCCTTATGTTAAAAGGGAGAGCAAAGAAGACACGTTTTGATCGTTTTGGGAAGTAGAAGGCTTCTCTATCTCTAAATACTATATTTTTTCCAGTTAAAATGCCGGTGCAATCAATAATACGAACTTCTTTCTAGGGTCCCAAGTATCTTTTGTTGTAGTACAACTTTTTATATGCAGCCAAGATTAGTTCAGTCTAACTCATATTGTCAAAACAACACCCAGCCATAGCCAATTTTGTCTGTGATGATAATTTTTTTCCTCAGTTGCGATTGTCCCACCGTTGAAGTCCCTTGGCAGTAAGACCACAGTTGCACTGGTCAGCATATCTGGGCTAGATTTTTGAGCTGCCACATTCAGTGTATTGCAAAAGAGCCAGTGACTCCAAAACTATTGAAAGAGCGGTGGAGGGATCTCTCATCTGTATGTATTTAGGTCACAGGGACCACTGGAAAAAAGCTTCCTACCTGGCTCCTCTTAGCCAGAGCTGAATTGTCAAATGGATATATTGTTAGCAAAACACAGGGGCCCGAAGTGCCTATCTCCACCAGGCTCAGTTACAGCTGAAAAAGAATATTCGGAGGCCTTTTAGAAAAAAACAGGCATCTTGGACAGGTTTTCCCTTCCTCTCCCCTTTCTCTCTGTCTGTTGCCTCACAAAGAAGAGCCCTTTTAAAATCTCTTATCTAGGCGCTTCGGTTTAAAGAGCTGCTGATGCCTCTTGGAAAACATTGAAAAGCTCTTCTGAAACTGCCCTGGTGCTCCCTGCGTCCTGGGTCCCTTTCTTCCCTCTTTCCCTTTCACTGCTAGGTGCATTTGCATTAGAAAAAGCTGTTCCTCCACACCTTCCCTGCTTGCTGAAGTCACAGCCTGATTTATAGCGTTAATAAAAGGCTGCTGTTCAGCCCAGCCACTCACAGCATCTTCTGAACCGGTTGGAAGTGGCCGCTGCAGAAGCGGAGATGTCCCTCGGCAGGACAGAATTTGGGACTGAGGAAGGAAAAGCTGAGTGGGGTTTACATTCTTGAAGCTATCGATATCTAGGCAGAGTAAGTTTGAGAGATGAATTTGCTTTGCCAAGACTCTTCTGGTGTGACCAGATTCTGAAGTTTCCCAGAAGCTAGAGGTTGAGTCCTCAAAAAACTCACTCTGAAGCTAAGGAGCTTTGGACCTTTGGCCAAGAAGGCTGGACTTCTTTGTATTTCAACTCTGACCAACCAAATTGTCCTAGATAGACTTCTGTGTGCCAGTCTGAAGGGAAGGGTTGCATGTCTTCTTCCTACCTGTGAGGGAGGAATATTAATCCAGTAATTTAATACATTTTAGCGCTGGGGAAATCAGTGCCCTTTCTTGTCTCATGGCTTAAATTAGGCTGATTGAATGACTGTGGATAAAGCAGGATATCCCAGTCTGTTTCATTCCTACCGATATCCAGCTGTCGATAACATGCAAAAGGCAGCCAACCACGGGCTGGCCTGTACTAGCAAGACTGAAGAGAGAAAAACAAGATAAATGCCCTAATTTTGGCACTTTTGACACCACATTTGGAGTACTGTATCCTGTCTGAGCATCTTCCGTGCATGAAAAGCACTGACATACTGGAACAAGTCTAGTACAGGCCACAGAGTTGATCTCACAAGGAACGAAAGATCCCATGAAGGGGCTTTGGTTCCTGTGCAGGATGTTGGTACCACTTGAAGGAAAATACTGGAAGCACCAGTGCCAGTACTGACCACAGGGAAGGAGAAACTGCTCATCAGGATAGGAGCGTAGCTGTAATAAAGCACGTATTAATAGCTCTGCATTACTAAGGACTGGGGGCTCTCTGCTAAACACTGTGGTGAGTTTTGTCATCCACTGAATTTAATGACTGTGATTTTGTATTTCCTTCACAATTCTTGCAAAAATATGGAATAGCATTGGGCTATATATGAAATCTCACCCTGGAACCTGCCTCATAAACAACTACAGGGTGAGGTTTATTACTTACCCAGTTTTAAGTCACATAACATATACCATGGTGATATAAGTAGCCTAGTGGCAGGATTTCAGTAGCCAGGTCAGAATGGTCCAGCAGAAGCAGCCAAGGATTCTTGAGGTTTTCCATACCGATTTGCTTTGGTGCAGTCACCAGCCAGAGTCCCAGGCAGGTCTCTCTCTGTAGCTTGCTATTCAGACTGCAGAGTTTCATATCTAAGGATGTGCCTGCTGTCTAGTCCTGGTATTTGTGGGCCTATAAGATTACTCTGGCATGTTGTACTTTCCACCTCTAACTGTTCCCCTTGCTACTGCAGCTCCATGACTCCTGAGCAGCACCAAAGCATCTGCTGGTAACACTGGTTGGTTTTAGGCTCTTTATTAGGGGTGATGCCTGAGGCAGAAAGAGCAAGCCAAGCTGCCAAGCCCAGTCCATTCTCACCCCTTGCTAAGAGCTGGTGTACCAGTTCATCATAGGCAGCAGGACCTTGAAACCCTGCTGCTAAATCGAGCCTGGGGGACTGCCTGCTGGAGAGCAGGTACCATGTGCTGTTCCGGTTGGACCCCAAGGCAGGGCCCGTGATGCTGGGACACTGGTTCAGCACTCACCCAGAGCTTGTGTCACCAAAAGCGCCTGTGCAGAGCATGGAGATGGAGGCATCACGCCCAGTGGTGGCCTCCTAGGAAGAAAGGGAAGGGAAACCAGGCAGGGAGGGGCCACCATGGTTGACATGTTTGGGTCCTACAACCTGGATGTTATAGTAAAATCTCCTGACTGCATCCTGAGGCACATTCAGGGGACACAGTGTGTGTCCATCCTTTCACTTCGTGTGATAATGCACTGGTTGGAGCTCCTGGGGTAACCATAGCTGGCATGTCACATTTTATCCCAGTCTTGTCCTTTTGTTTCTCTTCTTTTTAATCACAGAGGCCATCTGTAGAGCTGCTCAGAAAGCATGGACCAAATGAAGCCAGTGCTAGCCACCCAGAGAAGGGGCCTGAGGGCCAGCTGCTGGAAAGTAACCATTGCTGCTGCCGTGGTGGGCAGCATGACAGCCCTCTGCCTGGGGATCCTGCTAGGTGAGTGTGCAGCCGGGTGTGTTCTTTCAGTGTATCTGCTCCAAAAAAGAAATGGTCTGCACAGCTCACAGTCCTCACAGCAAAAAAATCCTCAAAAGCCACCTGCCGAGGGCGAAATGTGGTCAACTCACCCCACAAACACACAGAGGCTGCAACAGCTGTAGTCAACTCACATTCTGAATAGCTAACTTTAAAGCACTTTATCTTCAGTGTTGCACAATACATATGCTCTATTAATCTCCTCTAATCTTGCCCTGCAACTCCCAAATTTCCTGTCATCGTTCCTCCCTGCCCCAGCCATCTCATATCACAACCTCTTGCAGCCACTGACTATTGCCTGTTTTACTGTCCCACTCCAGAACATGACCACCATCTGCTTGCCTCTCCCACCTCCCTCCTGCTGCCTCAGGTGCCCCATGGCCAGGTGCCACCTCAGGCCAGCAGCAAGACCCCCACCTGACATGACAGACAGATCCCACCAGCACAGCTCTACCTTAGGGTATCACTTTCTAAGCCGGCTTTGGTACCCAGCATGCCTTTCCTAGCCTGTTACTGCAAGAATAGGGCCAATCTGGGTTTCCACTGCCAGATTGCACTTACTTATCTGTTCATGAACTTTTGTCTCAGGCTTGACAAAAATTCACCGTTTTCAAGTTCAGATTAGTTAACTGCAAATTTCTCCTCTTGCATATGTGCAGGATAGCCCAGCACAGCCATGGGGCACCTCCAAGGCAGCATGGGGCCGTCAGGGACAGTCAAGCTCCTCAAACCAGGGGTCTAAAGAACATGATGAGACCCATGTTGCAAAGCAGACAGCGAGGAAAGCTGGGTCCAGCCTTGGCCCCAAACCTCCATGTGTCCTTTTTGCTTCTGACACCTTCCCTCTCGCAGCCTGTCGTTCCACGGGAGAGACCAGCTTTGAGCACACAGTGGAGCTGAGAGGAATCACATTCAACAGCAGCTTACAGACGGAGAACTCAGACTACTACAGGGTGCTGACGCCTGCTCTTGAGAAGCTGGTGAGTTGAGCTGGGCTTGCCACAAGAAGACTCGGGAAAGACAGGGCCCAGCTCGACTGTCCTCATTCAGTAGAATCTGGATGCCAAGGGCAGGAGGAAACCAGGGACTTCTTAAACATCAGGGTACACTGCAGGGCTGAGCTGGCCTTTGAGGGGCCCCATCAGGGACCTAAGAGACATTTGTGGAGTGGGAAATGTCGGCTCAGGTCTGTTCCTTGCAAAAGAGAGGTGGAAGGAGGGCATAAAGAAGGGATGTGCTGCCTCATGCCCAGAGCCAGGGTGGGAAAAGGATTACACATGAGCGGGGCACAGGGGCTCCTGCTGCCTGCAGAGGCAACAGAAGCTACTGAAGCTAGATCCAGCTCCCTGCAAAATCCCAGGCATCATCTAGTTCCATCTGTTGGGGTCTCCTGCCCAGTAAGTGTGTGACCATCGTTCTTTGCTTTGCAGTTTCTGTCCAGTTTCCAGGACTCCCAGCTGGACTGGAGCTGCACCAGTTGCACCATCCTGGGCTACAGGTGAGTGTGGGCAGCTCATGTTTCAGGGTATTTTGACAAGCTCCACCAAGAAGGTGAGCTCACACCTGTGTTCTTGGTCAAACCTAGTACACAGAGAAACTGGTTTTTTGGCCAAGGCTGGATTTTCTTCTCGGATCACACCAATGTTCTGGATTCTTTAATTTGGAAATGCAGCTATAAAGGCAGAGGAAAATGGCTTTGTTCAACCAAAGCCAAACTTTGGGCCAAAGAAAAAAATGCAAATGGCCTTTTCAACCCAGAGCACATCTCCAGGGAAACTTGCACCTTAAATTATTAAGAATTAGTTTTGTTTCCCTCGAGATCCTGGTAGGCAGCCAGCATAAGAGCCCATCCCCTGTACTACCCGTGGAGCCAATGCACCCATTAATTCTCTGCCTTCCAACAGGAATGGAAACTCGAGCGTGATTGTCCGTTTCCGCCTCCGCTTCGCCCCCCGGGATTCCCAGCCCCTGAGCTCCACCATGGAGGAGGAAGCTCTCAGGCATGGGCTGGTGGCTGCCCTGCACGAGCAGGGGCTCTCCCTGGCTGCCTATGGGACTATATCCTCAGCTTCTCTTACAGGTATGCTCCTCTCACAACTGCTGGGCAACCAGAGCGATATGCCCTGCGCTGGTGCGGCTACACCAAAGGTCACACTAGCAAAACCACAGACTGTGTCTCAGATAGCCAGACTGCTGCAGGGCTTTAGCTTTGGATGTCCAGGCAAGGCTTCACGCCCAGCAGCAATGATAGAAATGGAGGTGCTGCCAGGCACCCAAGCAAACCAACAGAAGATGCTCTGCCTGGCTCCCAGGTGCTGCCAGCTTCACAAAACAGCAGCAGAAACATGGCTAGCTCTTGCCGGCTGCTGAACAGATGTTCGTGAGGAGTCTCCAGGTCCCCCTCCAACACTTATGCCTGCCCTGCAAGAGCAGCTTTGGGGGCCTGGAGCAACAACAGAGCCTAAAGCATAATTTGCAGTTTCTTTGGCTTTTCTTGCAACACCTGGAACCAGCCTGAAGAACATGAGGTCAAGCCTCAGGAGGTTAACTGCTGGGTTGTCTGTACCTACAAATGTGCAGCAGCCCTTAGGCAGTCCTCAGGGTTGCAGCAATAATTCCTGCTTAGATAGATATTTCTCATATTTGAATTATTCTCTGAAGCCACCTGACTGGAAGTTCTCCTTTCCTTCAGTGACTGTGGAGTTGCATTTGACCATAGGACTCCAGGTCCGGTGGATTTTAAAAAAATACGTGCCTGGAAAACATGAAGGTGTGGGCTCCTCTGCAGCTCCCTCTGCACTCCCTGCAATGATGGGCAGGGTCCCTGGATCTTTGGGAGCCTTATGCAGCCCAAATGGAGGGGTGCACAGACACCCCTTGGCTTTAGGCAACAGCCCTGCATAGCCTCAGCCTTGGAGCCTGTTCCTGGGAGGCAGCTCCCTGCCACAGCTCTTGGGGGTTTCTCCCTGCACCTGGGATCACCCCAACAGCTTGCAGGGCTGCAGATGCTGCTCCTCCGCTGCGCTCTGCCTGCGGTGGAGCAAACCGAGGAAGGGCCCCGGGGAGGGAACTGGGCCAGGAGCTCACCGCTGGCCATGGCGCAGGGAACGCGACTGCCAGGCAGGAGGAAAAGATGAAGCAAAGCCTCTGCCGGTGGCCCGGGAGCAGCACAGTCCATGTGAGCACGCAGCTGGGATGCCCTCACTAATCCTCATTGCTTCCACTTCACCGCAGGTCCCAGCAAGGCTTCTCCCCACAGACCTGGACTGAAATCAGGTAAGAGCCAGGCAGCAGGAAAAGCCACCTGCCCCAGCTCCCTTGGCTGCGCTCTGCAGCCTGACCTGTAGCCTCCTGCTCACCAGTGGCCTGACTGGAGATACGAGAGGCATCTGTGCTCCATCTTGTTCATAACCTGGTGGTCCAGGGCTCTGCACGCCTTTCCCCCGCCAGCTCAACAAGAGCTGCAGCTCTGCTCCCGGCTCCATCCTGCAGGGACACTGGCACTGCCAGGGAGCAGAGTGACAAGGACACCACGGTGGTTGCCCCTGGGGAAGCCAGGGGACACTTGCTAGGAGGGCTGCAGAAGACACGAGTGACTCAACCCTTGCTGTCCCCAGGGAGCTGCCCTGGAGACACGTTCACTTGCCTCAACACCCAGTGCGTGTGGAAAGAGAATCCGGAATGCGATGGCCGAAAAGACTGCGCTGATGCCTCTGATGAAAGGGGCTGTGGTGAGTCTCCCCCAGCAGGTCTCCTGGACGTGGGGGACAGGCCACAACCCACCGCTGCAGACCTTGACAGCTGTAACACCACTGGGCTTCTGGGCACTGAAGAGAGCCAAGGACAGGGACAACTTGTCAGGCCAGTAGTAGATGTCTGCATCAGGATGAGGGGAATTGTACCCTAGAAACACCTTGGGCCCACCACCAACTGTGGTGGGCTGGCATGCTGGGCAGGCACCACACACCCATGAGCTGCTGGGAGCAGATCATGAGGCAATGGCTGAGCTTGCAAAACTAGCCAAGATATTTCTTCCCGGAATTTCTTGCTTTAGAAGCGTTTCAGGGAGGATGCTGTGACGGGCCAGTGCTTTACAGTGGTCTTTTCTAAGCCTGTAGGTTCAAGTCTGCCCTGTGACACTTCTGGCAAGGTCCTGCTGTTGAGCATGTGCTGGGAGCACACACAAAGCTGAAGCACCCTTTCCCAGTTGCCCTTGAGAGCACTTTGCTGGGGTGCAGCTGGCAGGATCCTGCTGCACTGGCTCTCCCTTCCCTTTCAGACTGTGGGAGCCGCCCTGCCATGCAGACTGCCACCAGGATAGTTGGCGGCTCAGCGGCATCCAGAGGGGAGTTCCCATGGCAAGTCAGCCTGCGAGAGAACAATGAGCACTTCTGCGGTGCTGCAATCCTCACGGAGAAGTGGCTGGTGTCTGCTGCTCACTGCTTTACTGAGTAAGCTCTAGCTGTTCTAGTTTGCCCCTCCCGCCACCCCCCCCCCCCCCCCCCCCCCCCCCCCCCCCCATTTCCAAACGCTGCCATATCTTCTGGCACAAGCTCCTGCTGTACCACACTGTCCCATCGCACTTGGTTTCCTTCCCCTACCAGAGTAACCCGCAGGGAGCTCCTGGCCCAGAGCGGAGGGCAGGATGGGCAGGGGGCAGCACCACCCGCACCAAGCGGCTCTGGTTTGCAGGGCGATGCTGCGGCTGCAGGCTCACACAGTGCTGGCTGTCTCTCTGCCAGGTTTCAGGATCCAGCCATGTGGGCAGCTTACACAGGGACCACCTCCCTCAGAGGTTCAGACAGCGGTGCAGTCAAAATGGGCATCACACGGATCATCCTGCACCCCTCCTACAACACCGACACGGCTGACTATGACGTGGCTGTGCTGGAGCTGAAGACACCTGTGACCTTCACGAAGTACATCCAGCCCGTGTGCCTGCCAGATGCTGGGCATCACTTCCCCACCAGCAAGAAGTGCCTTATCTCCGGCTGGGGTTACCTCAAGGAGGATTTCTGTAAGCAAAGCATGGCAGGCAGCAGAGGAGGCATGTTGGGGTGTGAGTGGTGCAGGAGGCACCAGGGAAGGGACCTCAGGCCATGCTCTGGCCAGCCGCGATGGGCTGTAACATGGGGTGCTGGTCCTGTGCAAGGCTCCCTGCGGTGAGCTCACAGTCACATCTTTTTCATTTAGTGGTGAAACCCGAGTTTCTGCAGAAAGCAACAGTGGAGCTGCTGGACCAGACACTGTGCTCCAGCCTCTACAACCATGTCCTCACAGACAGGATGCTGTGTGCTGGCTATCTGGAAGGGAAAATCGACTCCTGCCAGGTAAGCTTTGCCCAGGGAAGCCAGCACACCTCCCCCACATGAGTGTTTTCCCTCCCAGTGTGCACCAAGCAGCACTTCAGGAAGCAGGATCTGACACCATGGCCACAGTTCCTCCCCCATGGTTCAAGGTCACGCCTTGAACCCAAGCATAGATCAGGGACGTGCAGAAGACATAAATGAGGATATCATCTCTAGTGCTTAGAGCAGGGCAGTGCTGTTTAAGGGGCTCTTTTGGCTGTTTACCTACTTCCTGAGCTGTAATCAGGGTTGGCGCTACCAATATCTGGCAGGTCCTCAGATCAAAATCCACATGGCAAAGGGCAGCAGTGGAAACTAAAACACACACAACAGGTTTTGGGGAACAACTTGGTGTTTTCCTTAGTTAGCCTTTATCCAGCCTGGAATTGCAAGTGGTCAGCTGGAGAAAAATCCTGCCTTTCACGATGCGTGGGGAGAGGCAGACTGTGTTGTGAGAGGACTGTGATTTCCATGGCTGTGGCTGTGGTTTGGCAGAGCCCTTCATACCTGCAGCCACCAGCTGAGCAAAACTGCACTTCTCTGGTGGTAGTGCTTCATGTTTCTGCACTAAATGCAGCACAAATATTGGAGAAAGGGCCAAGAAGGAAGATCTGAGGTTGGATGGTGAATGTGACCCATCCAGTTATTCATTAGTCACCTAGAGCAATCCAACCCCCAGAAGGCACTACCAGCTTCATAAACACCCCATGTCCTGTATCACTGACACTCGTATGGCCCCACAGTACCAAAGAATTGACCAGGAAACCATAGGCCAAATCAAGAAAACATCATGCAAAGCTTAGCATGGTCTCCCTGGGTTGTGTATCACGCAATAAACACCCAGCACCTGCCTGTTTAGGGGCTGCTGGGCTTAACCTCTATTGGAGCAGGCTGCCCACGGAGGTGGGTAAGTCTCTATCCCTGGAGGTATTTAAAAGAAGGGTAGATGTGGTGCTTGAGGATATGGTTTAGTGGTGGCCTTGGCAGTGACAGGTTAGTGGCTGGACTCGATGGTCTTAAGGGTATTTTCCAACCTTAATGATTCTATGATTCTATAGCAGCGACAAATGATTAAACCAGTACAAACGCTTATCCAAGATTTCATGGAGGATGTCCTGGTGCTTTTCTGGCATATCAAGGACACAAGACTACTGCTTACTAGCAGGACAGTGTGCCTGCACAGAGGAGCACCCAAAGGCCATCACAAGAGATGCTTCCCTCATCACTAGGCTGGAGCAAATAAGCAGAGGTGATCTGGGATACACAAGGACAGAGAGACACAGTCCAGCAGAGGTATGCTGAGTGTGGCCAGGGCAAGCTGGGAGCATCCCCAGGGAGAGCCCAACATCTTGCTTCTCTTGCAGGGTGATTCTGGTGGGCCCCTGGTTTGCGAAGAACCGTCTGGCAAGTTTTTCCTGGCAGGAATCGTGAGTTGGGGAATTGGATGTGCTGAAGCGAGGCGGCCTGGGGTTTATACACGTGTTACCAAACTCAGAGACTGGATCTTGGATGCTATTTCTGCCTTCCCCACCTCCATAGCCCATACTGTCCCTCCAATACACACCAGTACTAATAGTAATGTGGTCAGCTCTGAGGAGCTCACCACCACCGGAGCAATCCCCACCACTTCACCAGCCCCAGCTGACAGCAAGCCAGTGACTGCATCGAGACCACAAGGTACGAGCACCCACAGGGTGGGTGTACCTTGGCAGGAAGAATGGCTGGTACAGGCCCAAACGTCAAGTTCGTTCTTCCGCTGAGCTGTAATGACCTTCACACAACCCTTGCCTAAGTACTAAGGGCCAAGGCACAAGTGACACTACCTGGCTGCCCCAGCTCAGCCCAGAGCAGCCTGGTGAAGTCACTCAGTACCTGCCCACACATTTCATGGGCTTCTTTGCTTGTGCGTCTGAATGTGTAATTCTGTCTGCTCTCTGTCCTTGGTTTACTCCAGCAGGCCAAGAACAGGGTGCTAAGACAGAGCAGTGTCTGACACTCTTTAACCTGTTGACCAGTCACCTTTGCCACTTAGGGATCTCCCAGCAGTTCAAAGTTCATGCCTGCAACCTCACAGTGGCCATGCATCATCTCCCTGAAGGGAAGGAGAGCAGGTGTCTGTAGGATGACCTGTCAGCTCCAAGGACCCCTCCCAGCAGCTCTGTACCCTACAGATTTAGAGTAATTTTCTAAATTAAGGATTAACTTTTTATCTGGAATGGCGAGGCTAAGAGGCACAGGGCTGCTGGTTACTCTGCCTTGAAGAAAGGCACAGGATTAAGGACTTGCCAAGAGCAAGATGCAGAACAGCAGTTAGGGTGAAAGCCCATGTATGGTTGGGCACAGCCCCCATCAGGGACCGCCACGATCAGCAGGCAGGGCTTAGGCAGATTCCTCACACTTCAGCCCTCAGCTGTCCCTACTCAGACCTACTGGTTAGAGAGGGCAGAAGTCTCTCCTCACTTGTCTTCTGCTAGGAGTACTCAAAAGTCATCCTTTGTCTTTTGTTCAGAGTGTGGAGGACGACCTGGGTTCTCTAAACCCAGCAAGATCGTGGGAGGAACAGATGCTTCCAGAGGAGAGATCCCCTGGCAAGTCAGCCTAAGAGAAGACTCGAGGCATTTCTGTGGAGCCACCATAATTGGGGACCGCTGGCTGCTCTCGGCAGCTCACTGCTTCAATGAGTAAGAGTCCATCCCTGCTGGCACTGTGGTTCCAGCTCACCTGCCCACTGGCACACAGCGGTGCAGCGCTGTGCAGCTGTGCAGCCAAACCCTCAGCTGTGGCACCGAAGTCACTGGGGAAAAACAAGAACCTACATTGCACATTCATTTTAGTTATAGCTAGAGATTCATAGTAAAAGGGATTTTGTGGGGAGGCTGGGATGAGGCAGGGAAAGGTTGAAGTAGCCTGGGCAGGGAGCAACGACAACACATCTAACAGAGGTGAAAAAGGACAGGTACCACATAAGTTACTTCAAGAAATTTAACTTTAAAAATTGGCTGTAATATAGGAAATAGACACACGTGGCCAGCTGTGGTCAGTTCAGTCCTGCATAGTTCTGTTAAACAGCAAGAGCCCAAGCCCAGGTTTATAAATAATCTAGATAAAGGAAGGAGTAGCAAGAGCATAATAGTTGTCAAGAATAAAAAGTCCTGATAGCAGAAAAGGTGGGGGACTAATTATGAAGAGTTTCAGGATAACCTTATGTATTAAATAGCTGGGCAATAAGGCAGCAAGTGAAAGGTAGGCAAGTGTGAATTGAGGCATGCAGCAAAAAAGCAGTGCTATCTGCCTGCAGATGGTGATGGGTCTCCATCAGCTTTTAGCATTCAGAAAAAGAGGTCAGAAATTCTGTGGATATTGCCATCAGAACAGCAGTTCTGTGGGCAGTCACAATTAAAGAGCAAGTGAATGCTAGTAATTATTAGAGAAACAACTGAGATTACCAGTATGTTGCTGGTAATCCACAGCACACTGACTCCTCAAACATTGCATGATGTGCTAGAGGAACTTATCGTAAAAAGGCTAACAAGACACAAGCAAGACACAGGGATGAGCTGGGTATGGAACAGCATCTGTAACAAGCACAACAAAATAGATCAGACTAGACCTGGGAAAAGAGACAACTGGTTGGGAGGGGAGTGTGTGATGGGGACTATACATTCACGAAGGGTGCAGACAAAGTGTTCAGGGAATGCCTTCTTACTGTTTTTCTAAGATATCAAATAACCACCAAGAGCGGATGGAAAACAAGCAAAAGGAAGCAGTTCTTCCTAATTGCCATTAAACTGAATGTTAAAAATTCACATGGGGTTAAAAAAAAAAAAGAACACAATACTAGAAAAATCCAAATAAAACACAAAACATCCATCAAGACCTACTGAACAGAGATACCATCTGTCTGCCAGGACAGTCCTGAAATCACAGATTTCTGGAGGTAAGGAGAGAATTACTGCATGCTTCCCTGCTCTTCAGGAGACCTCCAGCATGTGCCACTGCTGGAAACAGTTCTTTGGGTCTGACTGAGCTGCTCTTCCGTGTGCTGGGCTCTGATTTGGTAAAGCAAGGTTTCAAACCCTGCTCGTTTAAAGTTGTTTGCAATTTAAATACCAGAAATCATGCTAGGCATATGTGTATAAGTGTGCAAGTTTAGGATTATGTATTTGCAGGACAAATCCAGAAGAGATTGAAGCCTACATGGGAACAACATCACTAAATGGAACAGATGAGAACGCAGTGAAAGTCAATGTAACAAGGGTGATCCAGCATCCACTCTTCAACACTATTTTTCTGGACTTCGATGTGGCTGTACTTGAGCTGGCAACATCTCTTGTCTTCAACAAGTACATCCAGCCCATCTGCCTCCCACTTGCTGTGCAGAAGTTTCCCGTTGGCAAGAAATGCATAATTTCTGGGTGGGGTAACCTCCAAGAAGGGAACGGTAAGCAGTGATGCATTTGCAGTTGAACTGCTCTGGAGCAGTGACAGAGCAGCAAAGCCTGTGCCACTGTGACCCAGACAGTCCTGGGAGCGTTCAGGATGGGGGACAGTAACAGGGACAGTCAGGAACTGACAGAAACACAAAAATAAGTGAGAATAAGAGCACGCAGAGCACTGCTTTAAACCACGGTTATTTAGGAGCCACCAGCAAACAAGAAAATGGAGGGAGCAGCTTGGCAGCAACCAGGAGAAACCTGCTGGGCTCCCCTCAGTGGTTGTCCCATGCCGAGCAAGGGTGGGGCACTGCCTCAGTGGCTGCTGTCGCTCTGGCAGGACAGTACGTCAGCCTCAGCAACCACACTCAGTTGCAAGGGTGTCCCAAGCAATTAGAAAAAGCAACGATCCCATTGTAGGGAGAAGGCCTGAGGGTGGCATTTGTGCTGCCAAAGAAGCCCCCATGTCCCTCTAACAGTTGACCAGGAGCCCACAGGCTGTCAAGACAACAGAAACTTGCTGCAAGTGTGCAGCATCCTCTGCACAGGTATGAAACCGCACCCTGGGGTAAGCCAGGAGCTTCAGGGCTGCTGAGAGAGTAGCTCATGTAGGGCTCAACTCCTATGTGGGATTAGAGCCTGTTTTCCCGAAATATGTGTTGGGTCAGTCTAAAAGAGATTAGCTCCCACTTTCCTCTGCTGCACTCGCTAATCCTGTGGTCTTCTTGCAGTCGCCAAGCCTGAGATCCTGCAGAAAGCCTCTGTGGGCATCATAGACCAGAAGACCTGCAACTTTCTGTACAACTTCTCCCTCACTGACCAAATGATCTGTGCTGGCTTCCTGGAGGGGAAAACAGACTCATGCCAGGTACGAGTCTGGGATTTCTCTGCTTCTCTGGGGATTGTTCCAGAAAGTTGAGCTAACTCATAGCCTCAGCACATCTTTGGGAAATATTTACTGAGCTGCTGCGGCCAGGCTATAATCCACATGTACCTTAGCTCAAAAAACCCAGCCCACTGCCTTGGAGCTTTAGGAAAGTAAATAAGCCTCCATCAAGTTGAGCATGACTTAAACCAACATCCCACTGCTCTGTCTGGCCAGACCAGAGTCCTGGATGAAGCAGGCCTCCTCCTGCAGCAGCAAGACAGTGGCAGTTGCTGGTGGCTGTCCTTCACTTGGGGAAAGGTGCTGTCAGGAGCTATTACATGACAAATGCCACTTGTATCTGTGCAGCCAGGTTGAGCCATTGACCCTAGTTTCAGCCTCTGCATACTCATGTCTTGCACACACGCTACATGGCAGCAGACAGCCCGGTGAGGCTGGAGAAAGAAGAGTTTGGGGCTAGCTAAGTCCTCCCAGTGTTGCTGAGGGGCAGCTCCATGTAGACCTGTCTTGGGGAGATTGGGCTGAGCAGCCATTGCATTCCTTCTTCCTCAGGGAGATTCAGGCGGACCCTTGGCCTGTGAGGTGACCCCAGGAGTGTTTTATCTGGCTGGCATCGTGAGCTGGGGAATTGGTTGTGCCCAGGCTATGAAACCAGGCGTGTACTCCAGAATTACCAAACTCAAAGACTGGATCCTGGATACCATCTCACAGTTGCCCAGTCCTGGCATAGGCACCCCTTCCAGTTCAGCCAGCACTAGAACTCCTACTGTAGCCATCCTCACCCACCAGCCCAGCACAACAGCCACAAGTCCAATCAACAGAACCACCCTCGGGATGGAAATGACAACAGCCATGAAAGAAACCTCCAGAGCTCTGAAAACCACTGAGTCTGCCAAGCCCACCCAAACCCCAGGTAAAACTGATGACAGATTCATTGGCGTGTTGGTAGGAGACCTCCAGCCGCAGCGCAGAGGGTACTGGGTACTGAGCAGGCCATGGGTTATTGCCTTCTAGTGGTGCCTTGTACCAGCCTCACCTTCAAGTGTTCCAGCAAGGTCTGTATTGGAAAAGAAAATCCCGAATGTGATGGCATTGTTGACTGCAGCAACGGCTTTGATGAGCGCAACTGTGGTGAGTACAGCTTTGCAGCCTGCTCCTGCTGCCCAGCTTTATGCTATATTACCCAGACTCCCCAGTGCAACCCACCAACTTTACATGGGCTGTCTTGGGCCCTACGTTGTACACTGCGCCAGCACCTTGTGGTCCAGGTCCTACTTGGTCTGCTAGAACCTATAAAGCTGGATGATCAGGGTCCAAATTTTCTGCCAGGGAATGTGGCCTCTTCTCCTACGCTATAGACATTAGAACCCATTTCCCAGCACACAGGCCTTCTGGCCAGTCAGTCTGCTAGTACAAGCTGGCAAGATGGCTCTGCACAACGTGGCACCCCAGAAGATGTCTTGTCATCCTCGGGACTGCTCCTTGGGCTGTACAGTCCTTGCTGTGTGACAGCTCAGCCAGTTCATCCAAACATCCCCTCCTCATGTACCACATCCCTGGAAGGTGTGATCTGTGATAACAAGTTCCCAAACCATAGCATGTTTGCCAAGCCTTGCCTCAGATGGTGAATGGAACTCATCGCATCCTACCACTCTTGTATGTCTCCCCGGAAGGCTGCCCCATGGCCCGGGCTATGGAAGGAGGGAAGATATCCTTTTCTCTTATGGCTACTTAAAACCACAGTGCCTCTTCTTCTGTTCCAGACTGTGGCTTAACAACTGCCCTGGCCTTCAGCAAGATTGTGGGTGGCAGCACTGCGGCTCGAGGAGAATGGCCCTGGCAAGTCAGTCTCTGGCTTCGGCGGAAGGAACACAAGTGCGGGGCTGTCCTCATTGCTGACCGGTGGCTGCTCTCTGCAGCTCACTGCTTTGATATGTAAGTCTGAGATGGGCTAGCAAAGCCAGCCAGCTCTTGGCCTCACTCCCGTCAGCCCACCTGCCCTTCCCCTTCCTCACAGTCCAGCACTGTGGCTGGGATGCTGCGCCCCACTGGAAGCGCACACTCCCTACTACAGGCACATGCCTGCACGTAAGCAAAGAGGAGTGAGTGGAGCAAAGCCTGCGTATGTCCACAGTGTGACGGGGACAGGGGCCCTGGCCTCACAAGGTGTGGCCATAGCACATCCCAGCCCCACAGGTGGAAGAACAGCCCTCCTTGTGAGGTCGTGCTCGTAACAGCCAGGTTTGCTGTCTTTCTGCAGTTACAGTGATCCCAAAATGTGGGTGGCCTTTCTAGGAACACCCTTCCTGAGTGGCATCGATGGCAAAATGGAGAAAATATTCCGTATCTACAAGCACCCTTTTTACAATGTCTACAGCCTGGACTACGATGTGGCCCTGCTAGAGCTGACCACGCCTGTCAAGTTCAGCAGCACCATCAAACCTATATGTCTGCCAGACAATTCACACATCTTTCATGAAGGAGCCAGATGCTTCATCACAGGCTGGGGCTCCACAAAGGAAGGAGGTATGGCTGAGCGGGCTCCCTCAGATCCGTGCTGGCCAAGCTAAGCGCCACCTACCCTGCAAGCCCAGCCATCTACGATTCCCGTTCCACTGTCCATGCCAGGCCAGGCCCTGCAGGGGATACCAGCCTGGGCAAGGCCCGGTGCCACCACAATCTCCTCCCCAGCTGCCATGCCCTGCACTCTGTCTGGTTACACCTCTGCCCTCTTGCAGCCTCCCCAAGCTTTCCACATGCAGCCACTGTGCTCCCCATCCCTGCAGCAGCTGTTCCAGCTGTGCTCCTGCAGTACAAGCTGATACCATTTCTTGCTCCTCCCCAACAGAGCAAGTACAGGAGCCATGCCCAATTCACTTTCCCAGTGCCGATCTTTCCCTTTGTCAAGAAAACAAGGCCACAGAGACTCCACTCCTACACATACTGTAGCTTATCACATGCTCTGCGCCGAGGTAACAGCGATGCTTGTCTCCTCAGGTGTCATGTCAAAGCATCTGCAAAAAGCAGCAGTGAACATGATTGGAGACCAGGCCTGCAAAAAGTTCTACCCTGTGCAGATCAGCAGCAGGATGGTGTGTGCCGGTTTCCCACAGGGCACTGTCGACAGTTGTTCAGTGAGTGCGAGAGCAGCGAATGCTGCAGCTGGGACAGAGCAAGCTTGTGCAAAGTCCCTGGGCTGTATTCTCTCAGGAGGGCCTTGCCCTGCCTCCCCTAACTGAGCTGTCTGTCCATCCACCTCCACGGGCTGTTGCCATTATCCAAGTCCATCCTGCATACACCTCATTCTGCTTGCCCCACCAACCTGTGACAGGTCAGGGAAACGTGCAGAGAGATAATGCCAAGTAAGAGACCACAGGGCTACCATGGAGCCCGTTTCAAGACCCCTTTGTGCCTCCAAACATGCTCTTGCATGTTCTAGAACCCCAACCTCAGCTTGTCCATGCAAGCGTATCACTGAACAGTCCTCCAGCTTAGAAGCAGGCTCCTGGGGAGGTGGGGAATGTCTGTCCTAGACAAAAAAGGACATTTCACAGCTGGGGGTAGGGGGGTGGGGGGGCTGGGCTGCCTGTTTGGCTTGATACAGGATCCTTTTTCTCTCTCTGCAGGGCGATGCAGGAGGGCCCCTGGCATGTAAAGAACCCTCAGGGAAGTGGTTTCTCGCAGGAATCACAAGCTGGGGCTATGGCTGTGCCAGGCCATACTTCCCTGGTGTCTACACCAAAGTCACAGCTGTCCAGGGCTGGATTGCACAGAACCTCAAGCTCTGAAGCTGCACATTTTGCCAGTCAGGGAAGGCGATGAATGAAAGGAGTAATTGCCAGGGGATGTACTAACCCCTCAGCTATTGTACATTTTTCTTGATGCTGTGAAGGGGTGAAGATTGCCTGCAGCAATTAAGCAAATGCCGGTGTCGTGTGACCCACTGCAGTTGTGACACCAGGGCATTTGATAACTGCTTTGCATAGAAAGGTACAATTCTAGACATCTTCTATAAATAAATGAGGCCTGTGCCATCTTACGACCTGGCCAAACATCCTACGCATTAAAATGTGGCCTTTCTAGTTGGAGGGGTGCCTGACATATCTGCTGGAGATTCGCGTAGTTTGGCTGACCTCTGCCTATGAGCTGTCAGCCCAAAGCCAAGTCAAGAGACAAGTGACCTTCGTCCCAGCCCAGTTATGCCCTTGCAGAAGCCCCAGACCTCACTGCCTTGATGGAGCTGTTACGTTGTGCGCTGGCTTTGGAAAGGGGAAGCTACTGTTGCCACTCAACGCTTGGTACTAGTAAGCTTGGTGATGATCCCCAGGCTCGCCATTTGATCACAAGAGAAGGTAGGACTAAAACACTGGGACTTAAGACTTCACAGGCCCTCATCTCTATTAGAGAATCAGGACAGGCTTCTCACACACACACGCCCACTCCCAGCTCCCTTTGCGTAAGGGAACAGGTGGCTAAATTGACAAAACTAAGGCATAGCCAGACAGACCACTGTTCTGGTTAAGGTAAGTGGGAAAAATTCAAAGTGCTGAGACAGTGGCCCAAGGATACAACTCCTTCAGGTGGAAGTCAGGTCCCACTAGCCCAGGCTAGAACAAAGGCACGCAGACACCGTTGTTCACAAGAAAAATCTGCTGCAGCAGCCAAGTCTTAGGCAGATGTAGATATTGCCTCAGAGATTCAACCACCAAAACTGAACAGCAGCTAGTACCCCAAACCCCTTCCTAGTCTTTGGCACTTAGGCTCTGTATTTGGGTACAGCAAGAGGTTTCTTCTTTCCCTACCACAGCTGGCAGTGGGACCCACCCCTTTCCCAGCACTAGCAAGGTGAGAGACCCAGCTTCCAGGCATGCCTCAGCTTAAGTTGGGCTCAGATCCCTGGCTGGAACACTTGTGAGATGCACCCATCAGTGAAATGGCACTGCTGCACAGCCACTACCACAATGTTCATACAGCCATAAAGAAAAGTAAAAAAGGTCCCTAAGCAAACATGGCTGGAAAACACTTTTTTTTTTTTTTCAAGTAGTTATTCTGCCCAATCTGGATGGGAAACTCCAGTTCAGTTTCAGTTAGTCCAAATATCTTGTTATCTCCTAAAAGTGTGAGAACACTTTAGTCCCTTCATAGAAGCCACCACACTGGAAGATGAAATGAAATCTGCTTCTCCCCCTTCCCTTTCAATGTCCTAGCAGCTAAGGAGATGACATCCTTCCAGTCTCTCTCCCTGTCCCAGCAAACAGCGAAATCTTTTATAAAATACAGAAGAGCTTCAAAAGAAGGGATTTCAAAAATCTCACTACGGGGGCATGGGCACTTTTAGTCTCCAACATTCACCTCTTCCAGCTGCTGTCACACTGCTGCCTACACAGTATAAACTGACCTTTCCAGGAGAGGTGTGTAAGCTGAGAACAATACAGAGCTCAGCCCCAAAGCAGCCCAAGCCCTCTGTTGCAGAAGTCCTCAAAAAAATGATGCCTAAAAGGTAGGCTCCAAAATGGAACATCTGTGCCAGAGCCAAACCAGAAGTTACAGAATATCACAGCCACACAACACATTTTATTCTATAAACAAATCAACCTAAGTACTTCCCAACCCTTTTCATCCCCAGCTTTACTTCTACAACTATTAGCGAGGCTGTGCTGCAAACCTAGTAAGAGCACCCCTGCCCTGCAACACACTGCTTGAGCCGAGTCAAAGCCTACAAGCCCAAAAGCAAGCCCCACATACAGCTATACAAATACCAAGGGAAGAAAGAGCCGAGTGTGGCATGTGGAGCATCTTACGGCAGCTTTTCCACTGATGAAAAGGGCCTGGGTCCGTGCTTGCTTCCTCAACAAGTGCACTGTGTTGCTAGCTTGGCCCCCTTTTGCAAAGAAGCCTTCTTACCTCTTGCAGCCCTTTCAGCAGGGAATTTATCAGCCTGCCAGTATCAACAGCAACTGCCCTGGCCAGTCTGGACCACTGGGAAGGGCACGAGGCAAACCAAGCAGCTCACCGTGGCTCTCAAGGCTGGAAAATTCGCTTGCTCCTGAGGCTGGTGATAATAAAAGCCAACAGATGCAAAAGATTCAGCGAGGATTTATTGCTCTGCCATGGCAGGGGCTGGAAAGGCAGCAGGATTTCGGCCCCGACCACCTGGACTGGCCGCTCGTCCCTTCCCCGCATGGTCCCTCCCGGCTCCAGGAGCCGGGGCGCTTCACATGTTGGCTCTCTCCCGCTGCAGCCGCGAGTTGTAGGCTCGGGAAACCGTGTTCCAGGCGTCCATGTAGCGGTCCATGCACATGGCGATGCACTTCTGCGGGACAGAGAGCCCTCAGCGGCCGCCCCGGGGCGGGCGGCCCGCGGGTCCCCGCATCTCCCCGACCGCGCTCACCTGCTCCGAGTTGTCCAGCGCGCCGCCGGGCTTCCCGATGCACTTCCGAAAGCACTTGTCCGTCATGCGCTGCGGAGAGAGGCCGTGAGAGCGGCGGGGCCGGGACCCACCGGGCCAGCCCCCGCCCACCCACCTCCCCCCGCGGCCCCTCCTGACCTGCAAGAGCTCCTGGGCGTTTGCCACGGCGATCTGCACCTTCACCTGCTCCATGATGAGCCCCGGGTCCAGCTTCCCCCCACCGCCACCCCCGGAGCCGAAGTCGGAGCCGAAGTCGGAGCCGAAACCGCTCTCCATGCCGCAAAGTCACCGCGGGCTGCAGCCCCCACGCTGCCGGTGAAATGGCGGCCGGCCGGGACTACGGCTCCCGGCGTGCACGGCGTGCGGGGCGGCCCCGCACGGCCCCTCCCAGTGCGCCGCGCTCCCCTCGGCCGTGGGCGGCCCCGGCCGGGGCTCAGCGCTCCGCTCGGACGCGGCCAGCGGCGGGCCGGGGGCCGCGCCTCAGCGCAGGCGGGGCGGGGCGGGGCCAGCGCCTGAGGCGGGAGGGGGGCGCCGGGCTGGGGCGCGTGTCCGCGCGCCGGGGCGGGCGGCGGTGGCGGTGGCCCGGAGGAGGCGCGCCGCTGCGTGCTGGGGCGGGGAGCGCGCCTGCAGCGCTGGCAGTGCTGCGGCCGGGGAACGGGGGGAGCCGGCGGGCCGGTATCCGGCGGCGCGGCTGCGGGTGGCTGGGCCTCGGCCGGGGCTGCCCGCCAGACCTGCACGCTTCCTCGGGTTGGACACGTTTCAGTACCAGGTTTTAAGCGCAGCCCCACACACACTGAGGCAAGGGGAGGGGATTTAAACCTGCCGTACCACAGGGAAAAATGGCCTACAACTACATCCTAGCACAAAATACAAGCATTTTTATCCAGGCTCCCTACAGAGAGCAAGACCATGCTGAATTTTCTCTGGAATTACTTTCTCCTGTCCTTTGCAGCTATGATGATGGTTCCATCTGCCTTGGATGACTCAGGTAAGAGGCTCACACCCTTAAAGCCTGCATTAATTCCACAATGGTATATCATCCATTAAGTTAGAATGTAAGAAGGCTGTGGGAGTCGGTAGAAGCAAAAATGGGAGACAACGCTATGGAGCTTTTCTCAGGAGTAGATGTGATGTGCGGAAGAGAGCACTGCCAGGGCTCGGTATCTGCTCTTGTCCCCTCAAGTCGGGTCAAGGGGCCCAAATGGAAAGCCAGCGGGCTGGCGAGAAAGGAAGGGAAGTTTATCTGCTCCAGCTGCTCAAGTTCTTCCCTCTGCTTTTGCTGGGAGCGGTGCTGATGATCAGCGAGGACAGCACTTTCCAGGAGCACTGTGTCTGCGTACAGCTTAAATGAAAGCACTCGTCTGTTTCTGGAGCACAGCACACAGTGCAGCCGGTCCCCTTCAGGAGCACGGGGAGCTCACTGTCCCCTACACCTCTACACACAGGAAAGTCCCTTGGGACGAATCATCTCACACAGCCCATGTGGCCTCCGTGCTGGTTAAACAAAAGGAGGAGACAAATAAAATGCAAAACATTTATTTGAGTGTGTTGTACAAAAAGTTTCCAGTCATAAAATGTATATTACAAATCATTGAAAAAGACAAGACATTTGGCATGCATATTCTAAGAAGAAAAAAAAACCCACTTTGAAATGATAAAGTCTAGATCATCATGTAGTTTTCATTAAGTCGCATGTGAACATTTTCGTCATTTTGTATTTCAAATTGCAACCCTTTTCACAATTCCGTATTTTAAAAACTTGAACCTTCCAAAAACTCGTCTGCAGCAGCTGACCAATGGTGGTCAGTCACACTGGCCAGTGACCTAGAATCAGAGCTATCAAAATAAAGATTGCGTTTAAGAAAAAAACATTTAAAAAATCACAATTCAAGTCACGAGGCATCACTGTTATGAAAATGGAGTTCAACTGAGAAGGTACTGTTGTGCCCAAATGGAAAGCATTTTGCCTTAAACTTGGTTAAAACAGCTTATTGCTAATTTTAGTGTAATGATGATCTGGGTAGCTGGAATACACAATAACATCTACCTTATCAACACGGAATCGTCACTTCATTAAAAGCTAACTAGAAAATTTGGACATTCAATAAAACACATTTTATTTTCCTGAATTCCAAGTCAATTCACTGCTTGTGCTATCCTGAATGGAGTCTTTCAATATCAAGCATCCTGTTCACTCTCTAGACCTTAGCATTTCAAGAAAGGCATTATGTTTACAAATAATAATTGCATGTAAATATGGTCTTGTATAAAAAAAAAAAACTTTTAAATTATTTTAAACTGGTTTAAAGCTAAGCATATTTAAGGGCAAATAAAAATTCTGTTTCCCAGGCCATTTTAAGTGAGAAAATAAACTCTCCAAGATAATTTGTTGTGCCATTCAGCTAAAAACAATGCTTTGAAAAATGCAATCACTATCTCACCTTCCACTCACTGGTTTACAACAAGGCTTTGTTTCCTGCTCAAACAGGGTTTGGACCCAACAGTGGCAATAAAATCCAGTATCAAATACGGATAATGCCTTTGTTTAAAGATAAGACTTTCTAAAGAAGATACGGAAAGAAGAGAGAGAGAATGGCTTAACAGTGAGGAAGTGAGAGAAGTGGCTACAAGAGATATAAAACAGCATGCATGTTTTCATACAGCATCAAAATCTCTCTGATGCACACAAAACAAACAGATACTCAAATGTTCTGGGGTGTAGCGAGGATTTCTATCAGCCTCTGCTAACTCACCCCATTCAGGATTTACTTACAGGGCATTTATACAGGAGAAGCATTAAAAAAGAAAAAAGGGTATATAAAAACAGTAGGATCCCTGAACTGAACATGAGGTGTCCCGTTGCTCAAGGATAAACACGCACGTTAAGTGCTCTCCTTTCACAGTACGGTCTGCTCCGCGCTGCAATACAATTTTCACAACTAATGCAAGCTGCAAACAAGCTCATCTGGCTTTTACATTACAGGTCACGGGAAGCAGATCTTTATTTTCTTCCTGAGACTTCTGGTTCCTGATACAAACACAGATTGTGCCAGCCAGCTCCCACCTGATGGCAAAATGGTGCTGAAGACGAGTGATCGATGCATCAGTGTAAACTATATTTTTTGTCAGGGCAAATCTAGAGTCCTGAACTAGCCTAACTGCACACACTGGGAAATAAAGCTGTGCAGCAACAAAGGAATCAATACCCACTCTATTACCTGGAATAAGTCACTGCAACACAACAGCTAAAGGAACAAGTACAGAATCAAGGGAGGAAGAAGCAGCATGAAACGTCAGAGGCTCTCTGTAACCATACCTCACTCCGCAGGATGCTGCGGTACTGACGGTTCTGCAGATGGATGGACTTGTTCTGATACAAGCAGTTCCACATGGCATGAACTTAGGAGTAGGAAGTATGTGTTTATCGTATTTTATATGATATTCTGTTATGATCTACACAGTGAAAAGATTGGCTTAGTTTGTTTCCTGACAAATCAAATCTATTTCTCCTTCAGGCTCTACACCTAATACCAGACACTGGAGTGGAAGTGCTGACTACCCTCCAACTTCTTCAAGAGTGTCTCACATACAGGATCAAATGGGAAAAGAGGGCAAGGGGACACTGGATTTTATTTCTACAAAAAAGCTTTAATTATCCTGAAAATTACAAAATAAAAATCCCTTAAAGACAGGAAAAAAGGAAACAGTGCTTTTTGGTTTGGTAAAGCCAAAAAAGGTCCCAGTATGGAGCACCAACCGTAAAGCGACAGTGCTATTATAATGTGGCTCAGCATCAAAAGCAAGACGAAAGGATAGTGTCCAGGGAAGACGCATGCACAAAAAAGAAAGTAAATGGAATACAGTAGTTTTTCTCTGTCTTGTAATTTACAGCTAGGAATTATTTGTCATATTTTTAGTAGCCTTTTAGAAAGCACTGTGGTGACAGAATCACCCGCAGTTAGACTGCTGGCATTCAGCTTTTCCCAGTGTCATTCCCTGTGTTACATGAAGAGCTGGATACACCCAAATGTGTTACTGAAGAATAAAATAGACCCTTTCCAAAGTTAAAGGACACAGTTCCAAATCTAAGGACAAATTCCACAGACTGTTACTGAGGGCACAGTGCTCGTCACGAAAGATCTGCAAGCACCAGTCCTTAAGGCTACAAGAAGACACATTGCTCATACAGTAGCTGGTAAGAAAACTATGGCTCAGGTAGCAAGAGGATTTTCCTTGTTCAAGCTGCCTTTCCTAGCCCATTCTTTAAAGGAAAAAAAATTCACAGAAAAAATGCAAATGGACTACATGCTTACTGCTTTAGTATTCAAGATCACAGAACAATCTTAAAGAAGAATAAGCAACCTAAAACTGGCCAATGTAAAAAAAAAAAACCAAACAATAAATACAGTTCTTTAGGGAAAAAAAGCAAAAAAAAAAAAAAAAAAGCCTTCACACATTATATAAGTATTTTATAGAAGCTGTGGGTCAGAAAGGGAAATGCTGTCCAGTGGTTGGAAGGTGCATTGCAAAAATACTTTTACATTGATTGCATTCATTTGCAGAACAACAAATTTAGAAAAGGTAATTAGTAACAGTATGTCTGAGAAACAAAATTTCACTAGATACATTTTACAGAGAGATAGACATGATTTACTACATATTTAACCTTCTACTCAAGCAGAGTGGGAAAATCGCATTAGAAAAATGGCCAAGTACATCAGTGAAGTTATCCCATCAACCCAAACAGCCAAGTCTTCATAATTTTTTTCCGTCATGAATCTTCTGATAATGGATTAAAACATATTCTAAATATCTATTCATTTAACTTCAGTAATTCAGTCATCCCACTCAAATAGAGAAAAGTAGCATCTTTTCTTTATTTTTATATGGCAGAACAAATCCATAAGCTTAAAAAAAACCTTTTTGCTCCCACCCTGCTTGCATTACAAAGCCATCAGTCAAAGCCACTAAACTGACTTCCTAGGTTATATCTGTCAGTCACAATAGTTCAGAGAACATAATGTCCAAAAGCCACCGAAAACATCCAAACCTTGTAGCTTGTTTGATGAGCCTAAACTATTTGAATGACAAGATCAGACTTCAAGAGTGCAGGTAAATACAGGATTCTATGCTGGCATCAAATGGTATCCAAATTTTGTATCCAAGCTAATAACTAGTGGAAAGCACATTTGGCTTGTACAGTAGCCAATACATTCTTCCAAGCAGACAAGTGTTTCTCCTAGTGCTTGAAGGAGCACCACTATGTGAATATTCACCCTCGTGGGAGTCAGTTACCTCCACAGAAATGCAGCACAAGAAACCTTAAGCTAAAGGGACAGTGTCAGATCTAAAATGAAATAAAAATCACCTGCTGCTCATACAAAGCATTTTCTATAAAAAGCATTATTCTCCCTCCACTCACTGTTAGACTTTGAGCGTTTGAACGCTGCAAAGCAGTGCTTATGTCCTAAACAACAGCAGTTTCTTTTAACTTTTAAAAAAATCTGTACTATTTTGCAAATACTGCTCCTTAAGATATCTGACAATGCCCCTTTGAATATAAGAGAAGTATGAACAAGTTGAATCTCGCTGTGATTTAAAAAGTCAACATTTACACAGGATAACCTTTAAAATCCCCAATATTTATCACTGCCAGAAGTAAAAATATTTTAAACATCTAAAATCTCATTCTGTTTAATGCTGAACATGTAAAAAGCATTAAATCATGATGCATAACAATCTGTAATGTACATCACAACTCACGTCCATGATTTAACACAGTTTCATTTGTGATGATGTCAAAATCCCTTGGAAAAAAAAATCAACCAGTTAACACTGGTTTTGACATTTCCATACCTTACGATGGCATATATAGTCAGTAAGCTGAACCCGTCATTCTCCATTTTCTGAAGTAATGATATGGAGCTAAGGTGTTGACAGACTCAGACATTTTTACCACTGTCAAACCCTGGAGCAGGACAATGGCTGAAATGCAGCTTCCCTCAGTCGCTTCCATTGATGGAGCAGTGTTTTTAATGAACTCAGGGGTCTAATTTTCCTAAGCTGGGCACTGCTGAGGATACCAGGCAAGATACCACCAGTTCCTGTAGTAGGGAGGAAACTACTGTGGATTTCTCCCATGGCCCTGCAGATCAACATGCCTTCTTAATTCTTAATGGTTATAGATGCAATTCTAGATTTACCATACACTCAAGGAGTCTCATCCCGTTTTAGCTAAAAATTTCTTTTCTGCTGCAGGTTTGTACATAAGACTTAAACTCTTTATAGGGAAAAATGTTGTATTCCAATATAGTGTTTCAACGAAGAGGGAAAAATAAAGAAATCTATTAAAAATTCTAGCAGTTTTGCTCAGTAAAGGGTTTTTTGGAGTTTTTTATAAAAATGTACCAAGGAGTAAACTTCAAAGAAATCAGATGATGCATATAAAAATAGTTTTCAGTGGCTCTGGAGGGGAAAAAATAGCAAAAATAAAAGGAAATAAATGAGAAAAATTAGCAAATAATAGTTTCTTTTTCTTTCTTCACATCAGTGAGCATCCTCTAGAGGTTGTTCTGGGATCCCCCTAAAATAAGACAGAAAGAGTTGAGCTCAGTTCTCACCGCATTTTCATATTGGAAGCCTAAACTCTGGTTATCAACTCAGTTGTTAAAAGCATTTTTTTGTAGTTTAGTTACATTCAGGGAACACCCCAGCTGTAGAGGAAGGGTGGCACGTGGCATGTATCACAGTCTACTGCCAGGATTAAGGCACTGCTGCTCTGGTTGTAGCTTTCTACGATGGGCTGATTGGTTAATCTCCGTACTTCCAGCACTGATACGGATGACAAAATCATTATGTCATTACATTTAAAACAGGAATTTTCTTCGTTTATTTCAAATGATGCTTCCGCTTAAGAGAGAGCTATGCTGCATAGCTGCTTCTTAGGGTAAAAACCCCAAAGTTTCTGTTTCAGTTGCTTTATACTACAAATACACTGCTCAGTCTCCTGGAGACCAAAAAAGCTTTCAGAACTCAACTTCAAACCTGCCCAGAATAAATTCTTTGTGAAAAGAGCTACTAACGGCCACCGATCAGGAGAACAAATTGCTTGAGTTTGAAATAAGTTTACAATATTTTCTGATATCAGCTGTATGAAGTATCTTTCTCCTCCTATTGTCAGCCAACTGCTGACAGTAACTGACCAGCATCAGTTATTTCACAGTACTTAACTAAGGGTTATGAAAACATACAGGTGATATTATTATGAAAAACCAAGATAATTTCACGTGTAGCAGGTATATACTACCAATAAGCTGAAGCTTGCAGCAACAGAAGCACTCCCCCTTTCCCGGTTTTTAGTGGTTTATATTTCCCAGTGGCTATGCATACAGCAAGGAAGCCACTGACTCTGTTTTATAGAGAAGAGAATACTGGAATGGGAGGAACACTGACTGCTCCAACTAATCTTATGAACCCTAAAAATAGTCTATGTCATTGCAGTGCTGTAAATCTGTGATCTGTCGCATACTTCTGTAGATACCCTGCCATCCTACGTGACATTAGCCACAGCTTGAGCTGTACCACAACTGATTCAAGCAGCAATTCCTGGAAGAATCAGTCCCATTATACGCTCTCTGTGCATCATAGCAATGCTGCAGGGTTGCAAGCCATTCTGAGATCATCCTCTGCAAGCATCCATTGGAAAAATGGACCAGGAAGCTCAGAGCTGGCAAAAGTTGAAGGGACGCTCCCTAAATCTTATGCCTGATTAACCCAACTGACGAGGCACAAGTTAAACATCTGATCTGCATCTTATTACCTGTTGGTTGAAAAGGTCTTCCTCTCCAAACTCTGCTTCATCCTCTTCCTCTTCATTCTCCCGCACGACTACTGATTTAGTAACGCTTCTCACTGCAACTTCCTACACGAAATGACAGATAAGGAGATGGCCTGTAGTCTATGTCTCTCTCAAGTTTTTGCTATACCATCCATATAATACCCCTATTAAGTCTTGGAGGGTTTAAAGCAATTTTCCCTTGTTAGCTACGCAAGCAAATACTGGTAATATCCTGCAAACAACAACATCCCCATTTCTATTCACTAAAAGGCATGGTAATGTAATTTAGCTTCAGGAATTTTCTCTCATTACCCAGGGATTTGAGAGGAAGCAGCCACGTTTCAGGTCGTTGTTACTCAATTTTGTACAAGCTCATAGCGGACCCAGCTAGCAGCTGAGATATGCTGTAATGTGAGAAACAATCTCAGTATGATTACACAGCATTAAGAATATTCCTGATTTCTACTAAGTAGTCTATATCCGTTGCATATATCAATCATCAGGACAGCCTTCCAAACCAGGCACTAAAAAGAATTCTAAAACCCCAGGAAGCTTCCCTTATTAGTAGATTATTTTTGACACTTCTTAGCTGTAAGAAATTGTTCTGTAGACTTGGACCCTTGAAATCATAGGTGCAAATTTCTACTTACAAGGTTTCCCTAAACCTACACTGCTAAGCAGGGATACTAAAGGTAACCACAGTGGCAACAGACATGGATTTGAAAATTTTTCAGATACTAGTTTAACCACTTCTATTTAAACACAAAGTCAGCTAGCTTTCTATCTGTACACTTGACTCTCCCTCCTGCCTTGTCCTGTGCTGCTGTTCTTGCACAAAGTGCTTTCACAGAACTGCCAGCAAGAAAGGCAGCATGAAAACTGATACAACTGTAGTCTGTTTCACTTTCCTATTTCCATCAGAGCACTGGGATAATGACACATACATGAATAACAGCCAAAGCATCCTCCCTTGCAGGAATCTTCTGCAAGGATGGTTTTAAAGAAATCAGTTGTGGACATATGTAGGACAATGCAGAATACACAGGAACCTGTGCCAAATGAGAACTTCTGATACACTTCCAGCATTGAAAGGCCAGCTATCTTCCTACACTAGTATTTACACTGTGCCCCAGAATATTGTATGTACTATATAAAGTCACTTTGAATTGTCAGCAGTACTTATTTTCTTTGTCCCTTCTGAAAATAAATACTCAAATTCCAAACAAATTCTCTACTAACACGGTGTTTTTCTAGAACAGGACAAATAAGTCTATGGATGTAACCAGGATGATGGTCACAGTTTTCCAGAACTTCCCAAAACTCTCAGAGATACCTACAGATATTATTTCCGTGTTATAACTGTCTTGTTTTAGATGATGTTTGGGGAGATCTTAAAAATTATGATTATGTCATCATTGCCGCCTCCCCCCAAATTAAAGCGTTTGGGAGGTAACCCAGCCACAGCTTTTTTCTACAGACACAGCCTACCTCTCCTTCAGAGTTTACGAGGTATGTGCGGATATTTCCTCCAGTGCCCCAGCTGCCTTGATTCTTCCACACGAGAACAGAAGGCGGGCTATGAGCTACACCTGCATCTGCACCCCAAATCTAATGAGAAAGACATTCTGTAATTAGCAATTTATACACATTTTTAAATATACAGAACCCACTAATTCTCCTACCTCTCTCTATATACCAGTTTTGTTTCTGAATTCCAATGAGTTTTACCCTGCTTTTACCTACACCAATACTTGTATTATTCTCAGTCTACAACAAGAAGTAACACTAGCCATAAAAAACCCCAAGAGATAAAAAAACCACTTATCTAATATTGCAGTCATCAATTCTTTTCTGAATATACAAATTTCTCCTACCACTGTCTCAATGACTATGCTGTATGGAGCCAAGACGTAAAATGCAGCTTGTAGTGCATCAATTTGATCTTTTGTATGTATCTGAGCAACAGATACTTAAGTAGAAATAGCTGGAACTGATTAAAAGAAAGCCATTTTTTTCTTGTGAAAGAACATCTATTGCAGACTGAAAGCAAAATACAAAATCACAGAAAAGCAGTTGTTCTACTACAGTTAAGGCTGAGAACATCTACTCTTAAACTTAACTAAAGTCTACTAGACTGAGTGAATGCTCTGAAATGTTCCTATTTCATTAAGAGGCTGACCAGGATTAGTGTTCCAAACCTGGGCAACGGTGCTTGAAAACAAACAGCCCTTGACCCACTCCCCAAAACACCTTCTTCGTCAGCCTCCTCTGTGCCCGAAATGGTCTTAAATACTGAAGTGCTAATAAAGAAATTCAGTTTCTGTGCTGCATTTTTGTAAGTGAGATCCATGAAAGCAAAAGTCATACACCAAATCAGGCCGTACCAAATTCAGATTTACAACTGCCACAGCATCAACAAAAGAATATGTTGGTAACAACTCTAAGTATAACTTACTGTTACGGTCTGCCCAGCTCTGAGGACATACTTAGGAGTAAATTTGTAAGCAATTTCTTCTCCATCTCCAATTTGTCTTTTCAGTCTCCAGTTACCCAAAGACTGATCCTAACAGAGAGAGTCATAATGTTATTGAGGGTGAGCAAAACAGAGCAAACATGCATCTGAGATTTCTCTAGGTCTCTTTGTTACTAAAATAATGTGAATACAAGTTTATTTACATGGTTGTTAAACATCTGCATTCTGACTTGGAAGTATTTTTCTATACCCACCAATAGTCTAAAGTGTAACTCCCATAAGGTCATTCAGCAAAATTTAAAAAGACGCATTTCACACAAAAAAGTTCTGCTAAAGCCAAGCAAGGCTATTTACACGAGCAAGGTACCAGCACACATGTTCAGACATTTGGGACACAAACTGTGTTTTCTTCCTGCAGCAAACATTACACTCATGCCAGCACATTGTAATGCTCAACTTTCAAATGCCCCTATTAATTACTGCACCTTGAGATGTTGCTCCTGCTCTCTGAGTGACTCCACCTCCTTGTGCTACAAAAAGCTAGGTAATGTTTCAATTTAGCTCATCCTTCTAGTTTTCTAGGAGTTCTGCTGACACTCACCTTCTCCGAGTTGTTCTTCAGCTGAACGTATTTGCCCTCCAGGTCTATCTCTTCTATGCTGATACTTCCTGTAGCTGAAGCTTGCTGGGACATTTGGAAGCTACTGCTACTGCTGCCACTAATACTTCCGGTGCCAATTCCACTTGTTCCGCTGCCTGAAAGCTCCTCTGCTTCAATACGTTTTCTCTTGCCTCGGGAAGAGCGAACAAGCGAAGTGCTGCTGCTGCTGCTGCTGGAGGTAGCCCGAGAGACTGTAACACGGGAGGAGGGGCTTGGCGAGAGCTTCAACCTTAACAAAACGAAGCAAGCATTTTAATGAACTCATCCAGGGAACTACACAAAAAGCAATAACGCTACAATATACCCAGTAACCAGACTGTAATATGGCCCAAGGCTGAAAGCAGCCTCACTGTCTGTGTCAGGATGAGAAGTGGGAAGGCTATCCATCCCTGAGAAACTTTCCAGTAGTACGATTATGTGATCTGGAAAGCAATGCTAATGAGAGCAACACAGATCACTTAACCCTGCCTTCCAGTGTATCTACTACTTAACACACTATTCTAGGGCCACATAATTTAAAAACAGGAAAACACAGAAGTATAAGCACTCAAAATAAAAGCACAGAATGATACATTCCACTGTACTGAGACCATTATAAAAACCCAAAATAAAATAAAGACAGTGTTCAGACGAGAACACTTTCAAGTGTTCCATGCAACACGTTATTGTGTGATGCGGTATGACTTCAGTGAAATAAAATCTGGGCTTTCCTGCTGAAATGGTAAAAAAAAAAATTATAAGAAATGAAAATAACACCTGCCAGTCCTAAGAAAAGAATGTGGAATCTGTACGTACCTTTCCTCTTCTCCTTCCAGGAGTTTTCGGTAAGCACTGATCTCCATGTCCAGTGCTAACTTAACATCAAGCAGTTCCTGGTACTCTGTAAGCTGCTGCTGCATCTGGTCCCGCATTTCTGTCATTTCCCTCTCCTTTGCATCTAGCATCTTCCTAAACTTTTCCCGCTCTCCAGCCATCATTTCCTCCAATTCATGAATGCGATCCTCTGCTGCGCTAGCCTAGGTAGACAGCACAACGGAAAACCCAGTTGGCATCTATGTGGGTACAGTCACCAAGTTAAAAATACATCTCTCCCCAAATGAAAATAACAAACGTTTGTCTCTGTAAAATTCAGAAGATATGAAGGGACATAAAAGTTAATATATCCAAACAATACAGTGCTCTGTAATAGAGATCACAGAATCACAGATGAAAGCAAATTTAGTCCCTTTACCTGTTTCTGAAGCCCCGAAAGCTGGTAGCTGAGAGCTTCTATTCTCATGCGAGCCTCCTTCAACTCCTCTCGAGCTGCACCAGCAGCTTTATCATTTTGGTCAGAGGACAGTTTGGCATTCTCCAGCTAGAAGGCAAGGTTTATACAAGTCGTTTGCATTGAGTTATAGATACCCTGCAAATATCCTTTTGGTAAAAAAGTTAATACTATGAACCATTACTAATCCATGTAGCTACTCAATATTATTATAAACGTTGTGTGGATAATTTCCATTAGACATAAACCATTGACCAAATCTGAGACTAAAATTGGATCCAGCTGCACCTAGGTTCTAAAATGAGTTTAGAAAGCAAGGGGAGCCACTCTGAAGCTCATCCCTCAATGGGAGGGTTCTCCTTACTCTTTGCATCTCCGGTCTCTGTGAATTATTCTAACTCTATTTTCCTTTGTATGTTCCCTCCATGCAGTAGTAAGGTGAACCTTGCCATCAAAACTATTGAACCTTGTCAAAACACTGTTAGACTTTGTTTAAGTCCATTGAACTTACTGACTTATGTCAAATTATTATTTTACCTCAATAAAACATATTGCTGCTTCTGTCTTTTGAGTGAGGTGCATTCCACTCATCCAAGACAACAGGAAAATAAAATTCTTAAAAATACATGCACTCTTTTGGTTTAAGAAGCATTCTCCTGGATTAAATTACTTGTATGTTCACATTTCCCTTCTACTCTGTTCTGGTGAGACCCCACCTGGAGCACTGTGTCCAGCATCACCTGGAGTCCTCAGCACAGGACAGACATGGACCTGTTGGAGTGGGTGCAGAGCAGGGCCACAAAAATGATCACAGGGATGGAACACCTCTCCTGTGAAGAAAGGCTGAAAGAGCTGGGGTTGTTCAGCCTGGAGAAAAGAATGATCTGAGGAGACCCTGCTGTGGCCTTTCAGGACTTAAAGGGGGCTTAGAGGGAAAATGGGACAGCCTTTTTAGTAGGGCCTGTTGTAATAGGACAAGGGGTGATGGTTTTAAACTAAAAGAGGGGAGATTCAGACTAGATATAAGGAAGAAAATTTTACAGTGAACGTGGTAAGACACTAGCCCAGGTTGCCCAGAGAGGTGGTTGATGCCCCATCCCAGGGCAGGCTGGACAGGGCTCTGAGCAACCTGATCAAGTTGAAGATGTCCCTGCTGGCTGCAGGGGGCTGGACTAGATGGCCTCTAAAGGTCCCCTTCAACCCAAACCATTCTATGATTCTATGATTTCCAATTTATATACCATGGTTTTCATCACCAAAGCTGGTCAAAAAAGGTCCAATACCTTGCCTGAATTTTCCCTACCACCAATGAAACCACAGCTGCATCTAGTAATTTTCCAGTCCAGAACTAACTTAGGTCACTGAAATGTGATAAGGCTTACACACATTTAAAGGAGCAGCAGGGCTAGTAAGAACATTGCAAAAGCCACAGTAAGAGTAAAGTGACAATACAACCTTAGACACAGAGCCCCTCTCAGTGTGTCCATATCATTTTGCAAGCTCACTGTGTCCACGTAAAAGCCCATACTGAAATGCAGTCATTCCCCAAGCTCTCCAACCCATCCCTCCAGGCAGTCAGCTTCTTAGAGCCAATGTACTGCACCTACTGCAAGTCTCCTCCACCACCTCCATTTTGAAGGGAAAACGATCTAATGACGTCAAGAAAAAAAAAACTTACAGCAGAAGGCATTCTCTAATCACTATCGTGGGACATCCACTATTCCCACTGTCTCCTCTGCAGTGTCCAGCACTTCCACATATTTTCTCACAAACTGGCCTTTCTTGGCTAAAGCTATTCCTACCTATTACCTCTGGCTATAATAGTTATAACCTTCCTAGAAATGCATCCGTGCATAAGCACCAGAGGCGGCACTGGAACACTGGGACAAAGCTTCCTCATATTATAATTACTTGTCTCCTTAAAGACAGTTGGGCTGATGGAGATAGTTTTCTCTCACCAACTGGGCCTCCTGTCAGACAGCGCCGTAGTCAGCAGTAGTTACCTTAGCCTGATAGGTCTGCTCAAGTTCCATTTTGTACAGTCTGACTTGTTCATCATGTTGATTTCGCAGATCCTCCAGGGCCTGACTCATTTTGGATTCATACTCCTGTTGGCGACTAGTGTCCACCTCGACCAAACGATGTTCATGTCGTTTTCTCGTTTCCCTTATTTCCTACACACACAAGAGAAAAGAATGGGGACAAATTCCCACAGGAGGGTAAACAGTACAGCAATTACATTCAGACAACAATTAACTATTTCATTACTAATTATTTAGTATATAGGAGCTTCAGTACTAAAGGCATTTAAGCCTAAGAATTGCTGCATGTACTAAGAGATTCCAGTACCGCTCTCATTTGCAGGATATAATTCTTAAAAGTGATCAGACTTAAAAACAGGTTTATAAATATCCATTTACAGTTTAAGTAAGGAGCTGTTTTATGCTACAAAAGTCAAAATGGGGGGATGGGATGGACAGGACGGACAAGAAGAAAACATGAATTTTTACACAGCGAAGAGGTTCCATGTGCTGCACTACAAACCCTTTCCTTCTCAATATACATGCCTAGTTTACAATAGCAGTCTACAAGGAGTCAGGTAAAAATGAACACCTTCTGTGACCACTATATATATATTGAAAAAATAATTATAGAGAAAAACTGCATCTTCAAACTTCGCTTGTAAGCATATGCAGATCTCTCTTTTTCTATATACTGGATGACCTCTACTCATTGATTTTGGTTACATTAGCAATAAAGCAGTAACCCAAGCAACCCTAAAGACATAAATATAATATTTTCTGATCAGAGTTTGTACTAAGAAATTTCATTTTTTTAGAGAAGTACGAATTCTCTGTGCCTAGAACACTAGTGCCAAACTAGTGAGATAAGACTTACTAATGTTGAGCTCTGCAGAGACCTAGCCAGGCCTGAATGCATGGAATCAGAAAGAAAGCTTCTCCCTTCAGGGTAGGTGGTTCCTTCAGGGAGTGGTTCTGAGCACTGGGAGGAGGCCTGAAGGGAGCAGCAGGTCCATGAGGAGGAACACCAGGCAAGTGAAGCAAGGCTCACTTTGCACACCAAAACTGGAGTCATAGCAGGCTAACACAAATTCCGAGCGACTTTACCAGTTGTTTCGCAGAAATGTTCTTCCATCTAAAACCAGACTTTTGGAAACATGCCCTTCTGCTGACAGAAATGTGCCCTGATGTGATCTGGAAGCTTTCCCTTCTCCCTAGTGAATTTTTACACCAAGAAACTAGCAAGCAGCAGTCTCAGCAACTGTAGGCAATGACCCCTTGGAAGGCCACAAAAATACCAGAGGCTTTCCAAGTATCAGGTGAAGGACTGAGCTGATGCAGCAGTTCAACACCACTAGCACAAGCAGGCTTCACTTGCCACACTCTCACTCATGATGTTCTATGTCTAATGGAGCTTTGGACCCTTCACTGAACCAAATGAATTCACTAACCTAAAAGAAACCAATTCCTTTTTTTCTTCATGTGTTGAATTGGTCCATACAAGGATCAAGGAGCTCCAGGATGGCTAAAGGCACACCCCCACTTCAGCACAGCAAGCTTTAAGATTAGCTTCTGCTGTCTCATTTAGCTTCACCTTTAGTCAGTAGTAACACAATTCTCCTCAGGAAGCAAAGTTATTTTAAGGCCCTACAACCAAGCAAGGGTCTGTCATTGCAGCAATCCAACTACTCCAGGGCGTGGATGTGAGACAATGGTCAGTAGTACTCACGGTGATCTACCTGGTTGGTTTCTTTGCCCTGCTCCATGTCCTGTCCTCCACACACAGCCCTGCCCCATCCCTTAGTCCAGTCTGGGCACTCACTTGATTCCATGGTAAGACATAACTCAGCCGCTAACGGGCAAAAATTAACCAAAAAACCCTAGAGTGTTTTAGTAGTTAATCAGACTGAAATGGTTTGGTGCATGGTAAGCCAAACATCACAACTAGCGGAGGTGAGACGAAGGGCAGAAGCACGTAGCGATTGCTCAGCAGCCACTAATTGATTAAGCTTGCAGTAGAACCAGAGTTGGTTTTCACAAGATGGAATAAACTGACATAAAACTTTGCACATGGTAGAAAGAGAAGGTCATGCTTCCCTTTCCCAATCCCCACCTGTGCATTCCCACTATTTATTTTATAAAATCTCTGGTCCTCACTAGGACTGCTATGAGCCAACTCAACTCACTAAACAGGCAGAAAACTACCCCTGCCAAAAGCAGGGTAATTTCATACTGTTCTCATCCATGAAAACAGGTTATAGTCAGGTCCAACAACCACTAGAGTTGTGCAAAGTGGTGCAAGTAAGGAGCAAGGACCATGCAACCACATCCAGAGAGAGGGAACAAGCCTCTCCCTTTCCCACAGCAGTCAGCTGCTATAGCTCACCTAATGTCACATAGAACAATACCATTGTCCTTTGGCTCTCATGACAGCTCTGCCACTGATTTACCATGTAACTCTTGCAAAACCTTCAACTATTTTATTACTCAACCCATTTATAGCAAGGATAATACCAATTTTCCCTACCTGAACTAGTTAGTAATTGCTTATAGTCAGTTGAATAAAAGCTACATAAACTTCAGAGACTATGATGAGATTACTAGGTTGATAATACCTCCTCAAACACATTCTTCCTGAAATCCAGATCCTCTTGCAAACTCTGGCACCGGTTCTCCAGGTCCACACGCATGAGCGTCTCTTTCTCCAACTGCTTCTTAGCCACAGCATGACCATCTTCAGCCTAGTTAAGAATTTTAAAAATAAAAATTTAATTTTGTCTGGATCCCTATTTTCCATCCCCATAATCCCTTTATGGTCTTCATTTTCCATCTTTGGACCAATTATCCACAACAACAAAACTCATGTCAGCCACTGATTTTAAAAAAAGAAAAAAAAAAGAGTGCGTGTGTGCCTGCTTATGAATATTTAAAACAAGCTTTCATGTTTGTATAGCAGTTATTTAAAACATAGGATTATTTCAATACAGTATGGCAATGGAGCCGAGGATTATTAATTCCTCAAGCACAATAAATTGCATGCTCTTAAGCTTTTGACTAGCAAAATTTCTAAAACACCATGTCACTTTGGTTGTCTTATAGAGATTTCTTACACTTTTGTTTTCTATCCAAGAGCGGCAGGCAAAGATTCAACAATAAGCAAGCTGGATCAACAATGTTCAGACTATAAACTAATTGCAAAGAAAACTAATAAATTGTACAATACACAGCCTCTCCTGTGCTAAAGCAAGGAAGCATTCACTGCCATACCTTAGCCAGCTGGGCGCGCAGATCAGCCACCTCTGCTTCCAGACTGCGTTTCTCATTCAGGACAGTATTGAGTTCTGCCTCGCTTCTGTGGAACAGCACTTCAAGATCCTTAATGCGACCCTGAGCCACAGACAAATCTGCATCTTTCTTCTTGTAGCTGAAAAAAACAAAAGTTAATTATATTTATAGGTGGGTGCACACACATCTTGAGCATGTCTTTGTTACAACTACAGCTATTTTGTTATTATACACATTTTATTAGGATTAGTGTGCCACTAGGTGGCTCCTAGAGTAACCTACAAATGTAGCTAATAAAAGTAATCATAAACACCTCTTAAAACTCACAGCTTGTACCAATGTGTTGTAAATGCATTGCCTAATAAAGAACATATGTCATGGGCAGGCAAGGGAAAACAAGAGGGCAGCTCTGACAGCTAAGAAACAACAACAAAGCTGCTTTACACACAAGGTGTGTAAAGAGCAGTTTTCCACCTCACTGCTGCACAGCACATTTAATTGCTGACATCTATCACATTGGACTATGACCCCTGAGAAGCAGAGCACATGCGTCTCCCAAAGAGGCCTATGAGCATCCCCAGTGTTTTGTACTTGATGTGGCCAAGAGCATTCTCTAAGATATAAAGTAATCCACTAGGGAAGTGTGGCCACTTCTCAGGAATAAACCAATATTTCTTCAGCAGCTTTCGTTATGAGCAAAGCAGCCCTGCTCACTTTAAATATGATTATTTGAGCTGTTATATCCAACTCTCAGAAATCTTCAAGGTCATCTTCCTCCTGCCCACCAAGTATTTGTCTACCTTTTCCTCTAACATACTGACTTTCTGCATCTTCTTTAGGTGTGTGTTGTTATTAAAAACTGTTTTGTTATGTGAAGTAATCCTTCCTTGCTGCAGTTTAAGCTTGCTATTCTGCTCTCACACCACTAAGAACACAAGGAATGACTTTTTGACTTTTTCTCTTAAACCATCTTAGAATTCATTTTTCTCCTTCCCTTTCCTCAAACTTCTCTTCTATAGATCTGTAGTTTTCACTTTGAAGAGGAATCCTACTACCTATAGGCTTTAAAAAGTTCTGTATTTGGTCGGTAACTCCAAACGTGGAAGAAACATTATGTTTGAAAAGGAAAGAAAAGGTGAAAAATCAATGCTTTACATTATACAAACCTTGCTTCCCAGCCGAAATCCTGAGTCTTGGTTCCCAAACTCTGATCACTTGTACTGTCCTCTTGAATTTCTAATTTGCCCATAACTCCAACAAAATGCAATACCCAGAATTATTTTACAAAAATCCTGCTTTATGAGGTATTGGTGTGCCTACAGACAGTATTTCTTTACGTTCGACAGCATGATGTGCATGTTCTCCTAACTACAGGATGAAATGACACATTTATTTTGTGATACTCTCTAGCTACAAGACTCATGTGTTCCCTCTGTATTCCTTGGCGTAGATCTCCGATTTTGTTTTCATTTAACTGTAACTAGTTGTCCTTAATCATTGGTGCAATCTGTCACTGTGAATCCTGTTCTGCAACATATGTGCAGTGTCTTCAGGCTCAGCAGCTTGCAGGAAACATATAGACTTCTACTTAGAAGACAGTTATTTAGCAGCAACCAGAAAGTCTTCAAAATAGACTCCCCAGACTCATGTCCTTACACCACATGTGTCACAGAGTAAAACAAGCCACCGTGCATGTGTCACAGACAATCAGATCTGGAAACCTCCTGTCTGTGCAGTACCTAAAAGGCAAATGCCACTTCACACCAAGTATGAACAGCAGTGTACGCTTACACAGCCCATAGCTTCCTCCCAGCTGCAGAAGCCAGGCAGCATGCCAGTATTCCCAGGGAGACAGAAATGAACAGAGGTGTTCAATGCACAGCTTGACAAAGCACCATAAAGAATTCCTGACAGTGATAAGTGACTTCTGCTCCTTCATGAACACTGACACTGGAAGACAACACCAAGCTGCTTTCATTCACATTTTTATTTGCATTTATAATTTCAGCCTGGTTTATTGCCGTCATGCAAAAAATTGACAGAAGGCTTTACAAAGGTGCAACCTGATTTGGGGGTCTCTGAGATGCCTGGAAGCTACAAAGGGCAGTTGATGTGTCTGTTGAGATGAACCAGTGTTCTTTGAAGGACACCCTCTAGACCTCTTTTTTCCAGAAAGCAGCCACATTTGCCCAAAGGAAATATTTCAGTGACCATGCGGGGTAGCAGGCAGAATCTGCAGCAAGACTGTCACACAACTCAGAGTTGGGAGCTTGCAGCTCAAGCAAGACCACTGCTAAAAGGAGTGGAGGCCTACATATATCTACCTCCAAGCTTTGCTTGACTTACAGACCTGTGACACCGGTAAAGATACGAACAGGCACTTCCTGAACATCAGGACCGGAGACTTTCCTTAACAGGCCGAAGTCACCTCTGCTATGAGTGAATGGACCCTGCTCACTACACCAGGTCTGGTTCAGGACGCTCGTGGGAGGGTGCTGTTCTACCAAAGCAAGTGTTGTGCACCTCGTTAGTAAATTAACTATTCCCATCTATACCTCCTCCATTCTTCCCCTCCCTCCCTCAATCAGTCAAGTTTTGTCAAACAGCTAAAGGTACACACAAAAAACGCTGGAAGCTGTTACATAGCGTATAGAAAAGAACCGTACTTGCTTCAGAATTATATCAGAATGTCTGGGTTTTTACAATATTTTAATCCTAGATTAAAAATACATCCCCACTCCTGACACAAACATCTTTAAGCTAAAAAGTTAAGCTGTTCCTTATACCATATATACATTGTTAGAACATCCTAAAGATCTTTTACTTTTTATAAAGTCAAACTATCCAACTGCTTTATGAACCTAGTTATGAACTTGGCTCAATACAAAAAATTCTAAATTCATGAGTTGTGTTCAAGGTACTAATGTACATACATGTATGTATTGTACATGTTGAAGATACACAGAATCATAGAATGGCTTGGGTTAGAAGGGACCTAGTGCCATCTAGTGCCACCCCACAGCCATGGGCAGGGACATCTTCCACTAGGTCAGGTTGCTCAAAGCCTCATCCACGCTGGCTATGAACACTTCCATGGAGGTGGCATCCAAAGCTTCTCTGCACAACCTCTTCCAGTTTCTCCCCACCCACCAGGTAAAAAATTTCTTCCTAATACCTAAATTAAAAGAGGGTAGATTTAGTTTAAAACCATTACCCCTCATCCTATCACTACACTCCCTGATAAAGAGTCCCTTATCTTTCCTGTAGGCCCCCTTTAAGTACTGGAAGGCCATTGTAAGATCTTCCTGGAGCCTTCACTTCTCCAGGCTGAACAACCCCAGCTCTCTCAGTCCATCCTCATACAGGAGGTGCACTCCAGCCCCGGATCATCTTCGTGGCCCTCCTCTGGACCTGCTTCAACAGGTCCATGTCTTTCTCATACTGGGGGCCCCAGAGCTGAGCACAGCACTCCAGGTGGAGTCTCACCAGAACAGAGTAAAGGGGGAGAATCACCTCCCTCAACCTGCTGGTCACACTTCTTTTGATGCAGCCCAAGATACGGTTGGCTTTCTGGACTGCTAGCGCACATTGCTGGGTCATGGTCTGTTTTCCATCAACCAACACTCCCAAGTCCTCCTCCACAGGGCTGCTCTCCATCCACTCATTGCCCAGCCCATACCCATGTTTGGGATTACCCCAACCCAGGTGCAGGACCTTGCACTTGGCCTTGAACTCCATGAGGCTCACAAAGGCCCACCTCTCAAGCCCGTCAAGGTCCCTCGGGATGGCATCCCTTCCCTCAAGAGCATCAACCACACCACATAGGTTTTGGTTGGGTGGTTTTTCACATTAGGAAAAAAAAAACACCAAAGGTGCCTTGCCCTCACAGCAAGTCTCATGTTCAATTTCTTTTCAGGATGTTTCTTTCTTATTTTATTTACAGCTTCTACTTTTGTTGCAAGATGCCAATAACAAACTTACGATTCTATCTACTATTCATTGCAAAACAATTGTCCCCAGCAGTGTGAAGGCCCCTACCTCAAAGTGTCTTTTGTTTCTGAATTTACATTTGAAACCTGATCCTTGATTGTAACTTGACTGCTGATCAAAGAACATGGTAAAGGACAATGACAAGTATGTGTATTGTGAATAACACAAAAAAACTCCACCCCCCACCTCCCCCAAACACCTACAACACAAATATAATTTAAAAGCACAAGCAGTTTTATGACAACAATGAAGGCAATAATTAGAAAATTAAGATATTTCCAAGAAGATCTCCCTCACAGGAAACACTTAAGTTTAGTTAAGATTTAGATGCTTCAACTGGGATATCTGCAATATCCTCATGGTACTGGCAGGTATGGCTTTTTGTCATACGTGTGGGAGGTTCGTACCATAGGACAGGATAACTGACAATGGCTACAGTGCAAGAGACATTGATGTTCAGACACCTGAATCCCACTTGAATAATGGGATATATGATTTCCTGACATTACATTTGCACACTGAACTGAAATGTGTACGGATGCTAGTATCTTAAGCAACAGCTCCCCCCATCTTCTGCAGATGAATCAATAATTTGGAACCAAATCTAGTTTCACTCTTTAAAAAAGCTCCCTCTAAAGAAATTACAGTTTAACATTACTTAAACTAGACTTGAAGGAGTAGATGGATAATATCAGGCTTTCCCATGACGAGCTGTGGGACAACATGCCAAGGTTAGAGGGACAGAGTACCAGCAAGGATACCAGCAAGAGCCCTCAGCCTGTTGCTCTGAGACATGCTGGGTATACTGGAGCACACTGGAAGTCTTACGGAAATGAGCCAGGGGCTCCTGAGGTAATAGGAGCCAACAGGGCAACACCAGTGAAATACCACAAAGAAATTTGGACTTGATGATCTTAGAGGTCTTTTCCAACTTTAATGATTCTATGAATTAAGGTGTGTTCCTCTAAGAAGGTCACATGGCCAACAGCCCATCTAAAGTGCACCAATGCACATGGCATGGGCAACAAAAAAGCTATGACTAGTTGCTGTTACTGAAACTTGGTGGGAATGAATCCCATGACTGGAGTGCAACTATCGATGGCTACAGGCTGTTCAGACAGGACAGGCAAGGAAGGAGGGGTGGATAGGTTGCCCTCTACATCAAGAAATTGATAGATTGTGAAGAGCTGTCTCTGAAGAATAGCCACAAGCAGGTTGAAAGCAGGTAAGAATAAGAGACTGAGGCAAGCAACACAGGCAACCTTGTGTTCGGTGTTTACTACAGGCCCCTGATCAAGGGGAGCCTATTGACAAATCCTTCTTAATCCAGCTACAGGAGGCATCGTGCTCACAGGCCCTCATTCTTCTGGGGGACTTCAACCACCCAACATCTGCTGGAAAAGTAGCACAGTGAGCTGCAGGCAATCCAGGAGCCTGCTGGAGTACATTGAGGAAAACTTCTTATGGCAGGTAACAGGCAGCCCTACCAGAGGGGATGCGATGGCAGGATCTGATGGTCACCAACACAAGTGAGCTAATATGTGTCATCAAGATTGCAGGCAGCCTGGGCTGCAGTGATCACGCACTGGTGGAGTTCACAGTCCTGAGGGATAGGGGTTAGGTGAAGAGTAGAGTCAGGACCCTGAACTTTTGGAAATAAAAATTCCAGCTGTTCAAGGAGTTAGTCAATAGGACCCCCTGGAAAACTGCCCCTGGGGACAAGGGAGCAGAAAAGAGCTGCAGATCTTTAAGGATGCTATCCATAGAGCACAAGAGCTCTCTTACACCTGGTGAGGTGTAAGAAATCAGGAAAGGAAGACAGGACACCAGTATGGCTGAGTTGACACTTGCTGGCCAAACTAAATGCTGGCCAAACTAAATGCAGTGGAAGCAGGGACAAGTGCTGGGAAAGAGTAGAAGGACACTGCCCAGTTGTGTAGGGATGGGGTCAGGAAGGCCATGGCGCAGCTGCAGCCGAACTTGGCAAGGGATGCAAATAATAATAAGGTATGTCAGCCAGAAAAGGAGGGTCAAATAAAAGCATACCCCCACTGATGAACACGACTGGCAAACTGGTAACAGCAGATGAAGAGGAGGCTGAGGTACTCAACAGCTTTTTGCTTCAGTCTTCACTGGCAACCACTCTTCCCATACTTCTCGAGAGGATGGACCACAAGACAGGGACTGAGAGAGCAAAGTCCCTCCCACTCTAAAAGATCAGGTTGGTGACCACCTGAAGAACCTGGATACCTAAGTCTATGCAACCCCACGAGATGCATCCCAGAGTCCTGAGGGAGTTGGCTGATGTTATTGCCAAGTCACTCTCTGTGATATTTGAAAAGTCATGGCAGTCAGGTGAAGTCCCCGGTCACTGCAAAAAGGGGAACATTGCACCCATTTTTAAATAAGGTAGAAAGGAGGACCCAGGGAACTACTGTCCTGTCAGCCTCACCTCTGTGCCTGGCAAGATCACAGAACAGATCCTCCTAGAAGCCATGCTAAGGCACATGGAGGACAGGGAGGTGACTCAAGACAGCCAGCATGGCTTCACCAAGGGCAAGTCCTGCCTGACCAACCTATTAGCCTTTTATGATGGAGTGACTACATCAGTGGACATGGGAAGAGCTACGGATGTCATCTATCTGGACTTCTCTAACGCCTTTGACACAGTTCCCCACAGCATCCTTCTCTCTAAATTAGAGAGATATGGATTTGATGGATGAACTATTTGGTGGATGAACAATTGGTTGGATGATCACATGCAGAGGACAGTGGTCAACAGTTCAATATCCAGATGTAAATCAGGGACAAGTGGTGTCCCTCAGGGGTCTGTACTGGGACCAGTACTATTTAATATCTTCATCAATGACATAGTGGGATCAAGTGCATCCTCAGCAAATTTGCAGAGGACACCAAGCTGAGTGGTGTGGTTGACATACCTAAGGGACAGGACGTCATCCAGAGAGGTGTGGACAGGCTTGAGAAGTGGGCACGTGTGAACCTCATGAAGTTCAACACAGCCAAGTGCAAGGTCCTGCACCTGGGTCTGGCACCCTGCTGTCAATCAATACAGGCTGGGGGATGAAGGAGCTGAGAACAGCTCTGTGGCAAAGGACTAGGGGGTGTTGGTTGACGAAAAACAGAACATGACACGGCAATGTGCAATAGCAGCCCAGAAAGCCAACTGTATCCTGGGCTGCATCAAAAGAAGCGACCAGCAGGTCAAGGGAGGTGATTCTCCCCTCTACTCCACTCTGGTGAGACCCCACCTGGAGCACTGTGTCCAGCATCACCTGGAGTCCTCAGCACAGGACAGACATGGACCTGTTGGAGTGGATCCAGAGCAGGGCCACAAAAATGATCACAGGGATGGAACACCTCTCCTGTGAAGAATGGCTGAGAGAGCTAGGGTTGTTCAGCCTGGAGAAGAGAAGGCTCGAGGAGACCCTGTTGAGGCCTTTCAGGACTTAAAGGAGGCATTGCCAGCAGAGATAAGAAGTCATCATCCCACTCTACTCAGCACTTGTCAGGCCACACCTGGAGTACGTTGTACAGTTATGGTTCCCTCTATACAAAAAGGATGTGGACAGGCTGGAAGGGGTCCAGAGAAGGGCCACCAGGATGATCAGAGGACTGGGAAGCTGCCATATGAGGACAGGCTGGGAGAGCTGGGTTTGTTCAGCCTTGGGAAAAGGAGGCTCAGAGGGGATCTCCTCACCATGTACCAGTACTTAAGGGGTAGCTACAAAGAAGATGGAGGCTCCCTTTTTACAATGAGTCAGATGGAGAGGACAAAGGAGAATGGACCCAAGTTGCTCTTGGGGAGATTCTGATTGGACATGAGAGGGAAATTTTTCACTGTGAGGACAGTCACCACTGGAATAATCTCCCCAGGGAAGTGGTTGACTTGGCCACGTTGGACACCTTTAAGAGTCGTCTGGACAGGGTGCTGGGCCATCTTGTTTAGACTCTGCTCTTCCCAAAAAGGTTGGACTAGATGGCTATCAGTGGCTTCTAACAGAGATTACCAGGCTAGATGGATCTTTGGTCCAATCCAATCTGCTCTAGAAAATGCCTCGGGATGCTTCTTGTAGACTTACTAGGCAAGATGATGTCCAGTTATCTCTAGCACTAGAAAACGCAGAAAACGTTAGAACGTCAGTAACATGTTAAGTAAAAGAAATCTGAAATAACCAGAACATGTGCCAGGGCGTCCAAACCCCACGAGCTGAATTCGCACTCACACAGAATACTGGGGTAGTATCATTTGTCAGTATCTGAACAAGTTGCAGAAAGACATAGGCTTAAATGCTTGCTCTGAAGTCCAGTGCACTGATACCTTGGTTCTCTCCTAGACCACAGGCCCTGTCACAAATCCCTGTGTACCCACTGAGGGTCTTCCTACAGGCTGGTCAGATGCTCCCCAAATCCACTGGGGCTGTGCAGGCAGATAGCCTCAGGAGCAAACTAAGAGCAGGGCTCCTTTAGACACAAACTAGGCCTGACATCAGCACACCCTGTTGCCTCCCTGGAACATCCTCAGTGCTTTCAGGAAAGGGATTTCCACACTCACCAACCCAGACTTTAGGAGAAAGAGAGAAAAGGGAAGTCAGCTCTTGCAACAGCAGGATGGCTATATTTGGATCCTATAGCTAGAAAAGCCCTGCAAGCCTGTAGCTCGGCAACTAAAATTCAAGTCAGTCTGACATTGAGGAAACACTTCCCTCATATAATTTCAAGCCAATGTTTTCTCTACTCTGCCTGCTCCAACTATCCCTCTTCTTCTCCCTCTCTCACATGGGGGACCAGAGGAGAGATGTCCCAAGACAGAAGCCTATTATCTCCTGTCCCAACAACCCAACCTATTCCAAGCGAACAATGAAGTGAGAGTGTCTGGGATCCTTCCTGGCCAGACTGTGCTGGCATCCTTAAGCCTCTCCTCTGTCATGAGCTTGAAAGAGAGATCGAGGTAGTCATTGTGAACATAAAATTACACACTAATGTACTCTTCCACTACACACAGTTCTCAAAGCACTGACGCAAGCTTGGCCTGTGCAAAGCACCATCTGACTGTCAGCATGGGCAGGAAGGACTTCAGTCAAGAGCTAGGTGTCAAGTAGACACTGTGCAAACCAGGCAAACAGACTTTTAAAAGCTGTGTTTGCAAGAATCACATTTAAAATCTGGCCATGTCACAAGCATAACTCTCCACATGGCCCACGCTAGGCACCCTAAGAACACTCCCAAGTACATTACAAGTGTCTTAAGGGACTGGAAGCAATCTGGTAGAGAAACTTTCAAGCCAAAGAGAAGTTCAATTCTGTTCTTACAGTCCACAGGAGTAGAGAGAAAACCAGGTATATTTTCCTTATATTTAGTCTATCTCAGAAAACAAAAACAAATTTGAAATTTGTCTGGCAGAATTAACAGTCACTGAAGTGACTGGTAAGGGGCAACTCAGCTGTCCAAACAAAGGGCAAGGGAGATGATGACCCAAGGGAAAATACCATCTCTATCACTTTTAAGTGCACAACATTCCATATCAGTGTATCTGTAAAGTCTCTTAGCGCTATCAAAAAGCCAAAAGAACTGTAATCAATCAGCACTGATTCTCATTAGCTGCCAAGTGAAGATACTTTGGACAAGGATACCTTTATCAAAATACAGAAATAAGCACCTTGCAGAAAAGGAGAGATGAGCCAAATTCCTAGTTACCACTGCTGCTCTCTTTTGGAGCTTGCTTTAAAAGCCAAGCAAGCAGAGTATTTGCTATCACCAACACGAGAGAGAGAACCTTGATGGTCATGTAACACCAACTGCCACGCAAAATATATTATCTGAAATAAATGCTGAGAGCACTGGCCTAAGCCTTTTAAGAGGGAAACCAGTCCCAACAGGAGCATCACAGTAGGGCTGGGCAGTATTAATCTCACTTAACTTTAGGGGTTTACATCCGACCTGGTTACCAGAGGGTTTTCTTATGGTTAAGAAAGGCCTAGTTAACTGAGTCCATACACTTTAGTGCACAGGCTTGTCTGAACACAGGCAGGCATATCATCTGGCATGAAATGTGCACAGAGTTCAATAGGCTTTACAGTGACTTACGCAGAGATGCTTACTCTATAGCTATTTTGTATTTGGACAGTTATTTTAGGGGCAAAGTCCACAGAAAAACCCCAATGGCTGACTTTAACAAGAAGGCCCAACACAGAAAAGAAGATCCAGGGATACAGCGAAGTTTACAGCAAAAACAAGAAATACTTCATCATAAATCAACTAGCTAGTCAGAAGAAACACAGGGGAGGGAAACGCTTCATTTCTTTTATAACCACTGAGATGCAAATGAAGGGAGACGGGAGACTTACAGTAGGCCTGTTCTGGCACTGTTGGATTAAAAGCAATTTTATGGCCAACATTTGTATACAGGTGATGTACATACGGACAATTCAGGAGAAATCTCTCCCAAATCTTATCTACTAAAATAGGTACCAAAATTCAACCAGAAGCAAAAAATAATTTTCCCACCACATATACTAATTTTAAAATGAAGTTTCAACTGCTAAACAGTTTTTTATTACAAAAACTCCCTAGTGGGAATAGAAATAATGGATTATGCTTGGCTTTAGCAGCCAGTTATGCCAGTTCTTTTTGATGCAGACCGAACAGCAGCTTTTAAAAAGGTAGTCGGTACGAGGCCTTTTCCAGCACACTTACATTGTAGCTTCATGTGTTTCAAGGCAACACTGCTTCCATATTCCCAAATTGCTCAGGGACACCGTTCTCCTTTGCCCTAATTTCTGCCATCAGCCAATAGAGTGACCCAGGCAATAAAACTGACAATGTTTAAATATTAGCCTTCTTTGGATGGGTTGATTTTAATCTAGATCAGTTGCTCAACCCAGTTTACCAAGCAGCTGCACATGTGCATGCTCACAAAAGGAGAGGTACAATAGGGCAGAAGCAGGCGCAACCAGTTTCAGCCTCTAATGTTGGAATTGTTCAAATCACAGTATATTAATCTTATATCTACCAATACATTTCAGTATATATACTGGTTGGACTATCTGCTCTGATTAGCTGTACCAACAGCCTAAGGAACTTCCCTCTGACAAGCCTGGATCTTCTCACTGATCTGGAATGCTTCCAAAAGGCATTTTAAGAAGCATCAACAGTATCATTCTCACTGCAAATATTGCCCATTTTAATAAAAAAAAGTATTATGCAGGGCTTTCCTTACCTTTTATTGAACTCCTCAAGTTCCGCTCTCAGTTTCCCGATTTCAATCTGTAGTCTTGCCCTCTCTCTGGCTGTTTCATCCAGAACTCTTCGAGCATCAGCCAGTTCAGACTCATAGAGACTCTTGATTCCACTCACCTAAGGGGAAAAGAAGTATTCAGATGTAAGAACACCCCAAAGACTAACTATCAAAGAATTGAAACACAGCACCAGGTTTCACAAAGCTTTCTTTGAAAAAAGGGTACATGACACAATTTCTGTAGAATGTTCTTAAACTACTTCAAACTTTTGCAATTAATATGCACCTACAATTAGATGTCATCTAGTCACAAAGACAAGATTTCATTTTTATTCCCAGTGGGACACAACAAAACAAACTATGTTAGAAGTGTGCAAGCCTTCCAAAGAGGTAAATTGAAGCAGACCAGTACACCCTACAATCAAATCTTATCTTCTTATTTGCTCTCATTTCCAATACTGATGCTTTAGGAGATTTTTTTAAACAGTAGTATCACTTAAAGGTAAGTGATACCACTTAAAGGTGGTAGACTTGTTGAATACAGGTCCAAGGCCCAATTTGACTCTGCTGCTCTTGCACTATAAAGCTAAAAAGAATTTGAAACTAGATGAACTACAGAAATGTGAACTGTTCAGAGATGAGCTTCCACTCCTGTTCTCTACCTCAGATAAGGACCTACAGACTTCTCCCTGTCCCAACTCAATATATCACATAATCAGCTATTCAGACTGCAGCAAGGCACCCCAAAGTCTTCCACACCTTTATTTTTTTTAGAATGCAAGATTATTTGTAAGGTATAAAAGACAGCTAAAATGTCAAGACCATATAAGATTCAGAAACAGGTTTTGAACAGAAGCAAAAATTCAGGAACAGAGCAATCAGGGAGTGAGAAGAGCCAAAAGCAGAATGTACCAACTTTAGGAAAAGAAATTTCATAACAAAGCATAAAATGTAGAAACAAGAAAGCAAACTGTGCTATTCCTAGGAGTGCCTATTTCAACATCAGAGCGGCACCAAAGACAGACTCAACCATCTAGTCTTCAAATAGACTGATTAAACGCAGTCAGGATATAATTAAGATCCTGATAGGCTATATTCTCATAAAACTTCTGAAATTAACTAAAATATGACAGTATAAGGGCTGAGAAGCCTTAGTTACCATGCATACCAAATATGCATGCATACCAGAAATGAGTTGGCTGTCTATCCATCTGTGCTATCTTACTTTTCTTTAAGGAATTAGTTGTTTCAAGCTTTATTCAACTTAAGTTTTCTTTTAGGGTCTGTTTGTTGTTTGTTTTTTTCCTTCTCCATAGCGACAGCCACAGGTTGTTTAGGGCACAAGCCAATACAACTCTGTATCATCAGTTACAAAACTTAGGAAGTTCTACAAAGCAATGTACCATGACTATGCTAAACTCATTCATACCACACTCTACAACACCAAGAAGAAATTGGAGATTTTAAGGCTGTAAAGCCTTTCATTATGGATGACCCTTGAGTAAAAATACAGTATTTGCAAATTGCAATACAAAATAGAATCGCCCAAAGGCTAAGGACTGATTCTGCACCATCAGGTACTGTATCTACAATGCTCCTTCTCTAATGGCGGCCCTTCTTTAGACCATCAACCCTGAAATGTGCCAAAATCCTTGCCCTAGGACATCTACCGGGAACTTGGGGCTGTATTGGCTTAGGTTCAGAGACACACATTAAATCACAGTGCAGGATGCAAGGACAAATCCCTTCCAGTACTCCAGGGCATAAACTGGAATTGCATGCTGAGGTACAAAGGAAGAATGCCTTTCCCCCTAGGTTTTTGTGAATACTGTCACAAAGATGTATTGCTGTGTGATACTTACAGTAGATTATTTACACTTTTGAGGCATTACCGACAATACAGAGCTTAACAACACCGAAACAACAATGGTCTCAACAGAGACTGAACACTTAATGCAATTGCTGTGTAGAGAGAATAGGGCTAGATGGAGTCAAAAACTGCGTGATGAAAGCAGTTTCAGAACCTGTTGGTAAAAAGAGAACCAGAGACTACTTCTTAATTAGAAAGGTCTGATTCATTCACAGCATAACCGGTTGTGGTAGCTGAGTACGTGTTTTTTCTCCTGCAGCATGTTAACCTCTTCTCTGCTCCTATTCCAGTAACAAACATGAGAAGGAAACACACAGGTCCAATTCACAGTCCAAAGTAAGTGTTAGTCAAAAAGCCACTATCACTAGAATTTTAAGCTAATGCACTGAGCAGACAGAAATAACTGAGACATAAGGACACATTAAAGGTTCCAGCACAGGGAGGCAGCAGACAGCTGGAAGCAGCAACACCTTCAATCACTGCAAAAAACACCCCAAAAACCTAAACCCACACACCACACCCAAAAACCCAAACCCTCCCCAGAACAAAAGGATGCAAAAAGATTATGGATTCATGACAACATTGATAAAAGTTTTAAATGATCAAACTGAACTGGAGGACAGTTCAAGATGGCCTTTCTAGATCATAAAAAGTAGCACCTTTTTTATTTTCAGCACCAGTCAAGCTGAGAAGAGAGAACCAAACACAGCAGCAGGCCCAAAGGAAAGTAAGTAGTGCCATCTTAGCTGAACTAGCCTGGTATTATGTCCTTGACTAAACTTCTAGCCCAACACATTTATTTACCGAAAGCACCTTCTATGCCAGCACTGAAAGAAATTCTGTATTTCTGTTCCCTGAAATTGTCACTCCTCAAACTCTGTTCTGGTGGAAGAAACTTAAGAGTCTGACTCTGAAAATCTACAGATAAGTATGATCCCCAAAGTGCCTCTTTTTAGTGTACACCTATGATTTTGCTTTGTTTTGACTCTGCAGACACTCTTCTGCCCACTCCCTTTTTTAAACCACTTTACATTTGCTAATCAGTTTGGTCTCTAGTACAGTGACACTTCCAGACATTCTTAAAAAGGTGCTGTTAAACCAAAGCACAACCTCCTAGACAAGCCTCACATGCCCCTTCTGGACACCCACACACAAAAAAATAAAAGTCAACAGGAACAGCAGCAAGCATCCACAGCAACAAGAGAGGAATTTGAATAAATGCACCTGACAACTGTAAAGCCCATTCCTGGTTCTTTGGCTCATCACACTTCTGAGCAGAGTGCCACCAGACAGTGTGTACCTGTCCTTGAACACTTCCAAAGAATACTGGATGCAAGAGATAAGATGGAAGACATGGTCAGACAGGTTTTGCCATCTTCTATCCATGGAATCTATCAATTCAAATTCCTCCCTTCATTTGTTGTTCCTCATCATTTTGTTTGGGTTACCACAACTGATTGTCTCCTGCTCCCCACATCTGAGAAAGACACAAACTCATTCTTGAAGCCAATGCCAATCCTTCCAGTGTAAGCCAGTAAGAGCAGCAGCTGGTAGCAAATGCTGACGGAGAAAGTACAGAGAATGAGTCAAACAAACTGATTCTTCACTTAAACTCCCAGCTTCTAAAAACTGAAAAAAAAAAAAATCTGAGCCAAAAATTGATTCCAGGCACCAAAAACCAGCAGTCACCAAATACTGTTAATTTGTCTAACCCTTTTGTAAATCTGTTTAGCTTTTGGTTTCCACAACATCAGAGAGCATCATACAAGCACAACTAGTGGATTAAGACCTACTGCTTGATAATTTCATTTCATGCCTTTAGATCTAGTGTTGTAAGAAATGCTGAATATTTTCTTCCTAGACAGAGCTCTCTGTTTGGACTTGTGACTTAGAGACCTTAGCTATCTTATCTCTTTTCCAGATTTGCTCCTGGTCACAAATTATTCTGCCATTCTGCTCATCTTTGTCACCTTTTACTTACATACTTTTCCCAGGCTCTAGATTTTTTAAAATAGGTTAAGAGAAATTCAAGCAGCATCCAGAATACAGAAACAACATTGATTTACACAGTAATTACTGATGACCAGCTGCAAAGGAAAACAGGGACATTATAGGAAATCAGAGAGACAGAAATGCAGTAATTCTAACGGGTTTCAATTAGCCCAAATTGTGGTCCAGGAGGTGATATTTTCATACGCTAGCAGCGAGTGCCATGGCATGGCTAATCCAGAAAGCCACAAGAGAGAACGCAACTCTTCACCTGGTTCTCCGCAGCACATAGGAGAAGATTTGCCAAGATATTGTCAAGAATATCAGTTGATTTGGTTTTAGTATCCTTTCAGAAGCAAGAGAAGGCCAAAAAAAAAAAAATCAACGACTGTTGCAATTGTTTCAGCATGGCAACGGGGGAATACTGAGGTATTTGTTAAAACAAGTAAAAAAAGTTAAGAATAAAATCTTTCTAGAAAGCAAGATATTGTATAAAGACACCATCGTAAACTAAAAAGATCATATATACAAAATATTTTAAGATGACCAAAATGAGGATATGAGACATAGTAAAGCATTGTTCAAAAGGCTGAGGTCATGCACAGACAAGAAAAATAAATTGATCATGACTTCTGTTAATCACAACACAGCATGCAAGCCAAAAAACAGAGTTTGAAGAACAACTCATAAATGGTGTAGAAAGTAATTACTCTTGCTCTGCTCATGAAAAAGGCATAAGGCATACATGAGAGTCTATGGCCACAAGCTGAACGGTTTATGTAGAAGAACCACCTAAAAAACACAGTGAAAACATACCTTTTGGTTTGTTTTGTTGTGTTTGGGGTTTTTTTTTTTTGTTTCGTTGTTGTTGTTTTGGGTTTTGGTTTGTTTATATTGTTTTACACTAACAGTTGCACTAGAGGAATCTTAAGCATCAGTTGAATAGCATTGCATAGACAAGATCAACAAGCAGTAACAAGCCATCACATTTAGAAAGTATGAACAGCTTTCTAAAGCCCACTTTTGAACTAAATCAGTATGTTATTTAAGCTCCCATTTAGAGTCCACTTTGTACTAGAGAATTAGAAGATGGCTCATGCCATACTATTTTCTAAAATAGGAACTACCTGCCACTAAACTCTGAAGTCCATGGCAGTACAGCAGACATTAACCTGAAGAACAGAATTACAGGGCCCACGAGTAGGAGTCATAGCGAGGAAGAATCAACCTGACCTGTGCAAAATAAAAGTTTCACAACCTACTGGACTTGCTCAGTCAACCAGGGAGGAGGTATTCAAGACAATTCTGCTAAACACAAACAAGAAGTAGTGGATACTTGTATAAGCACAACGAAGTGGAGGAAACAGAGTCACACGGTGTGGCTTTTTTAAAGGGAAGCAGCAGACAAGGGAACAAGCACATGAACAAGGGTTTGAAAAGTCAACATGCATTCAGAAAGGGGAGATTGAGCTAAGTCAGTCTGCCTGGACTCCCAAAAGGCTTGAACAACATCCCCCAAAGGGTGCTACAGAGGCCACGCAGAGTCCAAGCAGGCATGGAGAAGAAAAAAAGACGCAGAGCCATCACCTGAACTGAGTTCACTGGAACTGAGGTGAGGTTAATTGGACTGTAGTTCCCTGGATCTTCCTTCTTGACCCTCCTGAAGACAGGCATGACATTAGCTTTCTTCTGATCTTCAGGAACCTCTCCTAATCATCGTGATCTTTCAAAGATAACTGAGAGTAGCCTCACAATTACGTCAGCCAGTTCCCTTAGCACTCATGGGTGCAACACATCAGTCCCATGGACTTATGTCCAGTTTGTTTAGATGTTCCCTATCCTGATCCTCCTCTACCAAGAGGAAGTCTTCCTTGCACACCAGGCTTTCCCTCTGGTCCCAGGGGCCTGGGATTCATGAAGGCTGGTCTAACCACAAGAAAGCATTGAGCACATCAGCTTTCCTGAGTTCAGTCAGGACCTCCTTGCTCATTATTACAAGTTTCCTGCCACCTTTGCTCCATTTCCTGATCGTTGGGATGGACCAGTCTTGGGCTTGGAAGAAGTTATCCTTGAATATCAATGCAGCTCTCATGGACCCCTTTTCTGCCCAGTGCTGTAACCCATGGGATTCTTCCAAGCAGAACCCTGAAAAGGCTGAAGTCTACTCTCCTGATATTCAGGGTTGTGGCCCTGCTTGTATGTATGTATCAGACATACCACAATGTCACCCATCTTGGTCTGCCCACTAATCCTGACCAACAAGCTCTCAGCTAGCTCATAATCTGTCCTCAGGCAGAGCTGCAGGCATTCCCACTGCTCTCTCACATAAAGGGCAACTCCCCCTCCTCACCTTCCTGAAAAGCCTCTATCCATCTGTCATAGCACTCTAGACACGAGAGCTATCTCTCCTCCCAATGAGGTCATAGTTCTGTAACTGCCCACGGACTTTTCATTCCCCCATTTGTTCCCCATGCTGCACACATTAGTGTTGCAGGCCCTTCAGAGAGGCACCCAAGCGTGATGATTCCCCAGAAAGGGCAGGAGAGGTTCCCCACAAGGCTGTTCTGTAGGCATTCCTTCTTTACCTCCTTGGGGTGTTTCCATTTCATCCTTTTTCTGTTGCTTTCTCTTCTGTTCCCATAATCCCAGGCCTTTTGCTTGCTTACCCCATGCACTACTTCCTCACCTGATCTGTCTCAAGAGGAATCTCTCCCTCCACCATCGTTCCCAGTTTAAATTTCTTAGCAGGTTGACCAGCTCTGGTGTCAAAGATACATTTGCCCTACTTAGTCAGGTGGATCCTGTCTCTTTGAAGCAGTTGCCGATCCTCCCCAGATGACAGGTTAAGCCAGCAAATGGGTCCCTCTACTCTGAAAATGTAGCCCCCTCCCCCCATCTGAAGGTGATGGAAGAAATAAAGCTAAAACCTCAAAACGGAGCTCATCAGGAATCAGAAGACAGGCTGCAGCCTGGTCCATGTCAATGTGCAGCAAGTCTAACCCTTCCTGCACAGAGGCCAAGTTGAACACCCTATGAATTGCACTATGAATGTGGTTTCATTTTTTCCCTCTTTTGCTGGCAGAAGAACCTGCAAGTTTGTAATTGGGCAACACAGGGGACAAGAACTAGAGCACATGGAGAACAAGAAAACAGAGATGTTTCCATAGCACAGTCTGGAAGGCAGGACTGCTGGTTGCTCTTTAACCTACCAACTTGTGCTGGGAACACTCAAAGCTCGCTGTGCAGTGGTTCAAGGATAGATGAATGTAGACCCCCTGATAGCAATCACTTGAGCGACACTGCAAGACGTCACTTGATGGAGACACAGGGAACATGCCAAGAAGGCAAGACGCATGCTCCATCCAACCACTAGGACAAATTAGGCAATGAAACATTAATCTCAATGTGCATTAATGTGCAAAACATAAGTGTACTCCCACCAAGTGTGGTTCAATATGTTCTTATGTACCCAGTTATGGGTTAACAAAGGACTGCCAGTCAGCTATGGCTCAGAATTACCAAGAATATCAGTCAAGTTCTCAAGAACAACAAAGATGCATGTTGCGTATCACCACCATCACCTCCCAGATGCTATCTGCAGTGCCAGAAGACCATTTAACCCCATGTCCTGGATGCTACAACTCTTGAGGGAGACCAGGTGAGACCACTGTGAATGTTCTGATGGCTGTGACATACAAGACTGCAGCCACCTGTAATCACACCCACTAAGCTAGGAAGACATAGGTGAAGAGGGAACCCACTGCAGATACTGCTTTTGTCATAAGGGCAATTGCTGTTAGCAGCTGAGGCTCTCAGGGATCTTCTCTCTCTTTCTCCCTACTTCTCCTTTCTGTGGGAGAGAACAGCAGGGTGTTCTCAGAACAGTGTAATAACCCCTCTCATGCACATCATGAGAGGGGCTGCAGCCAGAGAGCACCGCAGCAGAGGGCAGGGAGTTAGTAGAAAGGGAATTGAGGAGAGCTCTAGAACTCTTTTCCTCTTAGCCCTTCCAGTACTCCCCTTCCCAGCCTCACAAATTAGGTTACTGTAACAGTGACCCCAACACAGGGAGAACAGCATTAGTCATATACTAGGGAGGTAGAAAAACAAGGGGAAGAGCTAAATTTCTCTTCTGTCACAAGCTAAGCTACACAAGGGGATTCATGCAAGAGAGCAAACAGAAAAAGAATGAGGACAATTATAGGTTCCCGCAGCTACAAAGGCAAAATATTTTTTTGTATATAGTAAGCCCACAGACAACATTTCTCTAGAGGCCTATACTGCATACAAGTAAAGACAGAACAGCATTGGACAGAGTTAGGAAAAGCAGGGAAAAAGGGCTATCATTAGTAGAGGGCTAGAGATGAATCTCAACTTCCGCAAAGTTCCTTTTTCTACTGTTAAGAGATGGCAGCCCTGTGTTCCTCAAAAAGAGCAACAGGAGTTATTTTGTTCCAACGCCATGATGCAGCCGTCTGTAAAACTGAGGAGATTGCCCAAAGAGGCTACTTTCTTCCATCTTCTGCAGAGTGGTGATTAAAGCAACAAGGGAAAAGAACATCCTGATGAGCTGACAATTAAAGCGCCTCTAGCAGAGCAGTGACTATGGTCCTTACTTAAACAGCATTAGCAGAACTTCTCTCATCTAGAAGATATTCCCCTAAACCTGAGCTCTGACAACAAGACAAGAAATGCCAACCCTTTGGTCCCATGCACACAGGGGTGGGGGAAGGGATGTTATTAATGATCTCACCCCAGAGCTTTCTCAGACATGGTCACTGTGGGACACTGGAGTGGCAAGCAATGGACAAACATCTCATGATACCATGCTCTTGGCCGCTCCTTGTCATAGCAATCCTCAGCCTCCCATTTGCCTTGGATTATGAGCCTATCACCTGGTCTCAAGGCAAAAGTCTCCGGTGTTAATGTAGAGCCCACTGGCGAGCAGTCAATTCTTGCTTGCCATCCCACAACGTGCATCATTCCATCTACCACAGTGGCAGATGATATTCCCTGCCACTATCAGAGATAAGCCAAAAATATTAGAATACTTAGCTAAAAAAAAAAAAAAAAAAAAAATCAGTCTTGACTTTACACACAGTTGAGGACAGCCACGGGAAATTTTCATCTTGAACACCCTGGAAAAATAAAATAGTCTATTTTGAGTAGGTAGAGCTAATATAAGGATATAATGATATACCCAGAACAGTATGCCAATATCACTGGGCTATGGTGAACTGTGTTTCTACGCAGAAAGAGTTGCTTTGGGGATTGTTTCGTTTTTTGAGGGGTTTGGAGGGTTTATTTTTAATCAGGCTGAGCCTAATCATTTTTTGAACACAAATTCTAACAATTTAACAAGAAAACTGAATTGTCAGCAGAAAATTTGGTTTACTAGATTGATCCTGAAAGTGAAAGGACAGGATTCTCCCATTCCGGCAAACCCAGATTCTGACAGCCATCTGAAGTTTTACTGTTCCCACAGTCCTAAACTACTGTGGACTACTCTGCATCAAAGCAGTAAGACTATAAAGTCTCCTCTTCTGGACATATGTAAAGAAGAAATACACTGTTCTGAAGGGATGGGAGAAGCATTGAACAAACATGGTCCAGAGACCAGCTAAAGTATCTTAAATTGTCTCTGATGTGTCAAAGAAGAGCTTGAGGAATTCTGACAAAGTTTGTTAGAGTATGTTTAAGAATTACGAGGTTTTTTTGAAGTCTGGAGGAAAAGTGAGGGAAAGCTCAAGGACAAAGTAAGCAAAGTATTTGTATCAAAATCCTCAAGTTTATTTTCTGATTATTCAGAATACCAGAAGTATTTTTCCAGAACTGAAACACACAGAACTGCTATTAGGAGTTGGTTTACGTTCATATTAAAAAACATATAATTATATCATACCTGTTTTCTGCTTCTCCTGTGCTTACTCATATGTGTACTGTCAACAGAATTCTGTTCTGCCTCCTACATGTGAAACGCATACTCCCTCTAGCCGCCAGCAATCTACAACTCAGAACCATACTGAACCAGACATGGTTACTTTGTTTATAGCATGATTCTACACAGGACAAGTGATGTAGGCATGTTTCACATTTAGAAATATCTAGTTATTCTGAAAACATGGAAGTTATAATATATCATTACATGGTACAAAGGGACTTTAAAGGTACTTCAATCCTGGGTGTACACTAACTGCAGGTAGGCCAACCACTCCCAAAACAAGACACTACCATATCTGGTCTGCTTAAACTAAACTAATTCAAACCCTCCTCCCACCATCCCTAGCATCATCAAACCAGACCCTTAAAGGGGAATAAAAAAAAAACACACACAAAACCAAGCCTACACAGTGGCACAGAAATCGATTGCATCACACAAGTTACAGTAAAGGCTGTTACCCTCAGGCCTTCCACACAAATTTAACTTCATCTCAGAGGTGGGACACCTCATCTTGCAGACTGCCTCCAAGAGATGGAGTAGAGAGGGTTTGGGCTGGTATAGGATGGGTGGGACTGTCGCCAGCTGTGTCACTGGCTACATCCTTCCTCCATAAGGGAAGGAGAGTCCTGGGGGAAAGCAGATACAACAGAAAAAGGAAAAGCAAAACGTGGCTTAGGAAAAAGCATCAGCCAGTTTTGCCTCCAAGACCACAGGAAGCAGATCTGAGTAGTTCATGCTACAAGGATTTGATTCCTGGCATTTGTAGAGACTAGGAAAGATTTTTTTCCGGTGAGAAGCGAAGTTAGTCGAAACCTTTTCAAATTTTTCATCTCATCGCATCAGCCGTCAGGATAGGGGCAGGAAAGTAACGTTCAGGTTGCTACAATTCAGAGGACGCAAGTGCTCAGCATGGGATCCAGTACACCAAGAAGGCTCAGCATGCACGAGGAACAAGACTACAGCCTACAGCAAAGAACCAGCCCACAGCGGCTGAGACCTACACGAAGACCAAGAGGCCCCCGAGAAGGGTATTCTGTGCCGCAGGCCCCCCGGGGCCGAAACACGCCGGGGAGCGTGCGACTGCGCCCGCCACGCGACCGCCCCGCCGCCCGGAGCCGCTTCCCGGCCCGCTCCCGCCACCGGGGCCCTTCCAGGTATCCGATTTTTCACTCGGTGACGATCCCGGCCTGAGCCACCTTGAACGTGTCACCAACAGCCCACCACCGCGGCCAGAGAGCCCCATACAGCCCCGCGAGGGGCCACGCAGGCAGGCGCTGGATCTCCACAGCCCCCCTCCACCCCGCACGAAGCTCCGCCCGGCCCCCGCAGCTCTCGCCCTCAGCCCCCTGCCCAACTGCCGGGCACGGCCAGAACCCACCGCCCCGGGGCGACCTCCGCCCCGAGGCTGGAGCTAGGCGGGAACGGCGCGGCGGGCCGCGCATGGCGCCGCCGAGCCCGGGGCCGCCACAGTGCGCCCCACGCCGGGCGGAGGCGCTGCGCGGGAACAGCTCGGCCGAGCCCCTGGGCCGCGGACCCCCTCCTCGGGACGGAGCGGGGGAAACGCCTCCCACGGGCCGCCGCCGCTCGCCCGCCCGCACCGGAGACCCGGGCGAGGACCAGCAAGCCGCCCCGGGCCGTACCTCACGGGTAGTGACCTCCTCCTTCTCGGAGATCTTCAGCAGCAAACGGTCATTCTCCAGCTCCAGCGCGCGCACACGGTCGATATAAACGGCCAGGCGGTCATTGAGCTGCCGCAGCTCCTCCTTCTCCTGCATGCGGGAGATGCGAGTCGGCGACAGCGGGGTCCCGCCGGGGGTGCCGCGGCTCGGGGTGCCTGACATGGCGCTCAGTTCGCGGGCAGGCGGGCAGCGGGCTCATTCAATCCAACCGCACCGGGGGAGGAGGGAGCGATAAGATGGCGGACATCGCCTCCCCTGCCGCAGCGCCGCCTGGGAAATGAAGTCTCGGCGCCAAGATGACCGCGCCGCAGGGCGCGCTGGGAGGCGCAGTCCCGACCGACCGCCATTTTGTGGGCTACCCGACGCCTGGCGGGCCCGAGTCTGCTCCTCATCCAAAAGCGTAGCTTGTGCCGCGTCTTAAAATACAAAATTAGGCTGTTGCAAGAGTCAGTAAAGAGCAGGAAGCCGATCCTGAAGGAAATTTTGGGTTTTTTTAATAAAACTTAGAGGGACCAGAGCTACCCACCAGGATTGTTCCTCACACACTCCTCACCTGTCAGCAACGGCTCCCAGTCCCGCTGGCAGCTGGAGCCACCACTCAGGTGTTGGTAGGTGTGGGTTCCCCCGCGGGTCCCAGCCCACAGCATGTCTGCCACCCTGCCAGAGTGCAAGGCTGGCCGTAAGCCCTAGCCTCACCAAACTCACCCGACCCACCGGCCTCCCTGGTCTCACCAAACCTACCCGAATCACCAACCGCCACCGCACCCCAGCAGGGGCACGCTGACTAGGAGGGATGCCATGGTGGTCACAGTTTTATGGAAACCTGTGTAGTATTTCTCTTACAGGATATGTTTTTACATTAGTTATCTACAACATTGTTATATAACCCTGGTTTGAGCTGCACATGAATTTGCCATGCTTTGTTGTTAGCACTGAAGTTTTATAGGCCGGGGACCTGCTGTTTGCTTAAACTGAGGGTAGAGAGTCTCAGAAAAAATGCCAATCGGCCATTTCCATGAGTGAATTTTTAGGAGTGCTGTTTTGTAGATTTTAGAAATTGCTGAGAAGTTTTTCTGAGAGGTTGCAATGCCTCCCTATCTCCAATCAGGCTATTCAAGAAGGAAGCTATCCTGAAATCATTTTCCAGTCCCAGGGATGCAGCCAAATTTTGTACAAACTAAAATCCACTGGGAAGTTTTCCCTTCCTAAAGATTTGGAGTATTATTTTTCCCAAAACATATTTTTACTAAGTATACCCCAACTTCTATCAATTCTTGTGCATTAACTGGTATAAACTGGATTACCATTCCCATGAGCTAATTCCTCATGTCTCAAAACTCTGCAGGCTGAAAAGCCCTTACTGCTGTTCTGCCTTTTGGCTACCAGGGAAGGCTGAGAAAGGGGAGATTTTCTGCCTGAGAAGTAGAAAAAACAGATTTAAAGTTTGTCATCTATATACATGGAGAGCAAAGAAAAAAAGCAGCATGAGCATAATGCAAAAATGTGCTGTGAATGAGAGGGAGGACAGCTCTAGATAGAGAAACAGGAAAGAGAATATACTGCACACGAAATAGGAAAAGAAACTTAGGGAGCCAGATGGGTTTACCCTCAAAATAGAAGCTAGATTATCCTCATGTTAGAGAATCTGGGATCCTAATATCAAGTATACCTCAAACTGGAAAACCTCAGCATAAATCCAGGAATCCTGGACACTCAGTACCCTTGTCAGCCACTAGCTCTAAGTCCCTCTTGCAATCACTCTGTATCCTTAGCTGCTAAGCCATGTAAATAGTAGGGTTTCACCTGAACACATTTGTTTAAAAATATACATCCAATATGAAAAGAGTTGTCCTGGCTTCCTCTGTAGACAACAGTGCCCGTTCCACCTGGCTTGGGCATCATCTCTGCTAGAACAGCACTGACGGCTCCCTCATCTCTGTCTCCTATAGGGAGCTGAGGGCACGGATTTCCACACCAAGCCCGTGAAGCAGGGGTATCAGTGGGTTACTTGGAGGGAGTTGATGAATGACAGCTAAAATAAGAATAAGCCTATAGGTCACTACACATGCCCTTTCTGTAGTCATTTATACCACCTCCCTGTTGAAGGTCACTGTTATCAGATGTTTGTCAGTGAGAACTGATAATATGATATATGACTCAGTGTGAAACTTAGCTTTCTGACTGAATTCAAGTTGGTTTTGATGTGAATTTAGCTGGGACCGGCAGCAGAAAGAAAAGACTACAAATCCCAGAGTGCTGTGTCCTCTGCTCAGCAGGGAGGTCAGATCCTGCCCCATCTGCCGGCTCAGGGCACAGAGCCAGACCAAGGACAGCCCAAGAGCCCGCGCAGCCGCCTCCTTCCTCATTGTTTTTATCCGCGTCTCTGGATTTGAAGTACAGTGCGTTTTTTGAATTTTGGCGCCTGTCTGCAAACTGTAAACCAACTGCTCCTAGATCAGCTCCATCCCCCAGCCCCGTGCCTCCTCCCAGAGCTGTCTCTCTGCAATCTGTATCGTTGCAAACATCGCTGCCTTCCCCCAAGGAAAGCAAAAACGTGTGTGACCATCAAGCCATGCACTTAGAATGAACTTTTTCTCTCTCAACATGCAGTTTCCAACACCAGCAAATTTGTGGAAGACCAGTTATGAACTTTGTTTATTTTAAGCCAGAAAAAAATATTTTAGGCATGCTGAAAGCCTCTGTATAAGCATTTTTTGGGTTAGCTCATTTCTTCTCTTGTGATTTGACATGATACTCTGCCCATCTGTCATAATTTGGGAATTCTTTTAAATCTTTTGCCTAGCTTTGATTGATAATGTAACCCAGATGTAAACCCCCTTTGCTCATAAAGTTTAGCTAAATTCCCCCATTATTTTGTCTGTCAGATTTTTTAGAAAATGGCTCAGAAACTTTGAATGTTTCAAAAGTATGATTCTCTTTTTCCCTTCTAATGTTGCCAGTTGTTTTCATAGTGCTGATATCAACTGTGTTGCAGTAAAATCTCTTTTTCTGAATACACTTCCTGGAATATGCTTCAAGAATAATACCTAATATTTTCTACATTTTTTTAGAAGGTCTCTAGCAGTAATGAGAAAACTTGCACACTTTCATCCTTGGCACTGGTTAACTGAACATGTAAGTTCACTTTTCCTACCTCTGCTAAAAAGAAAATAGTTTGGGGGTGGGATGGGGAGGGGAGGAGCAAAAGGTGAGAGCCCACTAGACAACTGTGTTCTACAGGGGGTACAATGCATGTTTTAGTCGTGGAATTAGCATCTGTTCAAACACCAGTCCTCTTGGATTACACTGATGATATAGGTTAGTATTGAACCAGAGTCAGTTTTGTCATTCATCTCAATATTTAGCACTTAGTTTTTCATTAAGAACCTTGACAGTTCAGTGCTACCCAAAATAATTTTATAATAAACCTCCTCTCTGCTTTCAGAAGGTAGAATTGATTTGTTAGCCCAGGACACAGTCATTTAGTATTTAAAAAAGAGACAACTAGGGATGTTCTGGCCTTATCTGACTGGGGTGGCAGAGGGCCATGGTGATCCCTCAGGCTGTGTTCCCTGGGTTTTTCAGACTGGGAACCTCTTTGGAGCACACCAAGGCTCCTGCCTCACCCACTCCCCCAGGTCTGCACTTTGTGGAAAGCAGAGCACAGGAGAAGGCTGGTGCATGTACAGATTTCACCCTGACACAAAGTCAGGAACTTGGAAGTGCCCTGGGCTCAGTGTCAGAGCTCTACCTCAAAGGCACTTGCGATGTATCTGACTGTCTGGGGAGGATAAGAATAAATTTTTGAGATGTCAGATCTAACACAGACAGCAGTGATAGGCTCTGCCTAGCATTGGAGTGCTTCTCCCATCAGATAAATTAAGAGATTGCTCTACAGTATGTAATAAAGGCAAAAGAAAATCTCACGTATCCTTTGATGCAGAGCATCTTCTCAGTTGTTGACCAGTTCCCTGTACTGTTGGGTATAACGAGTTTTCTGATGCTGTCTGGGATTTCATAATGACTCTGACATTTTCACAGACCTGGGGACGCAGGATTTCAACTGCTATTTCTAACTTCAACTCTTACGTTTCTCAGCAGCTGCTGCCATGCCCTCTCCTTTCTCATTCTATACTTTATTTTTTGTATGTCTTTAATTATTTCTGTCTTTTCTGTAGATGCCTAACTTCCCCTCTGCCTTGTGTTCCTTATCTCACTCTGAACACCCTGTCAATGTTTAATCAATTGTCTCAGATATTTTCATTAATTTCAGGAAGGGGCAAGGATTGAACATATAGCACAGAACATCTTCCTATCAGTCCAAATTCAGTTCAGCTCAGGATTAGTGCTTTAAAAGTTCCTAGCAATGACTGCAAGTCTGGAAGAAGCACTCATACCTCACCACAGGTTTCTGCTCCAGAATTTCAGCTTTCATTGATTAAAATTCTGCTTTCAGCAGCGTCAGGACAGAAAGCACCAAAGCAAGTAGAGAAAATTAATATTATGCCACGTGTCATCGTGGAGATCTTTCTCATCTGATATGAGAAAGTTTGCTAAGAGACATGTAAAAAAGAGCAGAAAGGAGCACAGAGCATGGTTGTGGGATTAAAGCGAACAGGCAGCAGGCTGTACGTAGAACAAGGATTTTTTTCAAGACAAGATACCATGCTGTAACATGTAAAGGGCATATTTATTTCTAATTCCAGGCATATCATGTTTGCCTGGAGCCTAGAACAATAATATTCTTCTGCTACAGCATTTACCTCCTTACTGAGGCAGAACTCAACCTGTATCACAGTGAGGGGAGCGTTAACCAAGCCTGGGGAGGAGAATTCAGGTCTGTGCTTGGGATTGTTCACTCCTTTGTGGCAGGAAGGCGAGTGACTTTTGTTGTCAGGAGGGCCCAGACAGCCCTTTAGATTCTTGTACTGGAACCAGAGCCTGGGCTCATGTGACCAGAAAGAAATGAGTTTCATTTTAAAAACCCTCTCATATTTTCCCCCCATCTCAACAGAGAAGTGGCAAAGGAAGAAGCGGGGAGGGGGGGGGTCAGTGCTCAGGGCTCCTCAAAATTCCACTTTGTCACTTTTCCACACAGTGATTTGCTTATAATACCCCATGCTAAAAAGAGCCACGTCTGTAACACAAAGGGCAAGGGAGAGGCTTTCTGCAGTACAGCCCATTCACAGCCTTTAAGAGGCAAAGGAAGTGTTGTAGTGTAGCATTAGCTACTGAGTCTTCCTCTCACTTGCTCCCCATAGCTCAGGAATTCTTCCAAAGCAACAGGAAGACAGATTTCTTGGCAATAAAATGCTGTGAAAATACTACTGAAAACAGATGAGGTGGCCAGGTAGAAACAATATCACGATTTCCTTCTAGTCAGGCTGCCGGCAGCCCTGGAGTCTGTGGAGATGGAGCAGTGGGCGTTCGTGTGCATAACTAGCTGCTGTTTATATAGGTAAACAGCAAAACTCATCTAAGATCAAGGAAGAGATAATTCATACCACCTTTAATGACACTATGAGTCTGACTTTCACATGCAGAGCTGAATTTCATTCAAGTTATACTTTTAGGGGTCCAAAGATAAAAGATTCCTATGCAGCCTGCCAAGGTAGCCCCAGGTTCTCAGAGCTCCGTGGAGTTCAGATTCCCTCGTAACACAGGCAAGCCCCTCATCTTTTAGCCATTTGGCACTTTGGACAGTGTAGTGGAGTAGGGTGGGGACTGGCTCTGAAATGCAGTTCCTCTGAGTTCACAAAGCTTGCTTTATCAGCCAGGAGCAATCCCAGCTCTGCTGGGACTCACTTAGATCATTGCTACTCCAGTAGAGCTGTGGGAGGGGCGCGTGCGGTGCTCAGACCCCCGTGCTGTTGTTATATAAAATCTGGCGATGAACTCAAACGCTAATGAAAACAAACCCAGTGTTTTTTTCAAAGCAACCATTTGGCGCCTGATTTTCAAATCTGCAGACCAACTGCAGCTGGCTCAGTGCCCATCACCATAGAGCGATTTACATATTTTCCTCCAGCAGCTGCAGTAACCTGTTATGTACCTCACGTCTGGCCAGGCTGGCTCAGCCTCTGTTAAGGTCTCACTGGGCATGGGTTAAGTTTTCAATTCTATTCTGTTAAACGAACAAGCACACCCCAGTGTGTTAGAGCTCAGCTTTTAGCAAAGAAAAGTGAAAGCAGAAACCTTTGGCTCCCCTTTGAAGGATAATTAGTCCATCATGTGCCACAACATGAGAAACGCTGCATACATCTGGGAGTGCTGAGATTCCTTAAGACAGAGTCTCTGTCGACGGTAAAGTTTACAGAGTAAATGTATGTGAGAGGGGAGAAGACAGGTCTATGGTGATAAAGAGGTATGTGCATGGGGTCAATCTCTCCTGTGCATATTACTTGATTAATAACGGAGATGAAAGGAATGCTTTCTGCAATTCCAGAGTGTGCTCCACCCAAGATCTCAAAGTATTTTACAAAGGGTAATTTATCAAGATTTATCCTGCAACAAAATTAAGATGACCGTGAAGATTACTCCATTAATGTCTGTATGTCTTCAGCATCATGGACTAGCTTGGAGGACCTGGCTTTCAGGTCCTATCAATGCCTCTGTCTCACTAGAAAACAATTTTCCAGTCCACAGCTGGTGACACCAGTGAAATGCTGGAGCACTTGTGCTGGAGCTGCATGTGCTTAACATGAGGGACAGCTCTGACTAGCCATGAACCTACAACAGGAGGCTATTTGCTGTCTTGAGTTTGGTGCCTGGCTGTACAAAACAGTAGAGCCCCTGCCCTATCCTGCCTGCTGCAGCCTGTGCTGTGTACGAAATTTTGAAGGCCAGTGGCATCACGTCCCTTCTTTCTCTACCACCAGCACACTGTGGGTGGGTCTGGGTGGATAGGTGCAAGGATCAGATGTTTTGGGCAGCTGTGAAAGAGATTTGCCTGTATGGAGTGAACAGGAGCTACAGCAAATGAGGAGAAGCTCTGGGTTGATGGAGATACAGGCTACCTCAACACTGGTAAACCTCATTTCTGGGTATGGGAATATCATAGCTTTGTAGGATTTAATTTGTTTTACAGCATCTGCAGAAATCTTGCATATAAAAGGAAAATCAGCTTCAGCTTGGCCCTGCGTGGTGCAGTATGTACGCAGTTCCACCTGCTGGAAAGGCTGGGGCCATTACACAGTGGGGTCTGGAGAGATGTCGTTCCTTGGCAGGTAACACACCCAAGGACAGGAATTTAAAAGCTGGGCCTGCTCTGACTGAACCTCTGAGCTCCCTCGAGTGCAAAAGATCATATATAACTCCATGGAATCCAGCGAAATAACTGGTGAGTTCAAAGTGGTGAGCTTCCCAACCTGCAGAGAGCTAATAAATGACATGAATTCACTATCTGACAGTTCTTTCCATGCACCAAAGAGACGAGGCCAGTTCTCCCTCAGTACATCAGGAAAGATTGCGTCGGTTTACCAGCATGGTGTCCGCCTCTGTCACTCTCAGTAGAGGCGACAGTGCTCTGAAGGGGCCTGTGATGCTGCCATCATAAATGACCCAGGGGTTCATCACTCTCTGGGGATTTACTCACACTGCTAACAGAGATGCTAGCCTCAGGCGTAATCGCCCTGCCGCAGTGTACACAGCCCAGTGCAGATGTGTGCAAACCCCGTGGCACATGGGGATGTGTTCTTGATGCCTGCTTGGGTCTAACACCCCTTTGGTGGTTGTCTTGGAGAGTGATCTACCTGAAAGCACCTGCCTGATATGTGAGACCTGGCCTCTGTCAGCTCTGCTGTAACCAGTGAGATTAATCTGAGATCTGCTGGATAATAAAGAAACAGTTGATAAACCATTATGCAGCTGTTGCTGGGTTTACGTTTTTATAACCCATTTCAAGTGGGAGTCTGATGAGTGCTAGGAAACGGCAAACTGCTAAATGGCCTCAGGTACGGAGGAAGGCAGAGAGATTGGCGTGGGGTTACGCAGGTAGTGAGGCCATTGGCAGCTTATACTGTCAGTTTAATTTAAAAAGCAGTAAAGAGTTAAGTCAGTGATGTGCCTGTGTAGGGGACCACATGCATGGCTGACATCATGTAGAGGAACCGCCACTTGCAGGAGTCAGCATGCTGATGGCTGGAAGTGAGTATCCTCTTTCCCCTGCCTGTGTTGCGCTGGTCTGAACTGGTCTAGAGGGGCAGAAGCTCTGACCTGTGCAAGCCTGTCATGTCTGCATGTTGCAGAACAGAAATCACTACCCACCCACGGTGCCTCTCCTGCTAAGAAAATACATTTTTATGATACTCAGTCTGTGGTTCTCGTTCAGTGGCCACCCCACCCAGTTTCCAAGTGGCACTGGTTGGGTCTGCAGGACTGGCCTGAGGCCAGAGGAGAGAATACCTCCACCCTACAGGTGGCAAAGAGCCAGGCTAGGAGTCTTTCCAGTCTAGCGACTGGGCACCTCAGTAACCTCTGAACATCTTTAGCTGCATGACCAGAAAGCAGGATTCCCCCAAGGAGAAAATCCTGTGTGAAGGATCTACACTCATATGGGCCACCCATGGGCACTATGACTGCTTAGCCCTTTGCCTTTGCTCTGTCTCTACACAAGTTTGCTTTTTAATTCAAAGAGTTCTCTTCTTCTCAGGAAACAGCCTTGCAGGGTTGTCCCTGCAATCCTTGGACTGTTGGTGTGTCTTCTTCCAAAAGAACTCAATTTGGGAAGGCCCTCCCTCCTTGCAGTTCTCCCATTTTCTTCAACCCTTGCATCGTTCTTGCTGCTTTTCTGGCTTCCTTTGGCCTGAAGACCTTTGTGACCAGTGGCTGCTCCCTGCCCTGCAGGAGGTCACAGGTGTGCCCTGGACTCTGCAGATGTCCCCAGCCTCCAAGGATAAAGCATTGGCAGGTAATCCATCCATGCAAGCAAGGAGTGGGAAATGTTAGAGCTCTAAGCATTTGCTAAACATGCTGTGTCACGAGATCAGCCATGTAAAAATGCTTCGTAGCTGTCTGGTGGCATACAGTGCAAGCAGACAGCACAGCTGAGAGCTAGCTCACATGCAGCTGCTCCTCTGGAATGGTGTCACTGGAGAAATAAAGGGGAGCCTCTATGCTCGGCAGCCCTTCTCGCTTCCACCAGGGCATGCCCATTAAATCCCTCTTGAGGTGGGTAAGAGACATGCCCTTGCTTAGTGGGACAGGTCTGGGCAGGCAGTGTCCAACCACAGATAGTGCCAGCTAGCTGCTCTAACCAGAAGCACCAGGGCTTGCTTGCAGATCACCTTGGGGTCACCTTCGCACAGGCACTCTGCCACCTGGGACATGTGTCTGTCCCCTGTAGCACTTACACGCATCCACCCGCACGGGGCACAGCAGTTTGTAGCAATTGTCCTGACCGCTGGCTGTGACTGCTGCCCGTGCCTCTTGTTCATGCCACAGACTGAGCACCTCACCCCACCTTTCCTTTCAACAGCTGGGACAACACTCCTGGAGCAGTGTTCCTCCCATTCCAGAATGGCATGTCCAGGTAAAGGCATGGAGGGGCAAGCACCCACTGAACTAGAAATGAGGGCCAGCTCCAAACCTCTGCCTGAACCTTGACGTCCTCACAGGCTCCACTGAGATGGCAGTCTGGGCTTCGGCCTCCCTCCAAGAGGCTCCTCATAGCTGGGACAGCCTAAGACTCCACCAGCACAAACTGATGTTTGGGCTGAGCTCATCTGGCCTCCCAGTGCTGCCCAAAGGGGCAATGCACCCTCGCTGCCCCAACCACACCATCCAGCCTTCTCCCTTGTGCCTGCAGTGGGACTCAGCTGGCCCACCAAGGAACTTGGACATGTGCCCATCCCCATGGAAGCCATTCGTATCTATATGGCACTCAGCCACTGCAAAACACTGGGTATCTTTTAAAAGGCAGCAATATCTCAAATGGTGGTTGCATTTGTCCCAAGTGGCTAATTCTGAGGGAAATCTATAGGGCTGTAAATGGCCTTTCCCACCTGATAAGGGTGAAACCTTTCCATCCCCAGCAACAGCAGCAAGTAGGAAAGGAAGGTAAGTCACTGTGGCCATACTGAAAGGTGCTCTGGCACAGAGGAGAAGCAGCACATGATACACCAGTACAGCAGCTGCAGGGGAAGCTGAGGTCCTCCTCTATGTGGTTCCCTACAGGAAGGCAGGAAATTTGCTTCTCAATCACAGAAATAAAGGTTGTTGACCCAAGTATATCCCTTTCACTTGGAAGTGACGAGCAACTTACAAGGAAGACCAAAGCTGAGGTTCCTCTGATGGCAGAAGTGGATACAAAATTAAGGCATTCCTTTGCACGGCAACAGAGGTGAAGTAGATTAGCCCAGACTATAAAACCCAAGCCATGTAAGCCCCAGTGCAGCCCCAGAAGGGTTAAATCTTTCCCTTCAGCAGATGGAAGAAGCCTGCCTGAACTGGCAGCTGCAGATGGTTCCTCTGCTCAGGCAGAGCAGGCAGTTGGACCAGCCAGGTGGACGAGAACCATCTCAGCAGAAGCTCCAAGGAACAGGCAGGGGTTGTTTTCCAGTTTTTCCTGGAGCAGGTGGACTCGGGAACAGATGACGCTCTGTGGCAGCATGGGTGACAGTTTTAGCAGTGCGCCTGTGCTATAAAAGAAGCCTTTGCACAAAGCATAACATTAGAAATACACGTAGCCTTCCCTGTTCGTTGATGTTACACGCAGTGATAGCTGAACTGTTGCAGGGTCGCCTGCCTTTCTCAGGAGGGCAGTTTTTGTGGCTTCTCCATGCATGTCTGTCCGTGAAGCAGCACGTGTGCTGCTTCAGAGGGGAGACCACGGCTTGAGTGGTGCCGTGGTGCCCTTGCTTACAGGGTGATGTAGGAGAAGGATTTGGCCTACTGTTTCCTCTCCTGGTGATAGAGGCTGTTGGTTTGCAATTTTGCTGTGGAAAGTATTGCAAGTTTCCAAAAGCTTCTGGGAGATGTTGGCTGGACCCCAGTTTAGTTACCAAGACCACAGTTTTCTTTAAAGTCAGGTTCAAACTACTTCAGCTGGAAGAACTAAGGACCAATGTGAAAATTTCCCTATGATGTGCAAAGCAGTGTTTTGTTTAAAAATATGCTTAAACCTACCTAATAAACCACCACCAAAGCAAGTGGTTAGAGGCTCTGATTGTCTCAAAGCAGGGCTTTAAAACTCTGAGAGAGACAGTGAGCAATGTGGTAACTGTCTGGCAGAAGGCAGTCAGAGTTTAGCCTGGCTGGGCTGAGACTGATGCAGCACGTTGCCCTGTGCCGAGGCTTGCTTGGCAAACACTACGTAGGAGGGAGACAAAGCATCCAAAGGGAGTGGAGTCATTCCAGTGGGAGAGGGCTGTTTTTATTAAAAGAGGTGGCAGTGGGGACTCTGCAGTGCCCTTCACTTCCCTCCCAGGAAGCTTAAGCGAGGAAGGACTACCTTGGTTTGGCCCTGATTGCTCCCTGGAACAGCCCCGTTACACACCAGGGACTCTTCCACCACCAGCATCTCACCAGCAGAGAGGCTGGATAGACACCTTCCCTTGCTCCCTCCTGCTCCCTCCAAAGAGCACCGTGGAGCTGTGGCAACTACTACCAAGCGCGCAGGCAGCGCCAGCATAGCACTGTGTGCCTGTGAGGTGGGCCTTGCTCATCGTCACAAGTTTCTGTGTCTGACAGCCACAGCCACTTCTTAGCTGGCAGAGAGAGATGCTATCGCTTCTGCTGTCCCCACATCCTCTTTTCAGAGCCCTGTTCTACTTTGGTGCATGGGGTTATTTCCATCCCTGATTGCGAGGACCGCAGTTGCAGAAATATTGCATATGACAAACCCTGTGCTGGGATTTTTTCTGGTTGCTGTTGTGAGTAGTTATTTCCTGGAAGACAGTGAGGCTCCATCACTTGGGGAAACACCCTCCGTGAACATGTGGAGTTGAGCTAATGAAGCACAGAGCAGACCTCAGCGCAGAACCAAACAGCCTTGCAGAAGTGAGTGGGGCTTTCAGGTGTTTGAGGTGCAGAAGCCTCCAGCGGGACAGCCAGGGTGCACTGGGGAAGGGACACGTCCAGAAAAAAAACAGTGCACTGAAAGCAATAAGGTCTCAGCTCAAAGGAAAGGCCTCTGGCTACCTATGGGAATAGTGCTGAAGTGCTTTCACACTGTTTGCTGTGTAAATTTTTGTTAATTAACATAAGCCTCTGAATTTAAAATGGCCTGGATTTAGGCATGAGGCTGAGCCTTTCTCCTCCTTGCCTTCCTGATGCCCAGACCTACCAGCCCCCTGGGTCTGCTGGCTCACAGGGTGACGCATGCTGCTCGCTAGAAGCCATCTGGCAGAAAAACACGGCTGGATCTTGGCAAATGCAAACACCTGCATCTTGCAAGGCCTTGGCTAAGGAGGGGTAAGACAGGAAGGTGAAGTGACAGTGATAGGCTACAGATCCTGATTGTCCTCCTCACTTCTGGGGAGGCAATTACTTTCATCCGTGGAATTACTCCACCACTGTGTCAGCTATGGGAGAACATCCTGTGAGAGCATATTTAATCCAGTGTAACAGCAGTTTGTTAGTGGGCATAGGCTCCACAGTGACCTTCTGGGAATTCTGGCTTCCCCAGCAGGAGGGAAGGGAGCTCTGCCTTTCCATGGTTGTAAGAGGTGGATCTCAGAAATGTGGCTTTTTGGCCGTGGCAGCATGCAGGGGGCTGGCTGAAAGAGAGATGCAGTGAAATGGGTGGGTGCAGATGACTTTGGACCTGATTTGGCTGCTTGCCTTGAAGGTCCGAACCTCTGCAGTGAGCAGGATGAGCTTCAGGTCAGAAGATGATGGGGACCAATACATCATCATTCAGCTGCGTATCCTGCATCTCTCTGAGGTGGATCATGGCTTGTCCTGATTCTGTACTTGGAAAAGAGGAGGGACACTAAGATAAATCTCCTCTATCTTGTGGCAGAGAATGGCTCTCTCTTTATAAACCTCGAGCAGATGGGAGAAGGGCAAGGTTTCACATTCTGAGCTTTTCCTCCTTCTCTTGGTCTTCAGCCAAGTCCAGCTGAACTCTGGCTTTTCCAGTTCTGTCCCTGCATGTCCGTGCAATGTTTGTGCATGTCTCTTGGGTAGCTCAATGCTGCTTCCATCCTCCGTGCTCTTCATTTTTGCATTTAAACTCAATCCAGAACTCCCCATTCAGCCAGCCTGGCCTCCTGCTGTACCTGCTCAACTTCTGACACGCTGGGATGGATCGTTCTTATACTCCTTCATCTCCATTGGTTAATCAGAAATTCACGTGGCTGCTTCACATCTCAGCTCACTTCTGCTTCTCCTTCACACTGAAAAAGCCCCATTCCTTCCATGCTCCTCACAGGACATATGCTCCAGTCCTCAAACCTCTGCACGGCCCTCCTCTGAACTCATTCCATTTTATCAATGTTTTCCCTGCACTGCGAGGCCTGAGGCTGGACACAGTACTCCAGGTGTGATCTAATAAGTGCTGAGTAGAAGGAACAGTCGTGTCCTTTAACCTACCCAGGGCACTTCTGTTAATACAGTCCAGTACATTCACCACAACCAGGATACACTGCAGATGCTCAGGCTATTGCCCACCAGGACCCCACCTCCTTCCCAGCAGAGCCAGCGTGTCCCAACATGGGGTTCTGATTCAGCCCTAATCACCTTCACCTTCCTTCAGCCCCAATCCTTTACCTTATCTCCCTTTTCTCTCCCTCCTGTGCTCACCTGATGGGGTCTTCGCTCGTAACAGCTTTGGGAAAGTAGTAAGGCAAAGTGTGTGAGGACTTAATGCAGAATTCAAAGAAAGGGGGAAATTCAGCTGAGATGCAAGCCATTTGCAAATGCTGGGAGTGTGGGAGAAGGCATTTACCACTGTTGGAATGGGGCAAAAGCTTCTGGGAACTGAAAAACTGGATTTTCTAGTAGAGACTTGTGAAGGCAATGATGGGAGGCAAAGGGTGTGAAAGAACCTTTTCTTGGGCGAAAGGCAGTGTTTTGGTGGGGGGGAGGTGTTCAATGAAGAATAGGAAGGTAAAATGAGGAGAAACCCAAGATGAGTTTGGGAACTGTAGATCTATGTGTTTGCACCTTTGAAAAGAAGGTGGTGTGAGTGGAACACGGCAATAGCCAGGCTAGTGGGGGAAGAGCCCCATGTCCACAGCACACTCTGCTGGGTGCTTCGTGCTCGCAGCAGAAAGCAGCAGCCTCCTGCTCCTCCTCCAGGCAAGTGTTTATTTCAGGGGCACCGTGCCTGAAGGTGGTCACAGGGACAACGCAGGCAGGATCCCCTTCTTTGCACACCCAGGGCTGATGTGAGCAGCTGCCTTGACACAAGGGCAGTGGCAGGAGAGGCGACACCTCCTTCTCCAACCTGGGGCACGGGGCAGCTCCTGAAGGAAAACCACAGCTTGTGGATGGGTGGACCTTCAGCTGCCCCGTATGAGCGATCTCATTAGCAAAGATTACATCAAACTTGGGTTGATTTTAGAGGTGCAGACAAAAAATTCGGCACTCCTAATTTTTTTTTGCTTGACTTTCAGAAATGTTGGAGTGAAGCAGGCTGGGGTTTCCTTTTGTCTGTATAGGACAGGCGTCTTCACCCTGCAAATGTCTGTCAATATTCTGCCCTCCTGTGGAGAAAAGCATTAGAGCTAGACCCGTTTCACTGTCTGAGGGATGAATATTCCTCACTGCTTGAATCTGCCATGAGCTGGGTGACAGAGAGTCCAATGAGGCTTTGTGAGGTACTTGGGAAAACTGCCCTGGTATGGCAGGAACAAGTTCTGCAAAGACTAATACTACAGTGTGTCTAACAGCAAGATGTAAAAATCTGTAATTTGTTTAAAAAGTCAAGATTTTCAAATTTTTAATTAATTTTCTATTTTCAGTTCAGTATTTTCAATGTTAAGAAATTAAAAGGAATTGCCTTTGAAAGCAGAAAGCAGTTCATTGGGTTGAACAACGTTTGCCTCTGTTCTTCATGTCAGAGGTAAGGATTTGTATGCCCATGTGTCACAGGCAAGAAAAATCCAGTCTCTTTCATTTCAACAAAATAGTTTAATCTGTTTCTTTTGATTTGTCTATCCGATGTGGACGAATCATGGCCAAGCAATACAGAAGTTTTAATTTGTGGGAGAAAAATCTGTAAGACCTTGGCTTAGCCGCAAGCAGGGTCTGGCCTATGGCCTGCTTCTACGGCGATACCCCTTAGCAGTTTTGGTGTCCAGACATCAAGTCCCATCGCAGGGCAGGTCTAATGTTTGTATTTGTGTGTGCTTCATGTTCATGGACCTGCAGAAATAGAATTCCTCCTACACTTGTTTTGTCTTCTTGTCCTCACAAATCCCCGCTGGCGAAGAACAGCCATGCTCCCTCCCAGGGCGGGCACGCTCATGGGGTGCCAAGGCCCCTCTGCCCTCGCCAATGCCAGCTTTCATGGGATGATAGAATCATGGAACGTCCTGAGCTGGGAGGGACCCTCAGGGACCATCGAGCCCAGCTCCTGTCCCTTCACAGGACACCCCAAATTCACACCGTGTCTCTGAGGGCCTTGGCCAAGCGCTTCTGGAATATCGCCAGGCTGGTGCCGTGATGCCTCCCTGGGGAGCCTCTTCCAGGGCTCCACCACCCTCTGGGGGAAGGACCTTTCCCTAATGCCCAGCCTAACCCTCCCCTGGCACATCTCCCTGCCCTTCCCTCGGGGCCTGGCGTTGGTCACCAGAGAGCAGAGACCAGCCCTGCCCCTCCTCCTGCCCTCGGGAGGGGGCTGCAGAGCGCCATGAGGCTGCCCTCGGCCCCCTCTGCTCCAGCTGAACAACCCCAGGGACTCCAGCCGCTCCTCGTACGGTTTCCCCTCTAAACCCTTCCCCAGCCCCGTGGCCTCCTCTGGACACTCTCCAGTAGCTTTATACCCTCAATGTCCTGCGGTGCCCAACGCTGCCCACAGCGCTCGAGGTGAGGCCGCCCCAGCGCGGAGCACTGGTGATATAGGTAGGATATTCTAGTAGGATATGATCCTTGTGGGTCCCTTCCAGCTCAGGACATTCCATGGTTTTATGATTCTTAGAGCAGCTTTAGCCTCACCTGCCCCATTGGACACTAAATGAGCGTCTTGCCGGGCCCCCCCAGGTGCCAGTGACCCCCCGGTGCTGGTGATGTAAGAGAACAACCCCCCCCTTGAATCTAAGGAGTGTTGCACATGTTTAGTCACCGTGACTCTGAGGGGGATCGTATGTGATTAGTTAGCATCGATCTAGACTCCTTCCTTTTTGATTAAGCATTGTTAATCTAAGGCTAGGGCCATCAGCTCAGTCATTTAATTAATGACAAGCGTTCCTTTTTAGAAGAAAAATGAGAGTCACTAAGAGAAAACAGCTTTGTTTTTATGTAACAAGGGTCAGGATACTTCATCTATCAAGATCACCGAAGACCCTGAAAAAAGGAGCGAGTGCATGGAAGGATCTGAAGTGACGCCAAGGATGGCGCAGTATCATTATATAACTTATGTAGATGAGAACGAATACGTATTATATCGGTAGAATGCGTGCGGCCTCACTGTATCCATACGATAAGCTGGATGTGCGCAACGCCGCCGAGCGCCCAGGCCTGCGCAACCCTGAAGTAAGTCAGCCATGTCGCCGCTGAGCGTGACATCAGCGGCTCGCGGCACCCCGGCCCCGCGCGCCCCGCGCGCCCCGCCTGGGCGGGCCGGAAGAGGCGCCGTCCCGGCGCTCCGCGCGCGCCCCTTCCTTCCGGTGCGGCGCCATCAGCGCAGCGGCAGGCGGGGGCCGGGACCTGGGCTCCATCCGCCTCCATCCGCGGCGGGGCTGAGCGCTCTCTCCCCGCAGCCATGGCGATCCGCTACCCCATGGCCGTGGGCCTCAACAAGGGCTACAAGGTGACGAAGAACGTGTCCAAGCCGAGGCAGTGCCGCCGCCGCGGGGTAAGTACTGGGCGAGCGAGGGCCGGGCCGGGTCTTCCTCCGGAGGTTCGGGCAGGCCCTGCCGCTCCGGGGCCGCGCGCCTCCTTTCGCGGCCGTGTCGTTTGTCCGCCGCGGCCCCGGGCGCCGCCGCCGCCATCCGCGTCCCGCGGGAAGGGTCCGACCCCGCGCACCGCCCCGGGACGGCGCGGCCGCGGGGGAGCCGGCAGCGCGGAGCTGGGGAGGGCGCTGGGCGTCCGTCGGCGGCCGCTGCTTTCCCGCCTAAGCCCAAGGCTGAAGTGGAAGCGCGGAGCGACTCGGTGCGGGGTGGGCGCTGCAGAAGGACGCGGTTTGCGGGTCCCCCCGTTAGCTGTGGAGCGCTGTCGGGCCCTGGGCTGCGGTGACAGATTCTATGAGTGTATAATTCTGTGGCTGGGACCGACAGAAAACCTGCAGGAGAGCCCAGCGTTTTGAGGGTTGAGAAAGCTGGCGATTTTACACACGGAGCCGGAGCTTAAATTACGGAAGATATTAAATCTGTGAAGGTGACTGTGGGGTGAAAGAGCTGGTTGAAGGAGAACGGGTGGTGGAGCCATCTGTAGTAGAGGAATAAGACAGATGCGTTTCAACCAGTTTAAATCAAATTAGCAGGGAAATAGAAAATTGGCTGGGTGACGTCTGAAGGCCCTCCCAGCCTGCTGCTCCTGGTAGCAACAAGTGGTGTACCCCATAAAACTGCCCGGTAATGGCAAACATTGGGAATTATCCGGGTTCAATGAATGTGCGTGTTAATGCAAGAGATTAATTCAGTTTGCATCTTTTATCCCGCTTTGATTAAATGTTGTGTTTAACTGTGGTGTTTGAGATGCATAGTAATGCACAGCCTGGACACGTAATGGTCCCGCTTTTTCTAAAAACGCTGGTGCATGCAAACGTGCAAAACACCCAGTGCTGTGGGTAAAACAAAAAGGCTAGCGCATCTCACCAGCATCGCTGTGCTGCCCAGCACCTGCCAGGGGATCGCATGCGCTTGAGACATGCCAACAGCCTAAGCTGGTTTGGGGCCTTAGCCCAGAGCTTGCCACGGCCCTTCGCAGCCCAGCCAGGGCACATTAGCGCTTACATTCATTGTGATTCATGTATTTTTTTCCCTCCCTTCCTCTAGCGCCTGACCAAACACACCAAGTTTGTGCGAGACATGATCAGGGAAGTCTGTGGCTTCGCACCCTACGAGAGACGTGCCATGGAATTGCTGAAGGTTTCCAAAGATAAACGTGCTCTGAAGTTCATAAAGAAGCGGGTGGGTCAATCCGACATCTTGATGATGGTGGCAGAAACTGCTCTAGTCAACTGTTTTCTGTCCTTCTCTCGGGTTACTTTGCGATCTAATTACTTATTTCTCAGTTGTTTGGGAAGTTATTGGTCTAATCCGAAGGCGTGGAGGGAACACTCCTTGGGTTGGGTGGGAGAGCGGGAGATGCATGTGAGGGTACTTTGCCAAAAAGGCCCTGAGCTGCACTAATCCAGGCTCGCTGTGCAATTTTTAAAAATCTGGTGCAGGGAAGCGGAGAGCAATACTGACAGAGGGTGGGTGCCATTAACCAGGTGACTTGAAATGGGGCTCACTGAGGGCAGCCATGGGAGCCGAAAGCAGCTCCTACCTTGCCTCAGGCAATTCCTCGTAGAAGGACTACAGAGATGCGATGGCAAGAGGCTCCTGGCTGACCAGTTGAGGTGGGGGGGATTTGAGTCCGTGTTTACCAGGACTTCTGCATGGTTTTTGAGTAAAGCATCTGCAGCAAATGCCTGAAACAGCCAAGAAATGCCATCTGCCCTCTCTGGGGATGAACACTGACTGCGCTGCTCTCTCCCCTACAGGTTGGCACTCACATTCGAGCCAAGCGAAAGCGGGAGGAGCTCAGTAATGTCTTGGCAGCCATGAGGAAAGCTGCTGCGAAGAAGGATTGAGTTGTACAGCCTTTAGCTCAATAAAGTTCTTTCCCACAAAACCAGTGTAGTGACTGTTGACGGTATGTCTGCCTCGGTGGTAGGGACAGGTGTTCCCAGTGGTGCTGAGGGACTGGGTGACGACGCCCTGAGCTGCGGTCACCCAGAACCTGCGTCGCTGTTTTATTTTAGCTGCAGCTAGTGGTGCTGGTACTGGCCTGTGCTACGTTCTATCAGGGGACTTCTCCTCCAGGCCTTGCGGAGTGAGCCCGTCTCAGGTTGTGGAAGCCTCTAAGCCTGTGAAGGCTGCAATACCTTCCACCTCCCAGCCTCTCCAGGGGAGAAGTCAGTGGGCAAAAATTGCTGTTGAAAAGAGTGAAAACTTTGGTACTTCAGCCTTGTGCAGCTTTTCTTACTCGTGCATTTCCCCTTGAACCCTCCACCGCTTTCTGCAGCGTGTTGTCAAAGCAGGAGGGAGAACTGCAGTCAGTCAGTGAGAGCTGCCTGAATTTCAGCAGGATCATTCCTTATTCTCCACTAAGGGCTCTCACAAGCACTGTTCATCCTGTGCAAGGAAACACATTTCAGCTAGGCTTCAGGCAACTCCTCCCCTAGCTAAATTCAGTTTTTCTAGCCTTTGCTGTAAGGTGAAGGTCTCTGGCCCCAGCCTGTGCTCAGTGACCTACAAGAGTCATGCTGTGACATTTAGTTCCTTTTCTCACACGGTGAACACCATAGAGCTGCCGCAGCAAAGTGGGTCTGTGGAGGAGTGTGGTATGAACTGGTGATACTGAGCACGCTGCTCTTTTGTCCAGGTTTGCTCTCTTCAAGCTTGGAGTTGTTTCTGATGGTATTGACCCATGATTTAATGTGGAGGAGAACCACATCCCCCTGCAGCTAAATGCACCAGCTCTGCTGCTGTGGCCTAGAAGGCTTCCAGAGCTTCCCCTCCAGCCTGGCACAGGCTTACAGGCTGAGACAGGGAGAGGTTTCCAAGAGCTACTCGGCTCCCAGTCCATCAGGAACACTGTGAATCACAGCCCCAGGTCGGGTTGTACAGTCAATGTTTCCATAAGCAGATACTTTAAATTACAGTGAAATAACTGAAAAAATCTTTAATTAGAAGAGACTAGACTAGCTCTGCTGCTGGCAGCTGCTAACATGCACAATTCCTTAGTGAAATTTTGCCTATTTTATTGGAAACACGTAACATGGATCACAATTCAATATTTAAAGTATGTCACTCTTTTCTACCAAAGCCATAATTCATTTCAGCAGCTGCGCAGCAGCAATAGCTCCATTTCCCGCTTCAGGATGGCCCCCAGGTCATCCCATTTCTGGGTTGGGGGCGAGCATTAAGGGACAGACCTTCCACCTTCCAGCCCTTGGGTTGTTTAACATCATCCTCCAGTGGAATCCAGCTTTGAAAATGCTGTATCAAATACCTCTCTGTAGTGCTCAACAAAATGCACTTCTAGTCCTTCTGTAATGAATCCAGCAAGGTCGTAATAATCCTTTTTATTCTCCGATGGCAGAATGATACAGGTAACACCGGCCCTCTTTGCCTGCGGGGGGAAGAAAGTTATGCAGCCTGTGAGTCTTAGAAATCTGTCAATCTACTAGAAACACGCTCCCATTTTAGAAAGCAAGAACAAGAAGAGTTACTTAAGAGCGTGTCTGGCTTCACTCTGGTCTTTGGTGAGTAGAGCAAGGGCATTACTTACAGGAGAAGTCACTAAGGATGTATCATGCTCTGGAGCTCCCCAGGCCCCAAAACATGCCCTCTCCAGTCCTGCCCTCAGCTGTGGGGATAGCCCACGTGGGAGGTGTTCTAGTAGGACTGTCAGCACCTTGGGGGATTGTTTAGACCAATTCATACTATTTTAGAGTTCTAAAGCCTGTTCCAACTTGGGTGAGGATAAACCCTAGAATCAAAGGAAGAACTAGGAACAGCTTATCGGACCAACCCACCCCATCAGCAGGCACAACCCGTAGCACCGTTCCACAGAACCTCATGATACGGATGTCCGCGTCAGGAGTGCAGGACGTGGAGCCCACTCGGCAAGCGGCAGGTTTGTACCGGCTCGCTGTAAGGGTGACCCTGCACTTACCCCACATGGCCACACACGCCGGTCCTTCTGCAATGCCCACCACAAAATAAAATGCAAACCCACCCATTCTAAAGCCACAGGAGGAAAAGGAATCACATTGCCCAAGGCTGTAGCCCATACAGATCTGGGGACACAACACTGACGTGAAGCCCCAGCTTCACCAAAAGAGTATGTGATGCAAGGCTGATGTAGGCAGGAGCTGTGCAGATGGCAAGTACAGAGAGATTCAATGCTTGGAAAAGAATTCTGAAGACTGCAAAGGGCTGAAACCAAAAAAGCAAACACCACTATAAATCCAGGGCTCACAAGAGTGCTTCAGAGAACTCAGTCTATATAGCTACTAAACAAAAAAACCAAAACAACAACCAAAAGGATAAATAACTCAATTACGATGTACAAAAACTTTGCAGGGGAAAATGCAAGACTAAAAGTAAGTTCCTTCCATCTAAATCAGAAAAAAACCAAAATTCCATACAGATATCCCTATAAGTCAGACAAATTCAAGCTGAAACTAGGGAACAGAGTCTTAATGTTAAGGATGACACCGTACGGATATGTCAGATCTACACAGGATGCCCTCCTTAAACGGGCACCTCAACCCAGCACAGATTATTGGACCATACCGGTCTGTTGGAGAAGACAGCTTTAACAGCCAGATGATCCCTTCCACCCTTTATTCCACCAGTCAAATAACTAGATGACCACAGGTGCCTTGGCACAAAGCCTGGGGTCCTACCTCTGTCCTCACAGCCAGACACAGGCAAGGTCCCCACGCCCCTCCAGCAGGTTCCTCCTGCACAGCACGCACTGAATCACTGCCGCTCCCGCTGCAGGACCCTGGGCGTCCCAGTCACTGCTGAGCCTAAGCCAGGGCTCTCTCCCGCAGACAGTGCACAGAGATAAGCTAAGCGCTCTTACCGCAATAGTCTTCTCCTTGATTCCACCGACAGGAAGAATTTTTCCAGTTAATGACACCTCTCCAGTCATGGCCACGTTCTGCCTCACTGGGCAATTCATGGCCAGCGATAGCAAAGCTGTTACTATCGTACACCCTGCACTTGGTCCGTCCTTTGGTGTTGCTCCCTGTTTAAAAAGAAAAAAGCACAACCCCCTGCCTTTAGCTCGCTCAAAGAGTAGCAAAGCCAGACAATACCTTTGTCATTGCTGTTTTAACGTGGCCCCAATGTCAGGGTGTCTCACAAAGGTTTTTGTGAAAGCGCTGCTGATGGAATCCTGCTATTTGAGTTGGCCAATTAATAATGATGTGAGTCCTCATCTTATTCACGACAAGTAATCCATGAGCCTACAATTTGGTTTCTGGTCTGATGCCACCACAATACTCATCAGGCTCCAGCCTTTCAACAAGCAACATGAGCAAAAAAACCAGAGCATAAATGCTTTGAAGCTTTTAGTTGCCCCTAGGCCAACCATGGCAACAAGTAACAGAGGTCAGCATCACAAGGGAAGAGAGCATCAAGGGTCACAAAATGGTGGAGGACAATACTGAAAATCATTCAAGGCGGAAAAGATCATTCAATTTAGAAAGCCCAATAAAATCCAGACCTGAACTAGTGATAGCATAGATTTATCTGAGATCAAACAATCTTTGAAGTAAGAGCAGCAGAAGTGAACGTTTGCAGGGGAGTATAGGCAGAGGTAATGCCTGCTGTTTTCTGATCCCCCAGGAAACCAACCCACAGACGACAACCGAGTACCTCCACAGACACAGAGCAAGCTGCACCAAGGAGGCTGGGGACTAGGTTAAAGCATGCAATAGTTGAGAAGCACAGCTTGGGCAGAGTCATAGTACAAACTTTGTCTTCAGTAAAGCACCTGCCCAAAGCCTGTTACAGGGTGTCTGAGGGCCCCTCTGAGCACTGTGTGCATTTATTTTCAGTTCCAAACACTGGAAACATGCATTCACTGCCATTACATGGACTAGGAACCATGGCACAGAGACCAAGAGTAGTACTTTCCATTACCTGTAAATGACCTGAAGCCTTTATGAAGGCCTAGTAACAGAGAGACCTAAGCTTTGGCTTCCTTGTAGCTGAATACAAGCTTTTATCCAAATCACTTCTCTATGCCATGGTTTCCCGACCTGCGCACAGGGCCAACAGCTACAACAGAACTCTAGGATTCCTTACAGCATTGTCCAAGCCCCTCTCTTCTCACCACATGCTTGCTGCAGAATGGAATGGAAACATAGCTTATCAGAATGCTTTCACAGGATCTTCAGGAAAATGTCGTCTTTTCTAGGTTCTACTGCTAAGAGAGGGCATTCTGTACAACAGATGGACAAATAAAGTGCTTTCCAGCTTCATGTCTAGGGGGCAAACCAGCCTAGCTGCTATGCATGCCCTGTGAATTCTGCATCAGTTTACCTCTGGCACGTGCAAGTGGATATGGGAAGACATGAGAAAGTCATTGTTGGGGTCCTTCTGCATCAGAAAGGCTCTTGCAAATGTGTAAGCTATTTTGGCACTCTCTTTCATTACATCTCCCAGTTGCCCTGTTACTTCAAGGGACCCATCCTTGTTCTCTTTGTCTTTGGGTCGCCTCAGGGATGTTTCAACAAAGAGAGTGGAACCTCCTAGGAAAGAAAAGAAAAACAACATCCTGAGGAAAGTTAAAGGAAAATCAAACCAGATTGTTTTGGTGATGCAGAAGCAATGTCAGGGATTTGAAACTGGGGCTCTCTGGTGAGGCACTAGCTCTTGGGTAGAGAGCAGTTGAAATCTGCACTCTGAATCCCTGCAGGAATCCTTCAGGCTAGCTAGAAATCTCAACAGCACTACACTGACAGTCTCCATTCATTTTTTCTTTGGACTTCACACTCCAATATGATGCAACCCCCACCAGTTCTTATAATGGTTTCAGGCTCTTTGTAGCCAAAAAGTAAGATGAGCTCATACCATAACACACTTCTAGCCAGTTCAGCTTTCCAGTGTCAGACATCTATTTACCTTCTCCATGATACTGATAATTTCCCTCTTAGCTAAGTGCTAGATAACTGTACTGACATTGAAAGCGAGGTCAGTGTTGTGACACCACTGAAGAGATACAGCATGCCTCAGCTGTGCCCCAAGCCAGACTGGCACCTCCTGCTTTTAAGGAAGCAGACAAGGTCTTGTCCTCCCCGAGAAGGCTGATGCTTTTAGTCACTGTTGTTCCTAACGTATGTGGCTCATATGGGATATTGAGCACAAAGAGAAAACATGCTGGCCTTGAATGCGCCTGGCTAAGAGAATAAGAAAGGGTCCCTTCAGGGAAGTAGCCAGGGTCTAAAAGGCCACAGAAATTGATTTTACTGGTGCCAGTAGGGGAACTTCACTGCACTCAGTAGGGAAAACTCAGTTTGACTATCACATTCCATTTCTGAAAATTATACAGAAATGCAGATGTTAACCCAAAAGTCACTTTGTCTCACCCATAGCAGTCCAGGCCAGACCCATCACCACTCCTGGAGGAGTGGTTTCATACATGCGATCCACAGTGAAGATGGGCTTTCCTACAAAGTCCTGCAGGTTTTCAGGTGTTACTTGGACCATCTCTGCTTCTCCACTCACAATTTTATAGGCAGATTTCCTCAATACCTGTGTGAGACAGTAATTTTTTTCTGTAGAAAAAGCAGGAGACAGCTGAAGCACAGCAGTCACCATTACACACAACTCTCCCTCACCTTTTCTACTTGTTTCTGCAAATTCCTCACCCCACTCTCTCTGCAGTACTGCTTGATGAGAACAGTCAGGACATCCGAAGTGATCTGGGCTTTGTTTTCGTCCAAGCCACACAGAACTCGTGCTTGAGGGACCAAGTACCTCTGAAAGAAAGCATCCCCCACATCCTTCTGTTAGTATTTGCGACAAAAGCCTGGTGGTTCCAGTTCACTCAGCTTCATTCTGCTCTTGGCTCGGTGCCATTTGCTGGAGTCCACAGCCTACGGAACACTGGAGTTACTTGAACTGGGTGTTTCAGATCAGAAGAACTCTGTCCAAAATGCCACATGCCTAACTTTTTTTTGCACACAGTTGGACATAAATACGTAAGCCTGAATCTGCCAAACCCATTTTATCAGATGTAATTCAGAGCACATCAGTGGTTTCTCTTACCTCTGCAATTGCAAGTTTCTCTTCTGCTACATATCCCGATACATTGATCAGTTCCATTCTGTCCCGCAGTGGCTCTGGAATGGTTTCCGTTACATTGGCAGTACAAATAAAAAGTACCTAGAAATATTACAAGATCCTATTAAGCATTTTCATTAACCTGCTGCTTTACTCCGAGCAATAGTTCCTCCGTTCTGTGTTTCTCTGTCTGAAGTGCTGGAGCAAGATCATCTTCTCTGTCAAAACTACTTTTTATTCCAGGAAAAGGTTTGGATTTTTAGAACTACATAGTGGGATGTTCCCTACCCCCAAAATAAATGTTTGGAAATGCACACAGCACAAGCTAGGAAATTGTAATGGTCAGATGTGGGCTAGGAGATGTTGCCTGGGGAGCTCTAGATCTCACTTCTAAGTTATTTCTACCTTCTACGAAGCTAGCACAGAATTGACCAAATTATGTATATATATTTCTAATGCAACAATTCTGCAATTAATGTAAGCTGCACAAGACGTGCAACAATGTGCAAAGACAACCAATTTCAAAAGCCTGACAGAGGCATGAGACCACCTTATTTGGCAACACTTTGCCAATCATTACATAGAAGAAAAACTCCTGTCTTTTCTAGCTGAGACCACACACCTTTGTGTCCCTGGCTCTACAGGGAGTGAGGGCTGCTGGGCGTATGCTGGTAATCGGGCTCTCTTAACTACGTACAGACATTCTGGTTAAAGCTAACTCCTGCAGAGACACCCCTACACCACCCGCGTCTCAATCCCATCAGTCTTTCCAACTGACTAAAATGTCAGCATCTTTTCACAGATGGGAAATCTCTGCACTGATACACATTCATACATTCCAGCTCTACAACCTCTGCAGAAGAGAGAAATACCTTTGATAAGTCCACAGGAACATCAAGGTAATGATCCAAGAAGTTAGCATTCTGTTCTGGGTCCAACAGCTCTAGAAAGGCCGAGGATGGATCCCCTTGATATCCTCTTCCTATTTTATCCACCTATGGGAGAAAAAATATAAAAGTTGGAAGAAGTTTCCTACCACAATAAATTCTCATGCAAAGGTTCTTTAAAGGCTGCATTTGAAAATCCTCCTGTGTTTGTTCATAAACAGCCAGTCTATCAGTTTTCTGCACATTCACCCAAACGCCCACTATCCTACGTGAGCACGTGACACACCTGACAAGACACAGGCCTTGAGCGGTGTTGTAGGGAAGCACCACAAAGTGTCAGGGAGAGCGCGTGCAACCAAACCAAGTGAGTTATCATGGATTAGTGGGCTATTACTTGTTAAGCTAAGCTATAGTCACAGACCAGAATACCTGTCCCACAGCGGGAGGACTACAGGGTTCTAGCTTATACCATTCCCCTAATATGTAAGCTAAGACACTCTCCTTACTCTGCCCAAGGTGCAAAGTGCCTACACACAGCCAGTCCTCACAGCTCAGCTAGTGGCCTTTGCAGCTTTCATAGAATCATGGACTGATTGAGGCTGGTAGGGAATTCTCAAGGTCATCTTGTCCAACCCCACTGCTCAAGCAGGGCCACTCAGAGCCAGCTGCCCAGAACCATGACCAAGGCTGTTGTCTCTTTCCACATTGTTCATGTTCTTAAGAGAGGTCACAACAGGGCCTCGCTCCGCCGTGTTTTCTCCCTAAAGAGCAGCGTTATCTACCTGGAGAGAATGTAGTTTGCTGCTATGGGCAACACAAGGCTCCCACCAACACCACTTAAATGCCATGACCTACAGGTTTCATTACCCTTCAAATCAGGATACTCACTGGTTACATTGTTCTGCAAATCATTACCCAGATTATTGGTCCCCCATACCATTCCCAAGACATCTGCTGTTGGTCTTTCTCAGGCTTGGCACACAAGGAGGCTAGGGGGACCTTTGGTCTGTTCTGAACACCTGCTATTACATCCTGTCCTTACCTGCTTTTCCACAAAGCAGTAGGCTGGTAGCCCTGTCCCATTTATTCTCAGATCAGACCACGAATTGACTGTAAGCATCTTTTCCCTTACAGTCTTGCTTTAGACCTTCTGAGAGAGTGACTTTTTCTAATAATCACATGGAAAATAGTGGTTTTGTGGACAATGATGTACCCACACTTAGGCAGGGAACATGAGAGCTACCGAAGCCTCTGAATGCGCAGCCAGCTCCATTAGGATCCTCATGATCCAAATAGCTGAGATTTAATAAGAGCACAACTGAAATATTGAAGTTCAATTCTGCTATAGGAAGAGAAAACAAAGGGTCTAAGGTACCACTGTCACCCAAAGAACTTGAGAGCCCAGCCTCATTTAAATAAAAAAAACCACTGAGATTTTTAGGAAAGTTACTGCTTCACCTTTCCTATTGGGGTCCAGAATTGATACATGTTACTAAGAGCAAAAACTGCAAGAAAGACCAGATACATCACCTCATCGATCAGTATAAGTGGATTCTCTGTCTTGGTCTTCTTCAGACACTGGATGATTTTTCCTGGCATTGCTCCAACGTACGTCCTCCTGTTTTACCAGAGACTGTATTTAGGGAACCACTGTGAAGTACAGCACACATCACACAACGTAGCGTGCAACTGATGGAACAGGTATATCCTGCTGGGAAACAAGTCTGTATTTCTTCTACATCTATCAGAAGAATTCTCCATCACCATACTAAGCACCAAGACCCATCTAGTCTGATTGTAGATGTGAATTTTGCCACAATACTCCCGGACTGCAGCTTTTATCTTTAGTTTTAACCCTTTTTAAAATTAGAGAGAAGCAAAGAGGTAAGGCTGAAAACAGAGATATCTGAATAGTGAATTCTTGCTTTCTGGGTAAAAAAACATTAGAAAAGGGAATGTTTCATTCCCTCGCTTGGCAGGGACAAAAAAGGAAGATCAGTGTAAATCTAAAGATACACTGAAAGAACAAACTGCTAACAGCAAAAAACAATCTTTCTGCTAGAGGGAACTGGCATCCAGGAACATGCAGAAGCAGAGCAAGGGGGTAACGATAGAGTGAATGCCAAGAGGCACAGAGCAGAGAACACCCTGACAAGTATATAAAATATTTATCTCTGCCTCTGTGTCACATAGGGCAGAACCTCGCAGACGCAATTCACGCTGCAGAACAGCTACTCTTCTACATTGTCCAACTTCGGTTAGGTTCCTGTTTTGACAACATTAGTAAAAGCTGCTGGACAGAGAAACTGCTCAAGTTACACTGACCTGTGTCCTTTTATTTCTGCTACATCAGTCATCCCTCCAACACTGAAGCGGAAGTACTCTCTGTTTAGGGCTCTGGCAATGGAGCGGGCAATGCTGGTTTTGCCAACCCCAGGGGGACCATAAAAACATAGGATCTTCCCCTGGGTGGATCCTCGCAGTTGGCTGACTGCTATAAATTCCTGCAGTACAGAAGAAGGACTGGTAGTGAACAGAGGGCAACTGCAGCCACACCAAAACATATTTGTTATCAGTTCAAGAAATTATTAGAAAACGAGCACCACACACAAAACTGGTTCTCAAAGGAGTTGGGGAAGGCAAAAGGAGAAGCTAAGGATACTGGTGCACCTCTTTTCCCTCTGGTTATTTACACAGTTGGTTGTCCCTGGGTTTTGTGCTCTGTACTCATCTCACTGGGAGTAGTCTCTCCCTCCACTGCTCTGGAGTGGGAAGACAGATTTCCTTAGTTCTCACCCGAGTTCCTCAAGACACATGCGAGCATCTCCTACTGTACCACTTCTTTACTGACTTAAACTTGCATCTTTTCACACTCCTGTGATAGGCAACCCTCAGATAACACTCACCATTGAGAAATCAAAAGATCACAGTTCAGAACTGAAGTCTCAACTGCTCATACACTTAGAGTGGAGAATCCACTGTGCCAGTGGGCAGAGAGATGTGGTTCCCCTATAACACACCAGTTATTTAGAATGATGAGCCTTGAACTCTTCCACCTACAGCACTGGACTCCACAGCAATACTATACAAGGACAATAGCACCAACCTAATTAAGGCTTAAACCTGCATGGGTATTTCTCACTACCTTAAAACCATCAGCCTCGCTTGCATTGCTGCACCTGGGGAATCTGCTCTGTGTGGAATTCATCACATCAATAATCAAAACCACAGACTTGTATGATGCAACTCCACCTATTTCTGTATAAAGGCTGGGCCTAGTCAGCATGAATAGTGCTCACAAGCGACGTAAGAAACTGATACCCAGAAGTGGTTATCTGTTTGCAAGTGTGCAACAACAGGCTTACCATAAATCATTCAAAATAATAAATGAGATTGTGAGATATAGTCACAAGTCTTGGGCACTACTAGGGAAAGAAGCCCCCTTTGGCTGCCAGCGAGGAGATATTTCACAACCTTTATCTTCTAGAAAGAGACTGGAACAAAGTAATTTAATAAAAGAAAAATCCCAGGATGTCTAAGAATTTACTATTTATTATATATAATGACATCGTACTGTTAGCTTAGGAGATGCCTCCATGGTTCCTGTGCATGACTACTGAGGTGGCCTAAGTACCATCAGTGCTGTCCCCAGGGTAACACAAAACTCAGCTATATACAGCTTGTGGGAACAGCAAGAGAAACGGCCTTACTACGCTCTTTGGAAGGAAATGGTCACATTGAAGGCCAGCTACACTCAACAGCTTCACCAAATCTGCTAAGCTCCCACCACAATTTGTTAATGCAAAGCCAGTATCTGCAGCTGTCTCCCCTCCACTTTCCCTTTCATGCACTTGCCCAGTACGATACAAATCCTGCCAGCACTGGAATTGTCTTTCACTGCTTGAATGTGTTGGCTGGCTACAAGGAGCCTATTTCTGTCCCCTGGAAAGGAAGGCAGCTTCCACAGGAAGTTGCTGAAGTTGCAACCTGTTGCAAGTACCTACTCTTACCCAAAACAGCTTCCCTAACCACAGCAAGCACAGGTGGGACATCCTCAGGCAAAAGTGACAGAAGTTGTCGAACAAGGCAGGACCGAAAACCACCCTGTCTGGTTCTACGAGGGCTTTATTGCACAGACTATAAACTCTTCAGCATTCAGCACAACTCTGGAAATAGGTAAAGGCTGTGAGGCAAACATGCATCTTAGCTAACCTCCCCCCTCTTAATTTTAGAGGTGTGAGTAGAGGTTCAGTGTGTTTTGGAAAGCCAATAACTTTGCCAGTCAAGCAGAAACATTTTAATAATCTCTGAATGAATTAAATAAAATCCAGAGACTGCTTCCCTTGGACACTTATTCACTTGCTCAGCTTTACGTAGCAAAACAGTACATTGCTATGTGAAATCAGAATATAACATACATTGCCACGAGTAATTAAACACATTTAACGGATCACTAGAACATTCTGTTCTTTGATTCAGCTTTCTGTTTGATCCACGAATTAGCACAAATTCAATGGAGAGCTGCAGTCTGAAACACAACCAAAATGCCTGATGCTAAGCGGTGTGTCAAACGGGACACACTGCCTATTCCCGCCTTACCAGAATTCGCTTCTTGACGTCATCCATTCCATAATGATCCTCTTCCAGAACTGCTCGGGCTCTGGTCAGCTCCAGGTTCTCCTCGCTACACTTACCCCATGGGATAGATGTCAGCCAGTCCAAGTAGTTCCGTGTAACACTAACAGAAACACACAAATGAGAGTGATTTGACAACAAACAGCTCGTGCCATCCTCCACTGCCTTCCAAAACAAAGTCATCCGGAACAAGTCAGATATAAACTGCTCATGGAAGGGAGACTATGAAAAGAACATAATTATCTGGGCAGACATTGCTAACCTTTCATTATGGTCTTCATCCCCTTCTTCCTTCCCTCCCCCAAAATCAAAGCTTCCCCCCTCACCGTCCCGGTTTTTGCTTTCCTGAGACAAAGAACCTCCAACATACCATGCAAAGTCCTAGATTTCTGCACACAAATTCCCTGTATGATTTTTTGGTGTGCAGCTGGTTCCTGTCTGAAGACAAGCAGGACTGTTTGTAAGCTCTGCACTACTGTCAACTGTTTCGATCAGGTCACAAAACTTAAAGATAAAAAAAACACTTTTCTTGGTTTCCCCGGTGGACTAAGAACATAAAGAATGATTCCTGGCTCAGAAGCAAGGAAAAACAGCTGGATGTAAAACACAACAGAGGATTTAAGACTGGGAGATAAGGGTGTTAGTGCGGCAGCTAACAGTAAAGATAATCAGTTAAACAGACTGCTACTGAGGAGAACACCAGTGCATAAAAGCAGCACTCATCTGTTCTAAACCTCTGCACACTCAGATCAGGGATTCAAATGTACAGGGAGGTCAGCAAGATGCAGTAAATAGCAAACGGTGCACTGTTGTGAACACACAGAAGCACAGCCTTCCCACGTTGGCTGGCTGGTTCCAGGATTCACTCTAAGTGATCGCCACACCAACAGAGCTTTGGCTTTTTTATCTCAAGTACTTCCTTTGCCATCTCAGAATCACAGAATCATTAAGATTGGAAAAGACCTCGAGGATCATCAAGTCCAGCCGTCAACCCAACCCCTCCATGTCTCCTAAACCGTGCCCTGAAGTGCCACATCTACACGTCTTTTAAATACCCCCCAGGGGTGGTGACTCCCCCACCTCTCTGGGCAGCCTCTGCCAATCCCTGACCACTCTTGCAGGGAAGACATTTTCCCTAATATCCAACCTAAACCTTCCCTGACACAGCTTGAGGCCGTTTCCTCTCATCTGTCACTAGTGACTTGGGAGAAGAGACCAACACCCACCTCTCTACAGCCTCCTTTCAGGTAGTTGCAGAGACTGTAGTTGCTACCACTGTTACTACTCTGAGAGAAAGGGAAAGGCACTTTGCTGGCTGTGAAGCCCAGCCTTTCCTAGCTTCCTCCCTCCTCCTCGCATATGATTATCAAGATATTTCTTATCCAAATGACATGTCTGCCCTCACACAAAGTCTTCTAGTCTATAAAAGATGCCTTGTTTTGGAAGCAAAGATCCAGGACATTAAAGTGCTGGTGAGTCCACTGACCGCTGTATTTTCTAGCGCATATCGCCTCAGCAGACAAAAAATGTTTGAAGCAAACTCAGTTTCTGACAATCCATGTCACAGATTACGTGGTATAAGCTATTCACTCCTCTGCAATTCCAACCCTACCACAACACTTCAGGGACCACCTCAGGTAGCTTAGCCAGCGTTACGCATTAGCAACTAGCTTCTCTTCTCTGACATCTAATGAGAACACCTAAGTACAAGAGAGAAGAGCCAAAATTAAGGGCTGAAGGAATCACTGCACATTTCATGAAGGGTAAGGGAACCACACAGTTCATATCCACAGCATTAGGCTGTAAGAGAAGACCCAAAATGATCAAGAGAGGCAAATACAGTAAATCATAGGAGATTTGGAGAACAATCCTAGAAATAGCTAGGACGTGATCATGTGCTACATTCAGGGAAAACAACTATGACAGAAAGAGAAAAGAAACTCAAGGTAAAATCTCCATAGAATTGTTTTGATTTCCCTCATTCTCCCAACTAACCCTGACAGCAAAGGACACAGCCATACACTCACTTGAATTCTGAGGAGTGATTATCCAGCAAGCCCAGCTTGTTCAACTCTTCGTCAATCACATCCATGACGTGTTTTGGCACTACCAGCTCCTTCAGTCGCTCACGGAATTTCTCTTCTATAGCATCCTTGTCCTCTTTTTCCAGACCTAGCTCTTTCTTAATGATCTTCAGTTGCTCTTGGAGAAGGTATTTGCGGTGTGTTTGCTTAATCTTCTCCTCAACCTAGATACAGCAACGACTACAGTAACTATTCTGTTCCCGGTACAACCCATCAAACATCAAATGCTTCCAAATACTTCTCAGTTATGACCTTCTCAGCAACCAAAAATACTACTCGGAAGTAATTTGCAGCATGTTCCAATATAAAAAATTACTCTATGACACCCTCCAGCTGCCTCCACTGGCCATGATTCAGGACTTCAATGTTTTGTTTATGCTGGGGAGACCAAAAGATTGGCAGACTAAGTCAGAAGTGATTTCCCTAGTGCCAAATAGAAGGGAATAACCACTTCTCTCAATCTGCTGTCTACACAACTGCAAACAGAGCCCAGTATGCAGCTGGCCTTTCTTGCCACAAGGCCAGACCGATCATTCGTGGTCAGCTTCCTGTACGTGGGGGCCTCAGAGTCCTTTTCTGCAAAGATATTTTCCATCCAGTTGGCAGCCAGCTTGTCCTGTTGCACAGGGTTATTCCAGCCCAGGTGTGGGACTCTGAATTTCTTTGCTGAACTTGAGTAGGTTCTTACTGACTCCCTGAGAGACACCACCAGTAGGTAGCTGCAGTTAGCCTTTATAGTGTTGATCACAACCCTTCCTGCCCAGTAGTCTAGCCGGTATTTTCACCCACCTTGTACTACATCCTTCCAGTCTGTAACATCCCAGTTTGGTCATAAAAATACCATGGCTGCCCACAACAAAGGCCTTGCTAATGTCAAGGTATACAACAGTCACTGTTCTCCCTTTGTGCTCTAGGCCTTCTTATCAGAGAAGGCTATTAGGTTAATGAGGCACAGTTTGCTCTTGGAAAATCCCTCTGGCCCTTCCAAACAATGTCCTCCTTCATTTGCCTGTACAGGGCTTCCAGAAGGATTTTCCCCATAATCCTCCCAGGGACTGAGGTCAGGCTAACATGTCTGTAGTCTCCCCAGTTCTCTTTCCTGAAGATGGACACGGCGTTTACCTTTTTCCCACTTACCAGAAACCTCCCCAATCACCACAGTGTTTTAAAGATGATTGAGATGACAAAACAATGACACTGATAAGCCCTCTCAGCACCCTTGGATGCATCCCATCTGGTCCCACAGACTGCATGTGTCCAATTTGCTTAGGAAGTCTCCAACAATCCCTGCCCTAGTCCAAAAGCATTCTGCACTTAACATGAATTTTAAAAGCCCCAATTACTGGGAGTTAATAAACCCAGGAACTTGTGACTCTGTATACACAAGTCTTTGTACTTCATATACTTACTTATCATTTTGATAGTTATTGTTTTCTGATTAAAACTTACAAGTCAGGAACCACTGCAGTTCACAGTGGTTAGCACAGGGTCTTTTAGAATAGCATTGTGCTATTTACACTATTATGTGCTATACATATTATGTTGTATATTTTCACACAGATGCTTGGAAAACTGCAGTCCTCTAGGATTTGCATACAACTTGGATGTAGTTTAACAGCAGATGCCATGGCCTCACGTCTTTTAACTTTTACAACATGCACAAAAAATAGGATTTCTAATGGAAGCAAATGATCAGACCTTAACTCTAAACCAACTTCCTCTTAGAATGTGTACTGCTGTCTTGCTTAAATTCTTCACTGGCCATGCTAAGCATCACAGAGGTGGACATGATACAAATACACACAAGGTATGTGTTACTTGAAAAACTCACCTCCCTTCCAAGACGCTGCTGAAGTTTGCTCAGCTCATATTCCTTCTTTAGAAGGGAAAGGGCTTTGTAAAGCCGTTTGGGAATCTGGAAACGAAACACAAAATGAGTTTTCAGACACTTGGCAACTCCCTGGGAGAAAGGGAGAATAAAAAGCTCCCAACAGGTTGTCTGTGAGAACTCTCCAGCACCTGGAGATGTAAAAAGACAAACCATGTAGCACGCAACCAATGCACGGAAGAATTATTTGCTACCAAAGATTCAGAGCATTCAGCCTTTCCCTTAGGCAAGTTATTAACGACTTACTGTATCCTTCAATAGGAACCTAGTCACTGATATTAACCTACCATCAAACATAGTACTGAAGTCCTCTTTCTGCTGAGGCTGGTAACGAAGTTATGACAGATAACAGACATACTTTTGATTCAGTTAGCATAACTTTTTAACTAAAGCTTCATCTTACACTGGTTTCTTCCAAGATGTCTTGAAGTTCTTGTGACTCTGCCCCGGTTAGTGCTGCACCCATGTCACTCAGATAGATAGGGTTATCTACCACACGTTGTCCAGCCTGCATCATCTGAAGTACAGACTCCCTGGAAAAATGTTAATAAAACCCAAAATGATCAGTAAAATTTTACATTCGTAACTCCTTATAGAGTTACTTACTTTTTATGACAGAGTAAAGAAATGAAACACAGCTCAGTTTCATAGCAAAATAACTATTTTTTTAAAATGTGACTAAGACAATACTCAGTAACACACACATAAATCACTCAATAAATGATCGCTGATAAATAAAACCAAATATTTGAAATGCTCTCTTAACAGTTATGTAAAATTTTTGTGTGCCAGTAAGCCAAGACTCTTACAATGCTCATATTACATGAATAAGACCACAACACTTACTGCAGTGACCTTCACTTCGACCCAGATCACCTGCCATAGGACTTATCCTACCTTGTATCTAAGTTTCACATCAGGTTTTCAAAGCTTCCCATTTCCAACAAGGGGTAATACTTGCTTCCCAAATGAAAGTTTTACATGACAATTCAGCAAATATCTCTTCTTCATTACAGCAAAAGGACAAGTGGAATAGATAATCTCAGCGTACTCCAGCCTGAGATCACGCTGTTCCCAAAGCAGGGCAGCATGGAAAATACTTACCTGTACAAGGGGTTCAAGGCAATGATGTCCCGGATTGTTTTGACAATTTCTGCAGTAAGTGCCTACAAACACAACAAAGATTTAATCAACAAAAAGTCTGGAAAAGGACAGACAAGGCCTCAGTAGAAATATCACATTCCCCAACCTCTCCTACACGGGAGCGCAGAAACAAAGTCCTTGGCCACCCTTCGGCAATGGTGTGCTGCAATGGTACTTGGGGGGGCAGTTATTCTTCCTGGGAGACAAGGAAAGGCAAGAAAGGCTGCAGGCTGGCTTGCTGCGTGCACAAAATTTAATGGTTCTTGGCCAGAAGATACAATCAGGTTGACCACTCAAGTCACCTTGGAGCAAGGACTGTTTGCTAAAGAATTTTACACAGATTTAAGCACAACTTAAATGAATGAACAGGTTGCTCTTCATTCAGCAAGTTTTTGAAGTGACCAGTTCTAAGGAATTGAGCTGTTGTAATGAAAAAAATCATTATTTTCATGTAATCCCCTCAGGCAGTGACTGTGAAAAGGAGGAACTGGTTTTTGAGGCCTGAAATTTCAACCTTATTTTAGAACTCTTCCTTTTAAGCAAGAAATGGAGATGCAAGTCTACAGGACAAGTCCAGGCTTGCATGATTGTTCACTCACTTTAACCTCTTCTGTGATCTGAAAATCTTCATGAACAACGTTCTCTACTTCTACCATGAGAACTTCCTGTGAGGAAGCAGCTACAGGATCTAGTACCACTTCCACAGCTTGGTCCTTTGCTCCAGGCTCCTCTTCAGCCTCTTTCTTAGAGCGCTTCTGTTTCCTTCTAACTTTCTGTTTGCTCTCAGGCTCCTCCGGTTCAACCTCTAGTTGCTTGTTTATACGAATTCTGAAAGCCAAAAGAAACCAGCTACAATCAATTCTCCTCTGTTACGCGTGATTTCAGCTCTTCAGCGTGAAAAGGAAAGAGTCTAAGTTGCATTTTGAGTAAACTAAAATTCCAGACTTTGACAAAGGTGACTGGTTGTACATGTTTTGACAAGATTTAGCTTTTGGTTAATTTTGTCAAAATAAGGCTTGATTTAGTAAAACAGTAATAATCAAGTTAACTGACCACTGAATTAGCCTATTGGTGTGCTAATGAAAGGCCAAGGGCAGCTGAGAGCACCTTTATCATAAACTGTGTTAGCTTAGACCAGTTGCAGAACTACAAAATCAGATTTCTAGTGATTAAAAGAAGAATAATCTAAATACTGGTGGTGAAAATACACATGCACACAAAGTTCAGTATCGTGGACTGTCTGACGTCTCAGTGACAAGTTGCAGCACATGAACAAAACAACTAACAAGGCATCATTCTGAATAGGTCTGTTCAGAGCTAGTTTCTCTAGCTACATGAACCAACAACTATGATGTGGATTCATACCCTCTTCTGAAAAAGCAGCACACTGTTTCACTTCAATTCTGAATGTAACACTCTTATTTCAGTTTTCTGGTTCTCAGCGATCAATCTCCCTGCTTTAAACCGCATGTGCTCCATTACTGTGATACTCAATATTACACACCACGTGTATAACGGGACCTTGAAGTCATTCCATACCTAGACATTTGAAATTTTGGTCTATTACACAAAGAGATTTTGTAGATTATGATTTTGAAAGAGATCAAACCCACAATATATTCCACAATAATTAACTACTAATCCCTAAAAGGGATAGGCAGGATGACATGGCATAATCACCTTCCAAAAATTAGTTTCCCTGTTACTGTTTTTAAACCTTTCTGAATTTTCCCTTCTCTGTGGGCAACCTCACATCAGATGTTTTCAAAACAGATTATGACCTACAGTTCTCCAGAAAGGGATCAAAATCTTGCCTCTCTGCTGGCTTAAAAGGTTTCCCCACTAAATACAAGCGCTGGACAAACACTCAGGAACTGCAACAGCTTTTGACAAAGTCCTTACTAGGCTGGGAATAGATTCAAAGAACCCTTGTGGTGTAGCAGACTCCCAGCTCACGGGATAACTGCCGTTATGCACAGGGTGTAGATCTTATTTTCCATATAATCCCCTTCAAAAAATAAGACCTCCTCAACTACTCCGACTATCTGCCACCAGCAACTTTTGACTAATTTTGACTACTCTTGTCAACCGAATAGAGTCTCAGACAATTAGGTTCAAAAACATTTTCTGGGTTTGCTAGGTTGCTGGTGGTGGAACTCAGTTGGTGGGTAGAACATCATCCCCCCGCAGGGCAACTGGAAAGGAGTTTGGCAGCAGCCAGCTGGCCAGTCAGCATATAAATATCTCTGGATTGACTACAGAAGCTGCTGCCCTGACCCAGAAGGCATGCTAGAAGGTGGATGGGGAGAGCTAAGGCAGGGATTTAGAAATGAGAGGACCCATACTTGCAGGACACTGCATTTCATTATTTTGGCTGCTGATATCACAGTTTCCTTTTCTATATTTTCCCTGTGAATGCAGCATGCTCCTTGGGTCTGATATCCAGTGTGGTCCCTGTGGACACGACTGACTAGTGTTCTGTGTCTCAGTCAAATAAATAAAGACCAATTCCCCACACCTTCCAAGTTATAGGGAAATATTTCTATTCTAAGTAAACAAAAACCAACAGCTGCCTATTTCCAAAATCTAACTAAATGAGGTTGTGCTTTGATAGTGCAGCAGGACATCTTAAGACTTCATTTGGGAAGGAGCTGACTTGCAAACTCATGCAAATATTGGAATATTGGGGCTGGAGTACCGGAGCACTATCAGGTTACCTGGTAATAACAAAGCAAAAGCTCGCCATATGCAAGTTGTGTATGAAAATCCATGTACATGGTGAAAACAATAACGGCATCTGTTTACAAAGAAGTCTGGTGAGACGCAGTGAAAGTACTGTACTTACCTCCGGTGCCCCATGACTATCATACGCAACTTGTCTCCAAGGTCCTGCATTTCATGAATCTGTACAAAAGTTCCCATCTGGTAGATTTCATTCAGATCCTCCACCACATCAGATTCATTGCTATTGAGGAAAAAAATTGGAGTAGATATTCAGAATCTTGAAGAAAGCAGGTAAGATTTTAAAAAGAAACAATCATTGGTTGCAGAACTTTAAACTGGACTCAGGAGCAAAGACCCTTCACTTTATCCCCACTGTTACCAGCATGTAGCCCCTTTCCCAATCATCCAACTACCTGGATAGTTCACCTCCCTCCCACATAACAACAGCCTTTTCTAAAGCAAGACCCAGGTTCCTCGCAGTGCTGGTGGTGGCAATGAAAACTGTCATAGTAAGAGGATGGCCCAAGCCTATACACAATTTCTGTAATACTATCCAAGGCAGGGAATTTCAGATCATAGCTTTTAGTGTAAATGCAGCCTAGTCATGGAAATAGCTTATTTTTAAGATCAAGAGAAACGACTTACTTATCATCCTTTTTAAGGAAAACACCAGCATAAGGCTGGGCAAGACGAACTTTCCTCCTCAGCAGCTCAACCAGCTTCGTATTTTTCACCTAGAACAACAATAGGTATGAAGTCAGGGGTGGGTTTTCTGTAGGCCTTGCACCCTCAGTGTGTAAGGCCAGTGTGTAAGGCATGGTGAAACCCTATGACTGAATTACGAAGTCTAATCTTGGATTTGTCTAGTCTTGCCCTCGTTAGGGGACAGCAAATTGGAAGCAGGGGAATATTAGAGAAACTTGAAATTTGAGTATTTAAAACAAGTCACTGAGTACTTAAGACAAGCTTGAAGGCAGGGGGAGATACTAGGCCTAATCTGTACAAGTCTTACAAGCAAGAACCCTCTCAGTCACTTGAACACTTTATGAGAGTTTCTGTTGCTATCACTGTTCCCTTCCCCACCTGTACGTCCCAGCTCTCCACTCCTACTGGGGAGCTAGTCCAATCTTCCCTGTCAATTGCCTGAATTCTGCCCACCCACCCTAGTTTAAATCCTCTCCTATACCCACCAGCCTACTCGAGACCCTGCTTTGAGTCCCAGCCAGTATTTCTTCCTGCTTGACTTTCTTACTCCCCTGTGCTCCCTGGATGCCACACATCTGTCCCTGGCAGATCTCCCACACCACTGTAATTGTTATCATAGCAGGCAGAACCCTCAGTCACCGAGAAAACACCTCCTTGTTAACTTTGCTGTTGCATGAAGTCATGCTGCCAACCACAGAGTGTTCTTTCGAAGTGATGGACGTAAGCTGCACTGCTCAACACTTCTGATAATAAACACCCTGGTCTTGACAGAGCAGCGTGAGCAAAACCACTCTTGGTTGGCCTATTCTAATCTTGGCACACCTATTTTCGTTTTGCACAATGTCCAGTAAAACTTTGCTTGCCAGTGTCACAGACATCAAAAGAAAGAAGAAAATTAGTAATTCCGTAGAGACTTCATGTTGTCAGGAAGTAAAGTATTAAACAGCAGCACAATGAATTAGCAGGATAAGAGAGAGCATTTAACAGATATCTTAATGTACGACACTGTTAACCTGTGCATTGAAATGAATGACTTACACACAAAATTGTCATATGACTGCGTGCCTAAAGATCATAGTAATATATAATCTTCTCTTTCCCCCAACACATCTAGAAAGACACTAAAAGTCACACATGTTAGATCTGGACATGCGAAAAAATACTATTGTAAGATAACTTTATGACAAATAACAGTACAGGAATCGGCAACTATTGATTCAGTTCTTTAATCCAAATCTTTAATCCAAAATCAGATATGTTAAATACTAGTGAGGAGCAAAAATATGAGTACTTGTTCCAAAATTGTTGCATTTCAGGAGGAAAAAGTATTTCTGGCCCATGAGCCATATCAAAGAGCCATATAAAGTCAGATATCAAAGATTAAATTTATGGCTCTTGAAAACACAGCTAGAAGTGCAGAGCTGAAACATCACACCTGGAAATTTTGAGATTACCATCCCCATCTCTCAGCCCCCTCTCCTGCCATAGCAGTGTTGCTCTACACTGAACTCATGCTTTCTTCTTGCAGCTCAGTTTTCTGCTTTCACAAATATTGTTCTTGGTGCTGACACAAGCCCATGAAGCCAAACCAAGGACACATTTGCTTAACCTTCAGAAAAAGAACACAGAGAAGACAGCAAACTCTGAAAGAGCTTCTGCATGAATCACTGACCTTCCCCGTTAGAAGCGGCATCACTGACACTGATGCAATACTTATGAAACTCAAAGTCCGTAACTATCCCAAAAGAAACCACTATTCCGATATGGCCAAGCTACCTAGTTTGAAACAAATACCAAGAAGCAGGAGGCTGTGGAGCCTTACACACCTTGCTACCCTCCCCAGTACTCTGCAATTAAAAGAAATCTGTAAAGACAGAGCGTGGCTTTGAGGAGAAAAGCTCGCCCCGTATTACCAGAAGCCGGGAGAGGAGCTCATGCCCCTGCGCCCACGGTCGAGGTCGGTTACACCACCCACCAGAAAACCCCGGCCGAAAAACTGCCGCCCCTCCTTGAAGGACTCTCGGCCAAGGCCAGGCCGAGCCGCCCCACAGCCCCCCCACCGCCCGCCCCACGGCGCCACGACCCGCTCTCCCTTCCCCGCCTCACCTCGATGATTTTGATGAAGCGCGGGAAGACGGGGTTGCGTGTCACGGCGATGAGAGGGACGTTGGGGAAATGCTCCGGGACGAGCAGCGGCGTCAGAGCCGTCATGACCGGACCGGCCCCGCCGGCGTCTGCCCCGCCGCCGCCCCCCTCCTCGCCGCCGCCGCCGCCCTCCAGCGCATCGCCCCCCGCCAGGCCGCCGGGGCTCCGCTGCTGCCATGGCAGACCGGTGCTGAAGGCGGCGCGGACCGACGACGCGGAACACGGCGGGGCCGGGGACGCCGCGGAGGAGGAGGCGGAGGCGGCGGCCAAGAGGCGGCGGCGGCCGGGCCCCAGCACCGCCGGCCGCCAGCGCCCGCACAGCCGCAAGCAGCGGGCGGCCGCCATGGTGCCGGCGCACGCTCCTGCGACACTTCCGCCCCTCTCCGCGCGCCGCGGCGCGCCGGCGCGGGGAGCGCCGGGGCCCTCCCTGCTAAGGGGCGCGTGGCGGCACGCACGTCCGAGCTCTCCGAGGAGTCGCAGGTTCGCGCCCCGGTGCAGACGCCTGCCGGGTGCGCGGGGGCGCGGCGGGGCTGGGGGCATCTCTGGGGTGTCCGGGCGGGTCCCCTTCTCACCGCCGCCGTTGCCTCTGCCCGGCCAACGCCTGGTCTCAGTGCCCTAGCTGGGGCAGCGGGTGCACAGAAGCCAAACCGTACTGGGTGAAACAAGTAGGGAAAGGGGCATGCAGCCAAAAATGAGAGAAACTCCCTCTGGAGAAGGGGCTCGGGGGCTCCCGTGAGCGTGGCTTTGGCCACTGCCCCAGCCTGACCCTCAGCTGGCCGAGGCCTCAGCGGTCATTTGAGGCAGTTGCCCAGGTCCTCTTCTAGGCAGCTTTGGAGCGTCTCTGCGGGCAGAGCACCCACAGCCACGCTGGGCGTCTGCGCCAGCGCTCAGCCGCCCTCAGTGAAAAAGCATTTCCCCGTGCTAGTAGGGAACCTCCTGTGCTTCAGTGTGTGCCCTTTGCCGCTTGTCGTGTCCCTGGGCACTGCTGGGAAGAGTCTGTCTCCGTCTTCTTCACACCCTCCCTTCAGGTGTTTATATACATCAGTAACATCCCCCTGAGCCCTCCCTTGCCCAGGCTGAACAGTCCCAGCTCTCTCGGCCTTCCCTCATGAGAGGTACTCCAGTCCCTTCACTGTCTTCATGGCCCTTCCTTGGACCCTCCACTCTGTCCTCTTGCACCGAGGAGCCCAGAACCAGACACAGCACTCCAGCTGTGGCCTCACTGTGCTGAGCAGAGAGGAAGGATCACCTCCCTTGACCTTCTGGCAACACTCCGCCTAATGCAGCCTTTGCGACAGGCGTGCTGCTGTCTCGTGTTCAACTCAGTGTCCACCATGACCTCCAGGTCCCTTTTCTGCAAAGCTGCTTTCCAGCTGGTGGCACCCACCTTGAACTGGTGCATGGAGTTATTCCCCCCCAGGTGCAGGACTTTGCATTTCTCTGTTGAACTTCATGAAGGTCCTGTGAGCCCATTTCTCCAGCCTGTTGAAAGATTGAATGCAATTTATAGATTCAAGGAAGCCTTGAGAATTGTCTCAGTGGTGTTCGGTGAAAGGACAAGAGGCAATGGGCACACATTGAAATACAAGAAATTCTATTTAAACAAAGAATAAGTTTGGTTTGGGTTTTTTTTTTTTTTTTACTGTGAGGGTGATTGAACAGTGGAACAGGTTTCCCAGAGAGGTTGTGGAACCTACATCCTTGGAGATGTTCAAAATGCTGGACAAAGTCCTGAGGAACCTGCTGTAGTTGACCCTGCTTCGAGCAGAGGGGTTTGACTGGATGATCTCCAGAGATCCCACAGCCAAACTGCCTGTACCACACAGGAGACTGCACAGCTGGGAGGGCAGGAGGTGTGGACTTCTCTGCATACGCACCTCAAGTACATGAGTAGGCTGTAATAGCCTTGGGCAGCCTCACCTGGGGTCCCTACCCACACTTAGACCAGGAGCTCTAAGCTCAGCCCTAGGCCTTCATAGCCTGAGCTATACCACTGGAGGAGTACAGGTCTCTAGTTCAGCAACAGCTGTGACCATGCCTGGCTGTGGTCCTTGTTGATCTGAACCCCAATCCCTGGACTAACTTTTCAGAACTTGACCTCAGCCTTGCCTCATCACTGAGTGCCTGCGCAGCAGCCACCAGACCTGGCTTGACCTCAGACCTGCTTCATCACCATGCTATTGTTTTATGGTCTGGCCTCTTGGCTGGACCTGGTCATCATTTCTGAGTCTGTGCTGCTTGTCTTCCTTGGGTACTGTGGGACTGGGCCCTGACTGGTGATGCCCTTGCCCATTAGCTCTGTTATTCACCTCAGTTCCTGTCCCTTAGGGAAGAGAAGACAAGAAAAAGGGTTATCTAAAGGGAAAAGATGTAATGTCTTTCATTTTGCTCAGATACCATCCCATTAATGTCACATTTCAGCAAGTAATGTAAACTCATTATTGTTTAAGCCTCAGAGACCTCTTCCACATAACCTTTCAGGGGAGATTTACACTGGATATTAGGAAAAGGTCCTTCCCCCCGAGGGTGGTGGAGCCCTGGAACAGGCTCCCCAGGGAGGCATCACGGCACCAGCCTGGCGATGTTCCAGAAGCACTTGAACAAGGCCCTCAGAGACACGGTGTGAATTTGGGCTGTCCTGTGCAGGGACAGGAGTTGGACTGATGGTCCCTGTGGGTCCCTTCCAGCTCAGGACATTCCATGATTCTATTCTGTGATTCTATAATTCTTTGTTTGGTGTGGATTTCCGAGATGGAAGTATGTGCTTGTGTGCTGTGTACTGCATGTGAAGTAAGCCTCCTGCATCTTTGCCAGTTGATGGGCATATGCAAAAGATGGCATTAAAGAAAAAGCTTTAGGGAAAGACCTTGTAAAAATCTGAATTTAGTATTTGACCCATGACATAGGCACATGGAGATAAGGAAGTGTAATACATAATGCTAAAAGTAGCATCCATAACTTTGTAAGGTCACGGCCCTGAGAAACAATAATAGAAAAAAAATGGAAAAGCATTGTGGAAAAAATTCCCTTTATTTTTCAAATATGCAAACTATCTTTATTAACACTGAAACTCACAGCATGAAGAAAAAGCCCTCAGGAATTAACACAGTCAAACTGCCAGAATGCTATGAACACACTGTACAGCACGGATCTCCAGTTATCTCTTTCTTCCTTGGGCAGAGCAAGAGAAGGACATAAAATTTCAGAGCAGATCTGACTCCTGAAACAAAATGCCTGTATCACACATGTAATGTAAACATGGCATATCATCTGAAAATCCATAGTCTTCATGGATTTTCTCCCTTAAAATTAATTTTGAAGAAAAGTGCTCTAATCCAAGAGCTACTCATGTATGCATGCATTGAGATAGCTCTTTGTTTCATCCCAAATATTGCATATCTAATCGTTAGGAATAACTCTGTTTGCAAATAGGAGAAACTCAGAAAGTTTCTGCAAGTAGAAGCAGCAGGACTGCAGTGAAGAAAGACTGCATAAACTCTCAAGTATCTGATGATTTAAAAAGACAGTTGATCGAATTAAATACTTTCAGTTATCCAGTTCTGAAGGCTGAGTTAGCACAAGGTCAGAGCTGGGTTTGGAAGGAGTACAAACACTTCTGTATTCTTGGCTGAGCTCTTAAAGCCTGCCTCCTTGCCAAGTCAGATGCACTGGGGATGTGGGTCCTTGGGATATACACAGGGAAGTCAAAGACAAAGTTGAGAATTTTCTCTGTACATTGAGAAGTTCTTGTTACGTCACCGGCAAGTACAACTCTAAATTGGCATGGATTGAGCTCCTTCCTGGTAAACCTCACTTTGGAAGATTCATTACTGGAAGGAAGTAAAACAGCCTCTGTTGTTTTGAGGATGGGATTAGTTAGATAAATCGATGTGGGCACCAAAATGAAGTGTGCAGCTTTACAGAGTGACAGTTTAGTTTTGCCTTTCCTTCTTGGATTAGCAACAAAAAAACCTAACTCTGTGTATATGTATGTCTGTGCACATGTGCTCCCTTCATATATAGAGATGTGTACTTGTGTGTGTATATATGTATATATATGCAAATTCCTGACAATACTTTACTGTTCAGGTACTGTAAACAGATAGATAATCCCAATCATAAACTGATGAACAACATGGGTAAACACCGGAGCTAAAAACTATCAGCTGAATTCTGAAATTCCCCATGGGAGACTGATTTGCAGTATTTGAAGATGAGGCCTCTACTTGTTTGTGCTCCATTAATCTTGTGTTGAAAGCAGGAAATCACAAATGGCAAGGCTTGGAGTGTACTACTTTGTGGGACTATCTCAGATCACGTTGATGCAATGTGGTATGGAGAGCCCCTTTTGTGTTATGTTTACATGTCTGCTAACAGCAACTGAAAACAGGTTAGCCTCCTGCTGAGTTTTATTAAAGTATCATTAGGATCCTTCCAGGCAGCTTTTCAAAATGATTGGGCTGGAAGAACCCTTTGCAATATCTCTAAACCAGAAAGCACGTGCATATATTATAAAGCCAGAAGGGACCCTTATGATCATTTTGTTTGACTCTCTGTATAACACAAGCCATAGGACTTCCCAGAATTAATTCCCATTTGAGCTAGAGTCCAATCCAGCAATCTTTTCTTCCAATTCATCCATCAGTTTTTCCTTTATATACAGGAAGTCTCTTCAGGACTAGAATTCAGTGCTTTCTTGAAAAGTTGGACAAATAGTCTGGGGGAAAAAAAAAAGAGAAAAACAATGCAGTTCAATATAGTCAAATATAAATTACTAAGCGTAGGTAACAATAATCAACTGCACAAACACAGGCTGGGAAATTACTAGCTAGGCAGCAGTTCTGCTTAAAATGATATAGGCATTATCATGTGTTACCACAGGAGTGGTGTCAATGCTGTCATGCTGTTGTGAAAAAATAAAGCACTTTATTGGGTTTTATAAGCAGGTCTGTTCTTTATGAAGGTTTAGACTCATGTCAGCTGAGCTGTGTTAACAAGCTAGGGCTGTCTTAGCCCACTATAGATACAGGCTAATGCAGTGTATCTTAAAACTCTTTGATTAAGATCCAGTCTTCAGATCCAGCCATCTCATCAAAGTAAGAGTCTAACCTCACTAAGATTTAAGATAAGATGACAGACTTGAATTTGCTTTATGTATGCATCATGGACAGTTATCCTGATGAGCTGATGCATGGCATGATGTTAAACTATGGTAACTTGAGCCTAAGATCTAAACCTTAATGTACATTCTTTCCTCAGTGCTTAGCACTAATAAGTCTTTAGCTGGATTGTTGTGTCAAATTTTAGTTATTCCCCTTTAAGAAAGCTGTGGAACAGCAAGGAAAAAGTCCAGATGAGAGGAACATGAATGATTATTCCCTGTGAGGGTATACTGGGTCTGTTTAGTCTAGAAAGGGGAAAAGCAGACATTATAATAGTATTCATAAAAGATAAAAAAATGCTGCGAAGAGGAGGATAATAATTCGTCATCCTGCTCACTTGCCCCCTGCTAGAGCAGATCTCTTGTCAGAATAAGCAACCTGCCTCCCATAGTCAGGAAACAGCCTGCTGCCTTAGGGTTCAAGGCCAACTACTACCACACGGAGCTACAATACACTTCTATTAACCCTGCTCTGTTATCCACTTTCACGTGGAAGAGATGTATTTGGCCATTTCGCTCAGGTTCCGAACAATTATCCAACCCATAAAAATAGAATACTCTGCCTAGAGGATGTGGAATGTCACAACACTGATATATAATCATGCAATTCCTGAAAGACCAAAAAGAGCCTTGGGATCTGGCTTTGGACATCTCAAGAAATATGTTGCAGGAAGCCTTGCTAGTGCTCGGGCGCTAAGCTTGGGAGCTGTGGCAGTTGTGGTTGGCAAAGCTGGTTCCACTGGTGCCTCTGGGGTCCTTCTTCCTGAGGTCCACTGAGATGCACCTCTGAGTGTAAGGCTAGGGCTTCTGGATGAGAAGGATCAGTGTGGAAAGCCAGGGTAGAGGCATTTGAGTATTATATGGGATTTGGAATAAGGAGCAGACCTCAAGTAAAAGCTGCCCCGTTTAGATAGTTTGGCTGTGCAACAGGAGGCTGCAGGACAGCCACACTGTAGTAGCCCAAAACCTGTGGATCCTTTCCATATTCCTGGTTGTCTCTAGACATTCATATTCTGGATGTTCATGGACCTGGCTGTTATGGAGCAAGCCCTGCTGGTCCTGTTCACTGGAGTGAGAGACACAGGCTGTGTTCCTGGCCACACCAGGGAAGGGGGACAGAGCATGGATGAAGCAGGCTCTTGCTTGAGCCTCTGAGATGTTTTGGATGTCGTGTAGGCTTATGTCCAAGTGTGTTAAACACAAGCTAAACTCTGTTTGGTAGGAACTGAGAAATTGATCCTGAATTTCTAAGTTTGGGGTCTGGCAAACTTGTACAAGTGCTGGGAAGTGCTTGGGTACTGCCTATAAATGCTAAGGAGCTGTAGAAAGATATTTTGAAGCACCTTCTGGAGCAATGTGGCTGAAGGGAAGTAACTTCTGAAAACAGCCGAAGATGAGCAAAGGAACAGTTTCCTTAGCAGTCTTATGATGAGGAGTGAAACTTTTCTGAGCAAATCTGGGGTGGCAGGGAGTCATTCCTGGCGTGGAGGTACCACCCAGCTGCTCAGGTAGACGAACTGTTCTTAAACTTTGCATTTCCCTTTCTGGGGTTACCAGGAGGAGAACAGCTTGCTAAAGAGAAATGAAGTCAACTGGTGTTTGGCAGAGCTTGGTAGGGGGGAGAGCTATTTCAGAGGCTGAATAATGGCTATAATAAACTCTTTAGCATCTTCCACTAATGAAAAGCCTATTGACCCCTATTTGTGCTACCAGCCAGCACAGTACGCCCTGTCCCTGCTGTATGGTCCCACATTCCTTCAGGAGCTGGGTGACTCTAGTATCTGCAGCCAGAAGGGTTGCCAGAGGAGTGAGAAGCTCTCAGGGACCATCTTCTGCATATCTGTGCAAACACCAGGACTGTGAGTGAGGAGGACACTGTGTTTATCATAAGCAGTCTTGCCGCTGAAGAGCTGAACAGGAGTGCTGGGCATCTCCAAAGATCTCTGAATGGCCAGCGCTAAAAGCTTTATGAGCCTGGGGGAAGTCCCTGTCCAAGTGAAGGCTTTGCAGCTGTATCCTACAGGGTGGAATCATCAAGGCAACATTTTGGTGTCAGTCTAGAGGTGGTGGTGCCCCTGACCCACCCTGCCACTCAGCTCATACTTCAGCTCTGAAATGAAGGAACTCCTAGGCAGCTCATTCACTGAGTCTTCTTTACGCAGGTCTAACTCTTGGACCCCATAAGAATGACTAAGTCAGGCTCTTGTGGAATAAAACTTTTTTCACAGTTTAATTTTTTCCTTTTCAATGCCAGTCAGAAAGAGATGAGGGAGAAACGGGATCAGGGAAGGCTGCATGTGGCAGAGAGGGGAGAAAAGTGTGCGTCTTGGAGAGTGGATCTTTCTCTGTCTTCCACTATGGACTTCTGTCTTGGCTTTTTACAGCATTAATCTGCACTCTGCTGCCCGATTTCACATTGCTGTCTCACTCCTGGGGTGCCTGCGGATGTCGTTCTGAGGGCAAACAAGGTGGGAGAGCTGCTCTTTCTCTTCTATCACAGAATTACCGAGTTCGCAGTCCTGCGCATCTAGCTCATGCCGGGAGAGATGCTCCACAATGCCAGCCCCCAGAGAATCCCCCAGGACGTTGGTGGTCGTTCTAAGGCGGTCCCTGAAAAATCAGAGAGAAAAATGAAATATAGCTTCTTAGTAACAGCTAAGGGGATGAAGACTATTTCAAGAAACATCTTCAATGAAACTTTTTCTACTTTTCAAGTCACTCTAATACTTCACATTTCAACACTGACATGAAAATGAGTCTCAGACAGCCTTCCTTGACTGATAACCCTGAGTACAGGCTTCACATTCATTCCTGCTCTATCGCATTCCCATTTTCTCACTGAAAAGTTTTGAAGTTGCCACAAAATGAGGGAAACTTTATTGTGGTTCCACATGGACGCTTTCCTTTCCAAAGGCCTTCTAAGGCCTTTCTGCATACTCAGATGAGCCTTGCCACATCTGTTATGCTTGGGTTGCGTTTTGTTTTTCAAAAAGGGCAGAAGTCCTGGTGCAAATGTATGACTTAGTGCTGCCATGGAGCCACATTTCCTCGGCATGGACAGTGCACACTAAGACAAGGCACCAGATTCTTTGTGCAAAATGGCAAATCTAAAACACCCTTTGCAATGAGATATTCTCCACAACCACAACTGTATGTAAGAGCGGAAGCTATCTCCAGTCCGGCAACCCATCATGTCCTTCAGCAGTAACAACAGGTAAGACTTTTGGTATCTGATTGAAACCAACCTTTCTGGGTAAGTACAAGAGGTAACCTGGTGTCTTAGGAGGTAGGACGTTTTCCAGCCAAGTCTGTTCTTATGCACAGTTCACAGGAGAAGTGGAGGTGTTGGGCAAGACTCTGTTTCCAACTGCTCAGCCATGGCTGGGAGCGGACTTTGGCTACAAACCAGCAGTACAGGTATTGATACAGAAGAACAGAGGAAACACTGACAGTGTATCCTTGAGGCAGGATATTGTTGTGTTTCAGAGAGTGAGGACTGCACAAATGCATTCTTCAATCTAGTTCCTAAGAGCACTCCTGTGAAGTCACTTGTCTCAAGGTTTAAAAGGGAAAGAAAGGTGAAATGGAGCAATGTAGCTGTCTAGCTGCATATTATTGGCACAACCTGTCCGTGTTGGTCTGGAGATAGTTTCTGGGTTCCTTTTAATATAAAGCAAACTAAGGACATTCTGCTTGGTGACCAGGCTGCTCTGCAAGTGACCAACTCCAGGCATGAGCAGAGAGGGCTACAGTGCAAAGGTCTCATGGATACAGGTGTGTTTTAACCATAACAATACTTGTTACTGAGGCTGCATGTAGCAGAAACATCGGGAGTACGAACTCTGTAAGCGCTGGCAGGGAGCACAGAGCAGTGTATGGTGCTGAGCACAAAACTTAGAGAAGACTTGTGCTGAGCACAAGACTTACAGAAACCAGTCCACAGCGATGATCAGCGTAATGTCTTCAGTCGGCAGCCCCACTGATGTCAACACTATAACCATAGTCACCAGTCCTGCCTGGGGAATACCTGCGGCTCCAATGCTGGCTGCCGTGGCAGTGATGCTGGAGGGAACAGGAAAGCACAGCTATCAGCAAAGGGAAGAAAAGAGGTAGTTGCATTTGCAGAAATGTCAGGGAGGAACTCAGACTCATCATCTACAGAACATCTTGGCAGCCTTTCTGCCCTGGTCACCGAGCGGGATGGTGACACATGGGTCATCCACACAGCAGCGAGGCTCCCCTGTGCCAGGCACCTGTCCATAACAGACTGCACACAGCAGCTCCAGCTAAGGGATGGCCCAGACCTGGAAATGCAATAAGGGCTCAAGTGGAGCCTCAAACGTGTGGTGCCATATGTGCTTCTACACCTGGAGGTGTAGTACACCCTTCTTTTCTGTACTTTGTTTTCCTCATTGTACTTTCTGAGATAAAGAACAACCTGAGCACACCTCAGATAAGCCAACAAAACTGAAACCCTTCCTGTAGTCCCACAACTCTTTCAAAAGTCACCTTATTGTGATGATCTGCCCGAAGTCAAGTTCATAGTTGTTGACTTGCGCAATGAAGATGGCTGCAAGGGCCTCATACAGAGCAGTGCCATCCATGTTAATTGTAGCTCCGACAGGCAGAACAAACCTCGTGATGCGCCTGTCCACACCATTGTTTTCTTCCAGGCACCTGAAGGTGATGGGCAGAGTTGCTGAGCTGAAAGGAATTTACAAAACAGCATGAACTGGGTATACGCTGACTTTGGAAGATGGACTAAGTCTCTGCCTGGTTTATGACCTTACCCACCTGCTTCTTCCCCCTGGCATGTAAGCCAGAGGCCAGAAGCTGCTAGGAGAAAGAACAGTCTAAGCAAGGCTTCGTCAGATATGGTGCACGCTGCAGTTGCACGTTCAGCCATGGCTTTCATCAGGGGGCTGGGACAGGGGTTGTGTAGCCCTAAGGCTGATGATGCGGGTATAACACCAAAAGAAGGTGATGCTGGAGGATTCAGTGTACATAGGACAGAGCCTCAAGACCAAAATTCCTTTTCCAGCTATTAAAAATATTTGAGCCCTTTCCCAACCCCCTCAGTGCATAAGACAAGACTGACCCATGTGTGAGAATATACCTTGCAGAGAAAGCAGAGAATTGCTTCTGAAAGAGAATACGAGCAGGAAAAATGCGGTGTGATACAGTGTGAGAATGCATGTGGGAGAGACGGTTATGTGCTTGCCAGGAAATGGACATAGCAAGAAACACGACACTTAGTGAATCAACAGCTACCTACAGTCCCTTGCTTTGGCCGTGTTGCATGGTCGTGTAAGTCACTGTACATACAGGTGTTTAAGCCTTTGCCCAGGCCTCCTGTGAGTTTAATGCCAGCTGCATAGAGTACGTGTGCCTGTGTACGTGTGACTTTGCACAGTACATGTGCAAATGTGTGTGTAAGTACATGTGTGTGAGAGGTATGTTCATGGGGAATAATGCTGCAACTCAGTGGGATTTTATATTTGTCCTGGGCTCGGCATTTCAGTGCCACAAGCAGAGTCACCACCATGACTGGTAAGGAAGAATATGGGTCATGCACTGATGGTTAGAGATGGCCATGTGATTAGGGCTCCTGAGCAGGGGAGCGGGAATTTTTCTGCTCTCAAATGAGCTTGGCTGGAACAGTGCAAAAAGCTGCTAGTGCTAGAAATTGTGAGACTGCAGTGCTGCACTGAGGGCGATGAAGTGCTGAGAAGCAGCCCCAGAGTATCCACACCAGCCCCAACCCTACTCCTGTGTAGCTGTCATACCTTGAGGAGGTGCCCAGGGCAGTGATGAGGGCCTGCAGAAGCCCTGCAATGAATACCCAGGGGTTTCTGTGAGTCACGATGAAATAGAGCAGTGGCAGGATGCAGAGGGCATGAATGAGGAGTCCAACGATGACGGTGAGTGTGTACATCCCCAGCTGGCCGCCCATCACTGCTAGGTCATCCATCTCCAGGATTTTGCCAGCAATTAAAAACATGATCCCAACTGGAGCATACCTGTGGCAGAAACACAAGGCCGAAGCTCAGAACTAGCGCCAACACTCTCACACCAACTTTAATGCATGCTGTGTGGACAAATCCCCAATAAGCCAGCACACCAGAAGTGCTCACTGAGCCTAATTGTTGGATGATACTGCTGGTTTCTTTTCTGGAAACCTGGAGAGAGCTGAGACTTGTTCATCATATGGTCAAAAACCAGTGCTTGCTGCACTGTTGTGGACCCCCTGCACTCTGTTGTGAGCACAGCCTGGGCACTAGTGGAGGTTTCCTCCTTCTGCGTTGCCTACATGTTTCCATAACACTCCTTGTAGAATTGATAGGGGAGGTTATGTAGAGGAGTCTTCAGAGTTCTTTCCTTTTCTAACAGAACTTGGGCTGAAAGTGTGCTTTTTTACTGAGGCACAGGCAAGTATAGGAGAAACAGGGAATTGGGGAGTAAAAGCAATAATGTCCTATAGGCTCTGGGATATCAGCCTTGCTATCTGTTCAGACATTGACATACAGGCAATAGGAATGTATAGGGAATCCAGATCTGGTGTAGCAAGGACTGGCCACACTCACACCTGTGAAAGCAGCATGGCTCATATAAAAAGCCATTTTGAGGTACACTGCTACCCTTTCCATTCCTTAAGGCTTTTTTCCCCCTCCATAACAATGCATCTCATGAGTGGCAGTGAGGCTCCACAGAAAGGAAGCCATAACACAGACATGGAGAGTATCACAGGCACTAAACTAAACATGGGCAAGTAACTGGACCAAAGAAAATCCCAGCTCTACGGCCACACCTCTCAGGGCTTGGCCTCTACAGCTCAAGAGCTCACATGCAAGTCATGCACAAGGCTCAGAGGTCCACATGCCAAACTCCAACTTAGCCTGGGAGGTTTGGAAAAGTTTCCGGAAAGGATTTCACGAATATTTCATTTCCTTTGACCTTCCTCTTAGAAGACATTCTTGGCTGCAGCTAGTGATCAGAGTTCCCCAGGAAAAACAAGCTCCTGGGAGATGCTCTGCAGACTGTGGCATCAGGAAGGAGCGCTGGGCTGCAGCTGACCGTCCTGCCTCTTATGCCAGCAGGGTTCTGTAAGTCAGGAGGTCTCTCCAGACACTACCTACAGTATGTGCACAGGCAGTTTCCTGAGTGTAACCGTGTGCTATATACATTAACACCCTGCCTTCCTTCACTGCAAGGGGCAGCTGAAGGAGGGGATGTTGAAGGCACCTTCAAATTGTCCCTGGGAGTAGTGTGCAGGTCTGCCTGTTCCACTGTGCTCGTGCTCTTCCTTCTGTGCCTTCAGGCTACTCTTATCTCTTCTTAGGAAAGCAAGGCCCCAAGTTCTGGCTCATCTGTGGAGGAAAAGAGCCCAGAGGGGCTGGGGCTCCCCAACACTCTGCTATGAGCTCAGGGTTGTTCTTCCCCTTTGTGCCTTTCTGTGTAAGGCCTGTCCCCAGGATGTTGCTCTGAGGTCAAAGACTGTGACTAGAAGACCAGAGAGTGGAAGCTGGAGTGATCTAAAATGGGAGAGGGTGCGGAGCTGACAGATCCCCCTCCCTGTCAGACACTCGCATCTGTTCTGGTGGCCCCTGCATCTCTCCCGTCTCACAGTATCTACCACAAACTCCTATTCAGACACTGACCCCTGCATGGGTAAACAGCATAAAACAACACAATTCAGTAAAATGCTGCCTTCTAGAGAAGACTCATCTCAGCAATGCCTTGCTTATCTGGACCATGTAGAACAGGCAGCCTTACGCAGAAAGCAACAAGCAGCTGAGCTCTAAAGGAGCTGGGATCTGGGAGACCTCAAATTGAAAAGCAGTAACTTTGAGCTGACCTTGTCAACCCAGCTCAGTTCTCAAAGCTAATGCATGCAGATGTCACCCTGAGTAGCAAGAAAGCGGCAATAGGTTATTGCAATTCATAGCTAAGTCAGACTCCTGAAACATAGCTGGAAGGAAAGCTTTTGGTGGGAAAGCCTCACAGCCTACCCCTGTTGGTAAGGCTAAGAGATCTTCCACTCCAGCTCTCTGGTCTTCCAAGGATGTTTCCAGCAGCCTCAAGGAAAGCAAGTCCTGGTGAACCTGATATTTCTAAGGTAAAAACAAAACACAGGAAATGAAATGTGAACAAATATCCCATCCAGACTTTTCCCTCCAGCCTGATGGAGCCATAGGAGAGCTGTGCCCATCTGCTTTTCCTGTGCATGTCATCCTTAAAGCTACCCCACTTCTCATCAGGTCAGCGGAAACTGCACCTGCAGACCTCCTGCTCCAACCGGCTATGCTCCTCACCAGATGATAATGGCCACCAGCCTCATGATGGCTTCGTTGAGGCAGTTAAAGAACTCCCGCAGGGCCCGTCCCTTCTGCTTCATGCTGCCGATCACCAAACCGAAGCACATGGAGAACACTACCAGCCCCAGCGCGTTCACCCCATTGGCTGAGCCCGGGATGGGAATGACTTCTTCAAATGTCAGCACCTCGGAGACGGTCCCCAGGGCATGAGTGACGTTCTCCAGGATGCCGGTGAAGTTCTCAGGCACAGGGATCTGAGTGGTTATCACACCTGCTGTGACATTGCTGCTGTGGAGGACGGTTCTGGTGAAGACCCTGGTGCTGTACTGCGTCTTGTACTGAAAAGACACACATTATCAGATGCACTTGCAGGCCCTGGTTCAGGATCTCAGGACAACATGCTAGGCTTTTGCATCCCTTCCTAAAGAGAGTGCTGCAAGTTCACTGCTGACCAGTGGGGGAAACTTGCTTGTTCTCAAGCTCCCTAGCTTAGTACTTTCGTCAAAAAGTTCATAGAGCTGAAGGTCAAAAGAGACCACTGGACCATCTCACATCCCTAAGACGGAGATTATTCCGGCTTCTCTGATAATTCTTTGTATTTCTTCCAAGGACACTAGCACTTCAGAAGAGACAAATCATTGGAGAATCTGCTCCCGTTTCAGTGCCAGTCCAAGCCTGCTACCTGAGATCACACAAACCCTTCCTGACTCTGAGATGGAATGGAGGTTGAAGCCTTCATCTACAGACAGCTTGAAAAGCTTGTGTGTGGGATGCTGTAATACAGACTAATGACTGCAATGCCTCCTGGAGCAGTCAGGCTTGGGGAAGTGTGAAGGCAGTATAAAGAAATTGCTACTCTATCCCTCAGAGAAGTAGGCTGCACCATGGTCTGGGGCAAGGGCGCAAAGGGGAGTGATAGGCCAGGTGGGATTTCATACCTGTTTGAAGCAGGCTTCTACCAGGTTGGGTGGGAACATATTCCTGCGGTAGATAAAACAAGGAAAGAGTTATTGTCCTGTTTGACTAGCAAGAAAACATGGGCTTCCTGGCCAACACCGCTGTCCTGGTGCAGTGTCTCAGGTCACAACTCTCACAATGACAGCTCAGGCTACAGAGCAGATGGGCCCTTTCTCTCTGACTGACAGAAGATAAAAATATGCTCATCTGGAGCAAGGCACCCTCCTGCATCTTTTCAGACTCCAGAAGAGTGTATTTCAGGTACATGGAAAGAGACTACACACATACAGCACTAGGATATGGGTCCATTGTAAAAGCATCATCAAACCCAACTGAACCTGGAAACAATACCATATTACAATTTTTAATATACTGTCTTGCTCCCAGCCTCATCTCTACAGCTGCCATTTGAGCTCTCTGCTATATTGTACCTCAGAAACAGCTTCATACCACTTGAGAAGGTACAGCTTTGCAATTCACTGTGTAAGGTCACAGCAAGGGAGGGAGAGACAATGTCTTGGGAACCACGTCCTCAATTTCCTTGGGTCAGTGAAGATGGATAGTTGGAGTAGCCTTTGCTGAAGGGCATGCAGTCATTGAGAGTTTTCATTACTTGTTTTGCTGAGCATACCCTGGCCTCTTGCATAAATACCTCTAACAGGAGGGCTGGACTCCAGAGCTCCAGGCCAAGTGTTCAATTTCAGAGTGGCAAAGCCAGTTAGCTAGACTGAGCTACAAGTAGTAGGCTGGGTAGACTCAGCCATAAAGAGTAGCCCATTATGTATATATACTCAGTGTACTCAGCCCCATAGTAGTAGTATGGGGGAATGTAGTCTCACTGACATGGTCTCAATGTGAGACCAGCTTGTTCACATACCTCACCAAGTCCATGAAGGCATCTGTGGTCTGCACCTGCTCTATTCTGCCTTCTCGGTGAAGCTTGTCCTTGGAGCCTTTTCCTGGGTGGATGATGATCACCATGAGGATGCCAATGAAAACTGCTATGATCGTGGTCACCATGTAGTAGACAACAGCCCGCATCCCCATCTTCCCTGAGGCTCTGCCATCCAGCGAGGCCATTCCTGGGGAGTCACACAGAGAGACAAGGTGAGAAGGTCTGTTGTCTTGGAGGGAAGGGAGAAGCCCTAGGAAGATTCAAAGTGTGCAGGGCACATGCGTGAGTTGGATGAGGAACTGGGGTCTCTAAGGAAGCACAGCATACAGGGGCAGACTTGTGAGCTCCAAAGTGATGTGGATGTGGGAGAACATGGCTTGTGGTTATGAAGAAGCATAGCACTGGTGGGTCTTAGGCTGCACTTAGAAATACAGCAATTTCCTCCTAAAGCTCTCAGAAGGGAAATAATCCTCTCCCAGTACACTGGGCCTTCAGGTCCCTAAAGGTGGGGTGTTTCAGCAGGTGGAGAATGCCTTGCCGTCCCTTCCTTTGTCTGAAAGCTTGGCAGGGGCGAGGGGAACAGTTCATTGCAATGTTAAACACTATGGTCTTGTCCAAAGGGACCAGCGTGGAGACTGTAACAGAAATAACTTTAAATTGTTGTAACCCATGATTTGAGTTGTGTGTTATAGGAATTACTATAGCAGGAACTACCCAAAACAGCGGAGGACAAGTCTTACAAGCAGTAGTGCAAGCGCAGCAGTGACCCCACCTGAGCTGGCTTTGATGCCCAGTAACTCCACGCAACACCCCACCTCTCCTGTCCTGAGTGACCACCAGGACACACGGAGCCCAAAGTCATGGACTAAATTAACTCAGCGGTCATCTGGGGACATCTCACAGGCATTTTATGGATATCCTACAGGGATAGTCCATAGACTAAGGGAATGATTTCTGCGTATTATGAAAGGACGGGGAGGGTGGTGGTGGTTAATGCGGTTGTTTTGGATAGTGTGGGATCTAAGCATGACATAAATGGTATGGAAAAAGGGGTGGAGAATGTGCTGGTTTTTGGCTGGGATAGAGTTAATTTTCTCCATAGAGCTAGTGTGGGGCTGTGTTTTGGATTAGTGCTGGAATCAGTGTCAATAATACAGGGATGTTTTTGCTCCTGCTGAACAGGGCTTACACAGAGCCAAGGCCTTTTCTGCTGCTCACCCCACTCCACCAGTGAGTGGGCTGGGAGGGCACAAGGGGTTGGGAGCGGACACAGCCAGGACAGTGACCCCAACTGACCCGAGGGCTGTCCCACACCTTACGATGACATGCTCAGCACATAGAGCTGGGGGAAGAAGAAAGAAGGGGGAAGGTTCGGGGCAGTGGCATTTGTCTTCCCAAGTAACCATCATGCGTGGTGGAGCCGTGCTGTCCTGGGGATGGCTGAGCACCTGCCTGTGATGGGAAGGAGGGAATGAATTCCTTGGTTTGCTTTGCTGGCATGTGTGGCTTTTGCTTTACCTGTTGAACTGTCTTTATCTCAACCCAAGGGTTTTCTCACTTTTACTCTTCTGATTCTCTCCCCCATCCCACCAGGGAGAGTGAGCGAGCAGCTGCTGGCTGGAGTTAAATCATGACACTTCTATAAGGACCTGGATGAAACAAGCTCTCCAGCCAGTGATCAACTCGAGCTCTTTTGGATGGACACGAATTAACCTCCCCTGGGCTGGAGGAAAGCTGAAGCTGAGTTGGGCAACAAACTTCTTGACGTTTGAGGTTACGTAGGATGAAATCCTTGTTAGTGCTCAAGTGTTGAGCATATTAAACACGACATTGTGTCCTCTCTAGTCTTCTGAGAAAGCACAAGGCCTTCTGCTTCTCTTCCCCACTACTGAGCCAGCAGGGCTATTAGTGTGAATCACATTCACTACAGCTGTAGGTTCAGGCTTGTCACTACTAGCCAAGCTAATCCAAGCACCTCCTGGGCACAGAAGGGTACTCCAACAACAGCTAGCATCTGTCATTACTGGTTATTGTGGTGGCTGAAAGCAGAAGAAAGCACTTCTCACCTGTAACCAAGCTAGAGACAATGAGAGGAAGAACCAACATCTGGAGCATACGCATCAGCAGCTCACCGGGGAAGGAGAAATACTTGATCTGGCGATAGGTCAGCTGGTAGGGCCGGAGGGAAAATGCCAGGATGATCCCTGTGGATCAGTAAGGGATGAGAATGGAAATAGAATGGTGTGATCCAGTGCTCTGTCCCTCAGTCCTACAGAGGGCTTTTCTCTTTCTCACCCTCTTTCAGCTCCTCTTCTCCCCAAAGGAGCAAATGCTCTTTCTTTTTTCTAAAAGTCTATGATCCAGTTTTTACTGTATGCTCTCTTTCCCTCTGACATATTTATATGCACAGGATCCTCAGGCTAAACCACAGGTCTCCTTGTTGCTCTGTCTTCTGCTCCTCTGGGGTCTGTTCCCAGGAAGTTCATAAACACAAAGATGCTGTGACCGGAGATATGATCTCCCAGCCAAACCTATCTGTGACTACACAGTTCAGAGACTTTGTCCACCCACCTCTTAAGGCTGAGTTCAGCCAGTGAGTTAGAGACGTGAAGCCTGGATCAAAAGCTAGGAACAATCCACTACCTGCTGGGCAGATTTAGTTTACATTGTGCCCAGTGCATCATTGATCCTTTGCATCAGTTCCCACTTCTGGAACTGTCAGGCTAAAGCTGTGGGATGAATCTGAAGGCCCCTGTGCCTGTAGCTGCACTTACAAGAAGCCTCTGAACAAACCTGGATTATTTTTTGAGGATTGATAGAGGCAGATCATCAAACCCGTTCTGTCGTAGACTGTTCCTAAGCTGCAGCCAGAAAGGATCAACAAGGACTCCATCACACAGGCCCTCTGCAAGGTCTGTTGTCCTTGCACACAAAGGTGCTTCTGATTTACACAGCATTTTGAGCTGTCAGCTCATCAGCTTCACCTCTCCAGCCAAATCATTATGATAAAATAAAATCTTTGTAGAACAAACTTTTTCCCCACATTTATAAACGGTGCTCAGTGTTGCCACCAGCTCCATACCTAGTAAGACTGCAGCAATGGTGAAGAGGACAAAGGCATTTCTCCTGAAGAAGCTTTTAGTGCTGTCGGCAGTGATGCTGTGCATTCGCTTCTTGGCCCGTGCTGCCCGCTTCTGCACCACCTGCTGTAAGCGCTGCACCCGGCTCTCGGCGTTGAGCCGCTTGGCTGCGTCCTCGTTGAGGAACAGGCTGTTGACGTGGCTCTGCTCGCTCATGGTCAGCACGGCTGCTCAGTCCCCAAGGCACGGCTCTGCCTACGCTGGGCAGGGAGAAGCGCAGGAGGGAAAGCGTAAGCTGCAGCACCTGACACCTTGCCTTCATTTTTAGGTCATTTCCCTGGGGCCCTGAGCAGGTTTATATAGAGTTGATTAATGAGCCTCTCTGCAAGGAGCAGACCCCGGGGAAAGATATCTAAAGGGCTGCCAGGGTCTTGTCATGACGACTCTGGTGTCTCTGGAGAAGCTCTGGCCTCTGTAGCACCCAACCTGCACCGAGGAACGGCTTGTGGTGGCCTGGGCAGCCAGAAAGGGCTCCACAGCTGCCTAAGCTTGTTCTTAGGAGTTTTGATTGCACAGATGCTAATGCCTTCATGAGGTGGAAGTGGAGAGACACCTGAGGTGGCCCAGCCAAGACACTCTAAGCCCTCCCAAGGCTCAGCTGTTTGATGGCCACTGGCAAAGATTCTGGGCTCTTGCTGCAGGAACCTTGCAGCACTGCTACGGTCACCCAAGCGGCTGGATCAGCAAACAGCATTCTGTGGATTTTGGTCTGCTGATTCCAGCCTGATCACATACCCACGTCCTTATTACACCACCCTGATTTTATCTGTTGGTGGAGCCAATATACATCAGACAGGGTAAAAACTGCCTGTCTTCCTTCTTTTCACTGACAGTTCTACTTTTCACAGCTATGCATGACAGAAAGAAACTGCAATGTATATATTCCTTCAGTTCATTGAGTTTTTGCCCCCTGAACTCCAGAGTAGGTTCAGAAAGTACAGATTCAATCCCCTGTGCCCTAGAATAGACTTGTGTTATTTATTTAGTAGCCTTCCAGATATAGGGTTGGACAAACAAAATTATTAGCTGTTAGGTTCCAATGAGCCAGGAATTTCATACATCTTGTATCCTCTTGTTTAGCCAGTTACTGGCATCACTGGCCCTACAAGGAAGAGGACACGCCTCAGATCTCACTCTGCCATCACAGACTCACTGAATAATCCCTTTTGTGATCCATCTTATCTTCTTTTGTCTGCAGGATTTCCAGAAGCCTGTCCCAAAGCTTACTGCCCTTATAGTGAGAAAAGTAATTGTCTGCAGTGTCAGCGGCTGGAGGGGTAGAATAGAATAAATAGACTTTTTCAGCTGGAAGGGACCTACAGGGATCATCTAGTCCAGCTGCCTGACCACTTCAGGGCTGACCAAGAGTTAAAGCTTGTTATTAAGGGCAATGTCCAAATGCCCCTTAAACACTGACAGGCTTGGGACATCAACCACCTCTTGAGGAAGCCTGTTGTTGTTTGACCACCCTCTCAGGAAAGAAATGCTTCCTAATGTCCAGCCTAAACCTCCTCTGGCACAGCTCTGAACCATTCCCACACATCCTGTCCCTGGATCCCAGGGAGAAGGGATCAGCAGATCAGCACCTCCCTCTCCAAGTCCCCTCCTCAGGAAGGTGCAGAGAGTGATGAGGTCACCCCTGAGCCTCCTTTTCACCAAAGCAGACAAACCCAGAGTCCTCAGCTGCTCCTCAGAGAACATACCTTCCAGCCCTGTCACCAGCTTTGTTGCCTTCCTCTGGACACATTCAAGGACCTTCACATCCTTCCTAAATTTTGGGGCCTGGAACGGCACACAGGTGCTCCAGGTGAGGCCGTACCAACACTGAATACACCAGGATAATCCCCGCTCTTGACCAGCTGGCTGTGTGGTGTTTGATGCACTGCAGGATGCAGTTTGCCCTCTTGGCTGCCAGGGCACACGGCTGACACCTCTTGAGCCTGCTGCTGACCAGCACCCCCACAACCCTTCCTGCCAGACTGCTCGCCAGCAACTCATCTCCCCAGTCAGACTGGTGCCCACATTTAATCCCTTGCAGAGGCACAATCCAGCATTTGGAATTGTTCGGTTTCATCCCATCAATCACTGCCCAATGCTCCAATCTATCTCTTTCCTTGGCAAGGCCTCTTGTCCCTCCTGAGACTCAACAGCACCTCCCAGCTTGGTATCGTCAGCAAGCTTGCTAATGGGGCATTCAACTGCGGCCTCCAGATCAGGGATCAAACTAGTGACCAGCACTGGTCCTAGGGCTGAGCCCTGAGAAACACTGCTGGTGACCAGTTGCCAGACCCATGGAGACCCATTCACTACAAGCCTTTGAGCCCTGCTGTACAGACCGGTCTTCACCTGACAAACCGTCAACGTGCTCATCCCACAGCTGGACACCTTGGCCAGAAGGATGCTGTGACAGACAGTGCCAAAATGCTTACTAAAATCCGCAACAACCACCTCTGCCCCCTTCCCTCCATCCACAGGGTACAGACTTAGATAGCCTAAAAGGATATAAAATTGCTTACAGAGGGCTTTCCCGTTCTCAAACCACATTGCCTGTGCCTGATGATGGCATTGTTCTTTAAATGCCTTTCAGTATTACTCATAATCTTCTCCATAATTTTTCCAGGTGCTGAGGTTAGACTCACAGCTCTGTAGTTCCCTGGATCTTCCCTCTTGCCCTTTTTGTAGATTGGAATAACGTTGGCCAGCTTCCACTCAGCGGGAATGTGGTGCGACTTCCCACAGCAGAATGGATTACCACCTAAGGCAATCAGTTCTAAAAGCAGAACCACCAAAGTTTCAAGCCCCAAAACCTCTCTTCCATACTCCCAAACCACTCACTCTTCATCAAACAACCCAGCACACCTTGGTAAGGTAAGTGCTACCTTACTTCAACATGCAAAGCTGTCATCTCTTTAGTGAAGTGAAAACAGTCACACTGACAGCTCTGAAATCACCCATCATGGGCTTGCTACACACAGACCAGGCTTCCCATTTGCCACGGTGAGTTGAGGAGACCCACGCTGAATCAGGAGTATAGAAATGCAGACTCACGTCTCCTCCAAACCTTACCTTTCTTAGAGTTGGATCATACCACAACAACGGCATGAATTCCTGTACAGGGAAGGTGGAAGCAGAATCCACACATATTAAGGGACTCACCTGCTCTTTTCTCCAGATGTCTTCTCCTCCACGTGCACTGGAAAACGTATTTTTGTGCAAACAAAATGAAATTTCTAGTTTGATATGGGAAAGGTCAGGATTAGTCGTCTGATCCCAAGTTCCACTATATGCACAGCAGCCTTCTCAGAGCAGAATTTATTGCACAGAAGGAACTCCCCCACAGAACTTGCTCCTGTTGATGTCCCCACCCTCTTGCTGACTTGGTCCCTTTCTCCATCTGCATATTTTGCAATATAGCAGCCCCCTCCACAGCACATTCCCTCTGCATCACTGGCCTGAAATTGTGTAAATAATCTTGATTGCATCAGCTGGAAATTATCAGACTGCTGCCGTAAGTCATCAAAATAATCACGCACATTAACAGTCTTGTGTGGAAGAAGGTGGCTTTGCACTCTTGGTGAAGGCTCTTCCTTGGTGAAGGCCTGCTTCTCAAGGCTCCGCTCTCCCAGAAGCACTGAGAAATCTGAGAGAGCATTTTTGGGGGTAACTTCAAGGCTAGAACCAGGAAGCACAGGATATTTTGCAAGAAAGTTCAGTGTTGCAAAAGTAATGCCTAGTTCCTCGCAACGAGGTTGCACATAAACAGTGGAATTGTGGCTATTTTAGGGACATCAGTCAGAAGATGGTGAAAGTAAAAAATGGGGAAGGAAGACTTTTGCATTCCATCTTTTTGCCCTGTTCTTTGCAGATTTTTGTGTGGTTATCTTCCCACCTACCCAGGGCGAAGATTTCCAGCATGGGGGGAGGAGGACAATAGTGCTTAAGGTCCTATAAAGAGCTAGAAAATAGAAAATCTCTGGATCAACGGAGATGTGTCTGTTCCAGCTTGTATCGTATGTTGAAGAACACCCCTCCCCTTCGTGCCTTGTTTCTGCTAAAGCAGCCAACATCAGAAAAGCTGAAGCCATCCAGTGTGCAGCACCTTCCCATGAGCGTGTTTTAAAGACAGAAGGAAACACAGTCCTGGCTGAAGGGAAGGAGGAGCTAGCCACCACACACTCACCAGGAAGCAGTTCTGCTGGAGGGCCAAGTGAGGTAGCATCAGGGCCCAAACTGCACACTTTTGGCCCCCATGTACACCCTTGTCCTCAAATACTGCTTCATTGTAAAAGGGGTGTAAGCAATACCAGGGCGTGAAACTCCTTTCATTTTCTGAAGCGCATCCTAGCTCTTCTCAGCTCTGTGACAAGGGCATGTAAATATGCCCATATTCTAGAACCTACTGAGTGGCTTTTTGCAAGTTTGTTGGACATTTGCGCAGAGGGGAATGCTGGGCACAAACCCAAGCATGCCCATCCGTCTGCGGTAGTAAGGACAGCGATGAAACCGCTGCGGCAGATGGGCTGAGCATCCATCGCTCTGCTGCAGCCTGGTGGCGTGTGAAACACCAGGAACTGAGCAGATCCACACTTAGAAACCGAGAGTAAAATATTGCACGCAGCAGAGAAACTTCTTGAAATATTATCTTGAATGGTGCTTTGACCACAGACTTTCTGGGAGGCACTCGGCCTCCCACATCCTTATCCATGCCCCTCTCCCAGAGAAAAGGCCAGCTTGTTAAAATGGCAAACTGGGGAGAGCAGTAGAAGTAAAAGGCAATCTTCAAATGCATCTAATCGAAGAAAAAACCCCACATCAGTAAGACTATAGCCTCAGTGTCAGATCAATGGGTTTTTTAAAAAACTTTTGGCAAGAGTCCTGCATGAAAGGTTTTTAAAGCAATGGATCTATCATGGAATGAAAAGGAAGATACCCTTATGATCACTTGTGGTGACAGACAAAACCAAAATGGGTAGAATTTCATGGCTATTTTTGCCAAAAGAGAGATTTCAGTTGTGAGGTCCGGTAAGAAACTATGCAGAGCTCTGTGCTCACAAGTGACCTGGACGATGAAATGCTGTGTAAGTGAAAAGCAGTAAACATGGGAAGAATAACTCTTAACTGCACACACTAGTGACTCAAAAAGGTAATGGATGTATAGCATTAAAGCACAGGCTGAGAGAAAAGCAGAATTATTATGGAAGAAATTAGGGGACAGAAAAGAAAATTGTCTTATGGTGACATACTGTCCTGGTTTCAGCTGGGATGGAGTTAATTTTCTTCCTAGTAGCTGGTGCAGTGCTGTGTTCTGGATTTAACGTGAGAATAATGGGATAACATATTCATGGTTTAGTTGTTGCTACGCAGCGTTTATACTAAGTCGAGGACTTTTCAGCTTCCCGTTCTCTGCTGTGGGGAAGAGTCCCAGAGGCTGGGAGGGGACTCAGCCACGACAGCTGACCCAAAAGGGCCAAAGGGATATTCCATACCATATGACCTCATGCTCAGTATATAAGCTGGGCAGAGTGGGCTGGCGGGCAGTGAAGGCTGCGCGGGGACTGGCCGGGTGTTGTTCGGTGGGTGGTGAGCGGTTGCATCACTTATTTTTCCTGGGTTTTGTTCCTCTCTCTTTTTTGTCATTTCCCTTTTCATTACATTTTAAAATTTTTTTTCATTATTATTATATTTCAGTTATGAAACTGTTCTTATCTCAACCCATGAGTTTTCTTACTTCTGCCCTTCCGATTCTCTCCCCCATCTAACTGCGGGGGGCTGGGGAGGGTTAGCGAGTGGCTGAGTGGTGCTTGGTCGCCGACTGGGGTTAAACCGTGACACCTACAAATACAAAGCGTACTCCCTCTCTGAGAGGATGAGTGGCATCCCCAGGCCTGCCCTGCTTGGCTTGCTCCAGCACCATGTGGCTCCGTCCTTGCTGGGCAGACCCTGCCCTGCTGACCATCTCCTTGTGCCCAGCTCCCATTCCCTTTGGGAGCCACAATCCCATGCTGCTCCCTGACCAGGGGTTCCTGGAGGCCAGGTATTTGGAGTTGGTCCCTGAGGGTATAGGGTTGGCATTTCAGACTTTGTCTTGTGATAAAGTGAAAGTGCTCAGGCAGGAATTAGGTTTGTGGGGAATAATACAGCTGTTATGTTGCAACATTAAATGGTCAAAACCATCAAATGCTCAAAACTGGATTTCTTTTAAGTACTCAGAAATCCACGTGCACAACTGCTATGTCACAGCAACAGAGAAAATGAAATAATTGGGGCAAATTTTAAGTAATTTGCTGAAGGAATTTTGCACTTAACTCAGATTCTAAGAAAGCAACTGTAAAAGCCTTCAATTTTTTCTTACTTTGTTTTTTGTGCAGGCTGAGCTCCAGAAGAAAAAACAACCAATGTTTGACATATAAAACTGCCACTGCTGAAATGCTCCTGAACTCAGTTATTCAAAGAGCAGCATCAAGAAGCAGGCTGTAAGTTTTTTTTTTTTTTTTTTTTCATGCAGCAAGAGATTTTGCACTTCTGTATTGAGGCAGTCTGCACCCATGGGAGCCCACAAGCAAGTTCCTCTGGAGCTGTGCACTGTGAGACTGTCAGCGGGGGTTAAGCGGAGTGTTCCTGCAGGAATCCATGGGCCATGAACCTGGTCTGTGCACTGGGCAGGCATGGAGACTCTAGACTCTGTCTACCTGTTTCCTGGTGTGTGGGGTAGAGCCCCATGGGAATGGTGTCTGAAACTGGGGAGTGTTTGGTGCAGGGTGTGCCCTGCTATATGCAGGTGCTATATGTTCGTAGGGCTGCACCTGGGGGCAGGGGTTGTGGGGGGGACCTGGAGGAGATAGGTTGTATCTGTGTATGCAGAGCTACACAGCTAAGAGAGGTCCCAGTTCCACATAAAAAAACAGCTCCCAAGAGGTCAGGGCACTGGTGCTGGCCAGAGAAGGTCAGTTCTGCGTGGCAGTGATGCATTGAGTGTCTGCCAGGGAGAACAGGCAGAGTTTGTGCTGCACACAGAGAAGCAATTTCACTGTTATGTTTGTAACCATTGGGGGAAACTCACTGTTCAAACAGAGCTTCTCATGTCTTAGCACTCCATCACAACAGGAACAGAAACTACATTTAAGCCTATGGAAAATAAATCTACTCCAATCCGGCTCGTGGCTCTGCCCTCACTCCAGTCATATGCAACAGCCGCTGGGGCCGTGGGGCTGCGAGCTTTCCAAGCATGAGGGGAAACTGCAGAAGGTCTTTGGCCTGGTTTTGTCCAGGCAATGGTCAGGGTTGGGCTGTGCTGGGTGAAGACGAAATGCATTTGACTACATAGTCCACATGAAACTAAACGCTCGCAAACCACTAACCATAGTGCAGCCTTTTCTTAGGGCCTCCATCCAGTACATTGCCACTAGGACCCCAGAGCTCTCAGGAGGTCCCAGGTGGGACCAGCACCAGGGTTCAGAAACTCTGCTGTGTTTGTGCCAGCAGGTTGAGGGAGGTGATCCTTCCCCTCTGCTCAGCACTTGGGAGGCCACACCTGGAGTGCTGTGTCCAGTTCTGGGCTCCTCAGTACAAAAGAGAGAGGGACACACTGGAGAGAGTCCAAGGAAAGGCCATGAAGATGATGAAGGGACTGGAGTACCTCTCATGAGGAAGGGCTGAGAGAGCTGTGACTGTTCAGCCTGAAGGGGAGGGTGTAAAGAAGGCAGTGCCAGACCCTTCTCAGTGCTGCTCAGTGACCAGACGAGAAGTGGTGGACATGATTTTAAGTACAAGGAAATTCTTCTTAAGCATATGGAAAGGCTTTTTCACTGTAAGTCAGACAGAACACTGGAACAGCTTGCCCAGAGAGATTGTAGGGTCTCCATCCTTGGAGATATCTAAAGCTGCCTGGACATGGTCCTGAGCAACCAGCTGGCCACTCTTGTCTCACCCTCTGAACCTCCACAGCACTCTTGCACCATGCTGAAAGATGAACAAGAAAATGCTGCTTCACGGAAGGGGCCAAGTGCCATCTATGGCTATTGGAGAGATCATGAGGACCCCACGGGTGTCTCACCAGAGGGGGAGCTATCAGTCAAGTGGATCCTCTGTGAGATACTCCTCTGGGACAAGGAAGATCCTAGCCACTGGCAGGATGTGGCATTACAGGGCATTCTTGCCATGCTGTGTGGGGCTGAAGAAAGTAAATGCAAAGTTCAAGTGAAGACTTTATCTGCCTTCTTGCTCTGTGCTTTGTTCTCTCCCAAGGCAAAGCATCAGCGGTCAGCCTGTGCCCTGCTCCCTCTGCCTACGTATAGCACACTGACGTGGCTTTCTGATTGTTACTGTGTCCAAGAGATGTCAGCCGGATATCACATAACCAACCCCAAAGAAGGCAAAAAACTGTGTGGTCAGCACAGCAGAGGAGAGGTCCAGGCTCCGGAGGGTTCAAGTTCTTGGCTGGGACCAACCCAGTTGTCACTACTCAGAACAAATGGATGGGAGACAACAATTGAAATGCTCGTGCTTTACATCGTTGTCCCACTATTGCTAATGTCTGAGCAGAAGAACACACAAGGGGTTAATCTAATTAGCCAGTTTTACTCCTGGGACTGACACAAGTCAGTCAGCCAAATTAGAAATGCCCACCACAAAGTCTCTCCCAGATTTGCCAGCCTCCAGGGACAGGGGGAAGTGTGGCAATACAATTCCAAAGCAGCGGTGTTTAGTACAGCATGCATTGTCACACCACTGCCATGGGCACGGAGCCTTGCTGCTAATGGGATAACACTGGAAAAGCATCAGAGTCCGCACCCCCCTCTCAACAACAGCTACCCCAGGCTTCCTCATCCCTCTGCTAATGCAACACTCTTTTTTTCATTGCCAGCCAAAGGCTGTGAAATAATCAGCGCTTTTGAGCCAGCTGTTTCTCTTGCCTCCAAGGAAACTCTGCTATTACGTTCAACATCAAAACAAGCAGGATTTTCAAGGAGGGAACTCTCCACAGGTAGCAGCAGGGAAGCACTCTAAGAGGGAGAAGAGGGAGGCAGCTCTGCAGGAGGAGAGGGGTTGGGAAGGGCTAGGCAGATATGGAGGGGCAAGGCAAGGGGTCGCTGAGAAAGCTATGCTACTCTTTTCAAGGTGGACAGCTTCTGGTGCTGGGTCACGCAGTGAGTGAGGGGCAGAAGTTAAATACCCCATCCTTGTGTGGTGGGAGGGAAGGCTCAGTGATTGCGAGGAAGGGGTGTGCCAGGCTGTTCAAGGGAAGGCAGGCTGGGCCATGCTCTGCTCAGTGTCCTGACAATTGCAGTTAGCAGCTATCAAGTCCTACTTGCTTTTGGGCAGATCATTGGAACTCCAGAGTAGGAAGCTACAGTCCCTCTACCACCAGCCGAATAAAGTAGGTGCTTTGCAGGGACTGTCTTTGGAAGGATGGCAAAGGAGGAGTGAATGTCTCCACTCCTGCCTCACTTTTCTCCCATCAGTAGCTCAGTGCTGTGGTCAGGAGCACTGAATCCAGCCACTGTGCTATTAGCTGGGTGTTTTTCAGTCCTGAGGGCCAGGACACAGAGGGCTTGCAGACCCCCTGGCTGGAGGCATCCTCATCCCTCATGCTGTTGGATCCTTTGCAGCCTGGCCCATTGCTTGCCCTTGGGAAGGGCAGGACAACCCGAAAGCAATGCAGCCAAAGTGTCTATGCTGAAAATTTCTAATCACAAGCCCAACTGGGGTGAACTCAGCGATCTTTGTGTTGCTATAGCAGCCCCTGGCAGGGCTTTCTGCTCAGTGAAGTACTAGGTTATCTCTGTTTTCCAGTTGCTACTTGGCAGCCAGCTCCCTCCTAGCCAACTCCTAGCACGACACTGGACCCAGGAGGAGAACGAATCTGCCCAGTGTCCAGCCACTGGCCCATCTCTGTGAGAGAGCACCAGCTAACAGGAGGGGAACATGCAACGGGTAGGAATTTCAGCCCAGCTGAGCTCTACAGTGTCAAAGTGATGAGCTGGTTTGGGGCCTAAGTCCAACGCTGGGAGATCAAGTGCTGTTCTCCCCATTGCTCCCTAGTCACGCCAAGGTGCTATGATAAGGTTGTCTCTTTCTAGCTGCCCACCAGGCAGTTCACCCCAGCCAAGAACATACAGTCCCACTTTTAAAGCACTCCCCTCCGGGCAGTCCCCTGTCCTAAAGCAGGGTGAGAGCTATCCCTGCTGCTCTCTCATGCATATGCCCAATGAAATCTCCTTTTCTGCTTCAGCCCCTGGACCTGGCACCACACTTATTCATGCATTCAGATTTGCTGACAAAACTACTCACCTGGAACAAGTGCTGGTTGTCAGGCAGGAAGGGTGGCAGTTCTCTTTCGTCTTGGGGGATTATTCTGAGTTGTTTTGTTCTCTAATTCTTTAAGCTCAAAGGCAGGAGGTAGGGTTTTCTCCTTAGAAAGGTGCAGCATTAACAGAGAGCTCTGAGCAGTACCTCCTGAGAGAGGAAAGGAAGACTGTAATATGCTCAGGATACATGGCAGTAGGGGGTGGGGGAGTGGCATGTAGGAGGAGACTGAAAATATCTTTGATGATTGCAGGAGACCAGAGGACAGAAAGCACCTGTCACCATGGTGTTGCATGTAGCCCGTACTGGATTTAACACTACTAGTGTTTTTGCACTTTCTTCTGGCTCCTCACACAAGCTGCAAATAGTTAGCAGTAACGGAGAGCAGGGCAAGCTGTTAAATGAGACCCAGATCTCATCCCCATCCCACTCCTGTCCCTCAGCCTGCTCCTTCCACAAGGGTGGCTGCATGCAGAAATCCATCCAGCAGCAACGGCTGGATACCCCGAACAGGCAGGCCCTTCACCAGTCCAGTCTGTGCAAGCAGGACCTCAGAGATCCAGACACACCCTTGTGGTTTGTCCAGATCAGCCCAAGGAGGTCGACATGTGTCTCTGCCTCAGCTGAATCGCTGTCATTTTCAGGCGAGGCACAAGGAGGAATCGATTCACTGAGTGTGCAAGGGAAATTCGTTAGCAATACAGTCTGTCAGGGCGCCAGGCTCTGCTTTCAAAGAAGCAAGCAAAACTTCCACTGTCTTTACTAATTGATCTCTTAAGTATTGATTCCTGCTGCAGTTTCTCTCATAGAAGTCCTGCATTTCAAAATTTCCATTAAAGAGCTACACCAAAACCACAAGGCAGGTTGCAGGTGTGAGCACCCCACAGAACGGAGCAGAATGAAAAATTATGTCCAAAAAACCGGGCCCCAGCATCAAGGTTACAAGAGCACCTCTGTTTCTATTCCTACCAGATGCGTGACTCACAGGGGACATAGCCATTGTTTCCTGACAGTAGCCTTCTCCTTAACTCAGGTGGCACCGGTGCAGGGCTTTGCTGCGTGCTCCAGCTTCAGCACAGCAACAGCGATGTGCTGTGTCTGCAGCTACAACCTGCCGCACAGTTTGAACTCATCCAGCAAGAGGTAAGTCAAAGCCAAAGTCTCAGGCTCATCTGACAGAGAGTCCTGGAACTGAAATCTCCCCAAGCCCTATGTCCCCATCAGACTCTGTGGAAAGAGGAGAGCCAGACCTCTTCAGCCCACGTTACAAAGAGCAGCTCCCAACACCAACTGGCTTTTTGCAGGCGTTAATCAGAAGTATTGAATCATTTAGGTTGGAAAAGCCTTTTAAGATTATTGTGTTCAACTGTAAATCAGGACACTGCTTAGAGGGGACTTTGCTGGATGGGTCATTTGGAGCCTGGGGTCTTGACTATCACTGTAATTCTCCCTTCTTCTAGATTGCACCATCTGCCGAATCGGCATGGACACAGACCCTTGCTTTATCAGGAGGCAAGGACACGCTGTCTGCACCCAACCAATTGCTTGGTTGCTCACATGTAAATGAAAATGGCACTAATCTTCCTACTGAAGGCTGCACAAGTTCAGTGAGGTCTCAGGTCATGCAGGTGTCAGCGGGGACTGGAAATCCGAGCCCTGTACCCTGCAAAGTTTCAGTCGTCTTACCAGCAAAGCACATATTGGAATGGGCTACGCAAGAACACGGTTTTCTTCCAAAACATATGTCTCTGGTTATGGGGAACAGACTCCAGTGCTCTGCCTGCACCACACACCCAAAGCACCCCTGCAGAAATGTGGCTGAGAGCCAGTCCAGCTGAGAGGGAAAAGGAGGCAGATCGGGGCAGCACAGCCTGGTGCACGGCTGATCTTTGCTCCTTCTGCGGGTCCATGGCATCGGCTGCTGGTGGGGCAGTCCCAGACAAAGGACATCTCTTATTCCGTGTGCCCCTGCTTCTCTCAGTGGCTTGGGCAGCACTTTGTCTTACAGAAGGATGTCCGACTCCACCGTTAGCTGTCTGCTGGAGGCTCAGGTGACCTGCAGCAAAGAGTGCTCTGTGCCTGGACAAGTGCATTTCTGACACTACCCAGAGAGGGGCAGAGCTGCCACGCACTTGGCCATCCCTCATCGGCTCCGCGTTTGTCCCTGAATCTATCTCGGGGAGAAATGGTTGGCTAACTGTCATTAACTGTCCTTTTCCACCTCCTATGTCTGAAGTTCAGCTTGGCTCCTAGAGTCTGTACTAAGTCCTACCCAGTTTTTTAATCCCCAGGTTAATACCCCTCAGCTTCTTTTAGCTGTAAACTCTCAGTGACGAACACCTTAAACCTTCTGCTTCAGCAACTTCTTCCATGTTTCATTTTGACTTGCACCTGTAGCAATTTCCAGACACCTTTGACGTATTAAATAGGACGCAGAGCAGCAGTCTGCAGCTATGGAGGAGGTGAAGAGCTCTGCTCCCTCAGGATGGAGGTGGCTGATGCCCAGGCAGAGCCCTTCCAGGGTGGAGCAACCCTTGGGGAACAAACCCTCTCATGACTCTCTGCTTTCCATGAGTGCCAGCCATGTGAGATGATCCACATCGCCCAGAGGCTGTGTGACAATGTAAGTTATCAACAACGGGTAAAAAGGAGACTCACAATGTCACCCTTGTGCAAGGCAATGAGAAAAGACGTGACAACTGCGCCTCTTGTCACTTAGCCACCTTATAAAGGGTCTTCTGATACTATCCTTGCACAGCCGTTTGAAGATAAAGGAAGGGCTTGTTGGGAAACAGCCTGGAATAGCTTTCCCAAATCAGCTCCCGGTGATTTTCTCCACAAAGCTCCTTTCAACATGATTTGTGCTAATCTCACAAGTAGACTAAAAATGTTAGACGGGGCAGGGTTGTTTATTTTGGTCCAGTAGAACAACTACTTCTTCATTATCTTGTTTTTTTAAGACATTGATTATCTATTGGGTCTTTAAAAAGAAAAACACCTAAAGATGGGCTAAAGTGTTGATCCATAATGTAATGATAAGGAAAAAACCCACATGTGACTCTCGGTTAGCATGCAGTTGTGGCAGATTCAGTTTGCTACAGACCACCTGAACGAGGCATCAATGCTGTGGGGATGGGTTAGGGCAGATGGCTCTGTCCACTGTCCCATGGTTTCATTGTCTTCCACTAAGCACTTATTGCATTAACCTTTCGACAGGGTCCCATTTATCTGAACTGCTGACCCCCCTCCCCCGTTAAGGCATGCTGTAACGACTCGCAGGTGTGAGCATGTGCTGCCCTGTCACCAGAACACATGGATGACTGGGAGGATGCACGTGAACCATCCTTACCTAGACATGTCATAGCGACATACATGTCTTCTGTGTAGAAAACCACTGGGATATTCCCAGTTGCTAATTGTGGTGGGGAAAGATGTGATTTTCTTCTATGTTAAGCAATCCTTCAACCCTTCCTTCCCTGGATTTTGCAACTCTGTGGTCTTGTTCTCCTTGTTACAGTAACCTTAATTTGGGGGTTGGGATTAATTTTGTATCCTGCACTGCTCACTTGGTCCAGGGAGCAGAGTCCAATTATGCAGCTGTGACCTTCATTCCAAGGTAGCGGAGTTTCTGCAAATGAATCTCCTTCGTGTTTCACAGAGCTGCTCAAATAATGGAATTTCCTTCCTATGGGAAATGCCAATATTTCAACATTTATTTTTGCCCTATTTTGGAACAAAACCTCAAAATTTCAACTCTTGCGACACATGAAGTTCAGGAAAATTCAGAAATGTAAAGAAATGTTTTGGTTTGGATCAGAATGATGTAAATCTACTCCCACCTGAGCTGTAATATTTCTTCATGTGAGTGCCTCTCAAGATAAATTTTTTACCTCCTTTACCTTGGACTGCAACTCTCATGATACTCCTGTGTCCGTGCCCCCTGTAGCTGAGCTGCTATGGTGCATCATCCTTGATGCAGCCTGGAGGGTAAGCAAAGGCCAAGCAGAACAGGGCCAGGAGGGCTAAAAGAGGCAGGGCATGCGATGTAGTTCCCATTGACAGCACCTGCCAGGATGTTTTGGTTAGAATTTCTGATGGGACATTGAAACACAGAAAGTGATAGTTAAAAAATGGTATATCTGATGACAAAAATTATTGCCCCAAATTTTTGACTGGGTACTTTCAACTGATGAGTGAGACAAACTTTTGTGAGCTCCTGAAGTTTCTGTCATTCAAAAGTGCCCTTATTTTCTCCTTGGTTCTGCTGAGAGTGTATGTGATTGAGACGTTTCAGCTATTTTGAATCCCAGCTCATGCTCCCTGCTTTTCCCAGGTGCACAGGGAACTTGTGCTGCACACTTCTGGGAGGGGCTCTGCTTTGGGAGTTTGTGTCATTTGTTTTGTACCCTTTATTTTTTTTTTCCAAATCGCTGTATATCACTATATACACTATAGTGTGAACAGCAGCTGCCAAGGTGGTTGCTCTGGTGATGCCCGAAGTCTTAAAAACACCATTTTGCAAACTGTTTAACAAACTTTACTAACGCTTCCACTGGAGGATGAATCCGCTGCTCCCTCCCCTAAAGGCTGCCTGGTGGAAACTCACCCGGATTCCCCCAGCGTGACAATAGGCGTGAGGAGCCAGTTAGCTTTTCTTCCCTGCCCTAATTCACCTCTGACTCTTCCTTCCAGCCCCATGCTTTTCTCTGGCACTACAAACTGCCTAGCAGTTGTTCTGCCTGATGTATTTAGGTTTCATGCCATAAACAAATTCTTTCTAAAGACCTTTTTTAGGCTTGCCTTATTGTATTTGTACATTTAACTCTACCCTATTTTCTATTTTACCCATGCCTTGGGAATGCAGCTTTCTCCCATAGTTTGTGCATCACAGAGACAGTTCCAATTCCCATGTGGCACTATTTTTTCATTTCCTTTCTTGCATGAGCAGACTGCACCTATCCTCCCTTCCCACCACCCCTCTGCGTCCCGCAGCCTGTGCTTGGCTGTGCTCTGTACGGCACAAACAGCTTCCCCAGTTCTCCTGCTCCCAGGTTTTGCAGCTCTCTCCCTGTTCACTGTTACAGTGTCTGTCAGCATGGATGCTAACAGCCATCAGCTGCCTGGTTGTGTATTAGCACAGAGTTTGTGTTCTTTGTTAAGATGGACACAAAATCACTTTCTGCTGCTGCAGTAGATCAGTCATAAAAAGCAAAGTACCAGAGCTGTCTCTTCTATGCTCTACTGGAATTTTAGCTATTAACTGACTCTACACATACTGCGAGATACTTCTTTTTGCACTAGGCAGTTCTCTCACAGTCACTTACTCGTAAGTTTTGACAGCTGAATTTGAGACGTGCCCAACTGCTCTGGCTTCACTAGGCACAGATGTGCACTGCAGCCGCGCAAGTGCAATCACAGCAGGTAGAGGCATTTCTCAGGGCCCACCTTCATACACCATTTGAAGCAAGATGAAACGCATCCTGCCAGTATGAGGGATGGCATCGCTCCCAGGGATTGCCCTTACAAAGATATCATTTCTTATTGAAACTCTCACATGCAAGTTCATTCAATGGGAATATTTCCTGCTGTGGAGAAGGGTAGTTTTTGATAGAGGACAGGATGGATGTGCCTTGCCACAGCTGCTCTGGGAGAAGGGAGAAGCCAGGGTAGACATGATGGCTGGGCCTTTTCCTGTCCCTTTCCCCCACACCCTTATTTCCAAAAACTGCAATCTGCCCAGCAGGAGGCAATTCAGACTGGCAGGTTATCTGAATGCCCATAACAGAGAGAAATGAATGTGATCTGAACGTGATCCCTTCATCTCCTGCCTTATCTGATCTCACTCAATTTGTTCTGAGTGATGCTTTTCAAATAGTGAGGCTCAAATCTAAGGTGGTTTCTTGCAGGGTCTTTTCTGCAGATATTCACCTTTACAGTGCTTTTCTCACCCTGCCCTTTCTCTGCTGTGTTCCCTCCCCAGCAGGTCTTTCCTGCTGCTCTTCCCCAGCTCCTCAGCCTCCCCTGCTGAAACAGCTGGGTGATGATGGGGCAACCAAGAATGGATGGGGAGAAGGGAATCCCACCCAATTTCAGAATAAGATTTGGGGTCTCAGGAAACACAGATTCAATCACTCTGGAACAGTCTCTGGCTTGAATGATGTTAGCAGGTCCCTGGGAAGCCATGGAAGGGGAAATTTAATCTTTGGTGCAGCGTGATGGCATCCCAAAGGAGAGCCATGATAGCAGGAAGGCCAAAACTGAAAGAGCAGCTGTGTTGAGAGGAAGCCGCAGAGCTGCATGTCGGGTATACCAAATTGTCCAACTGCAATTTTTAAGTAGCCAAGCAATACAAAAATAGTAAACAGTATTTCTTGGCAGCAGCAACAGTCCTCTGAATACTAGTGGACACAATTATTATTTGTTCTGAGCGTGGTTTGTTTCTGCATCTTCGTGTACACCCTCCTCCATATTAATAACCTGAAATGTTGGAACCGGCAATGAATTACTTCAGGGGGATGGCTTGCATGGCTCTCCAACAACAGCATGCAACTTTCTTTTGGGCATCCCGTATCAGTAAGTTGTACAAACCAGAGAGAGTCAAAAAGCCTTACTGTTGTTTCAAGTAGCTTGGTCTGATACTACTACGGGCTAAGTCTGCCTTCTCTGAGCTGTGAGAACAGGATGGAAACACTTTACTTCTGCTGCTCTGATGATATATTTGTCCAAATTTAACTTGGCCCATTTTCTTTGGCATTCTCTGCATGGTATTACCATTGGCATTGTGCTCTTCTCCAACAGCTCCCAACGCTGTATATGTGTATATGTATTACAAGGACAAAAGGGACCAATTGTGATCATCTAGTCTGACCTCCTTTTCTAGGACAGGAATAGCCCTGTGTTAATTAATTTTCTTTTAAGTAGAATATACTATTTAGAAAAATTTCCGAACCTGCATTACTCTCTTCTGGCGGTGATGAATTAACCACAATTCCAGGCAAATTATATAAGCCTGGGTCTACCTGACCCTGGAAATTATGCATGATAATTAGGAAGAAGCAGTCAGCTGCTGCTGTAGAGGAGCTGAACTGAACTTACTAATGTTAATGGTAATACTAACATTAACACACCAAGAGGCTGTACCTTAAGCAGTGTACACATGCAAACACTCATGCATACAGCACCTGCAGACACAGTCTTAGAGGCTAAAATGCAAATGAGATCTGGAGTATGAAAAGATTGGTCAAGGTGGATGAACCTGCAGCAGTCACGGGAACAGCAGCACCTCCAAGTTTCTTCCAGATGCCCCCTCACATCATCGCTTCCCCCAGCGTAGATTCATGTGATTCCTCCTCTTCTCCTCCCAAGTGAGATCTTAGACTATGGACCCAAGTGATGTGTTCGCTCCTGGGGTCTGATTTTGCAACTTGCTTTCAACTGGGAGTCTGTCCAGTTATTCACTGGCTTTCTGGAAGGAGAATTCTAACCTACAGCACTTCAGAGAAAGCAGAGCTCTAGAGGAAATCTACACCCTTGGCTTCCCTTCACTGAACTGCAGAATCCCCTAAAACCGGCTGCTTTCAGCCACTCCTGATGGACTTTGTCTTTCATTCTCTCAAGTTCTCTCTTGGAAAAGCAATGCTCTACCTCTCTCTTCTTGAGAGACTTCATCTCACTCTTTTTACGACAACCTTCTGTCGTGTTTCTTAGGCTCCTAATTTTGACAAAACATCTGTTCACCTTGGAGTAGAGCCTTGCTGTAAGACCCCCAAGTGGAGATCTCAAAGGTTCCCGGATCCAGCAGGAATCTTCACATCTTCCCAATGTGGAGCATCTCCTGGAAGCTGTATCAGAAAGATACAGAATCTCCTCTTAAGGACTGCAGGTGATATTAAATGCATCTCCTTGCCTATCTGCCTTTGTAGGCAGAGAATCCTGTATTGATGTCATATTTGGCTATCTGCCTATCTTTGGATCTTGTCCAGTCAGCAAGATCTCTGCCAGATCACTCTTTCATAGGTGTAAGTACATTAATGCAGTGTTAAGTCAATAAACCAGCTTTCACACTAACAGTTGAATAGGTTGAGCTTTATAAGCTTTTCCCCTCCTGGTACATCTTTGATCACTTTGAAGCATTTCAGAGGAAAGTATGGCCTTCCCTTCAAACCGTTCTCCAGAGCCGGTGTCTTAGTGATAGCTTTGCCCTGTTCAGTGCTAGAAGAGGTTCTGCTGGGCACCCTTCACCTGCTGAGATGGCATGGATTTGGTGCCTGGGTCTCCCTGGCACACACCGACAGCAGCTCAGTGCACGCACAACACTAGGCTGTGATTCAGAAGGTGTCCGTACGTGTGGAGGATGCTCCGAGCTGTCTGTCCCCTGCCAGCACCCAGCAGAGCTGTGTAAGGGCAACGACGCTGAACGGGATCCCTTCCTCCTCTAACCAAGCATCCTTGCTGAATTCCCAGACAGTGAGTTTTTTCCCCATCCCCTAGCATGGATCATAAGGCAGACGGGTGAAGCAGTGGCCCCACATGCCTGTGGGTGTCAGGCTGAGCTCAGGCAGGCATGCAGGGCCCAAGTCCTTGCGCAGAGAAGCTTGGAGCGGTGCTGGCTGCACACCGTCAACAGAGGAAACGCAAACTGTCTCACAGCTCATTACAGAAACTGAGCCAAAGGGAAGGCACGTTCCCGGCTTATCAGGCCACCTCCTCTGTGAGCTCTCTGATCTACTTTTCCAGTGATTGCTTCTGACCTAGGAGAAGCCCCTGAGAAATCTCACAGTTCATAGCCTGCAGCTAAACAGGCATCTGCAAGCAGCCACGGTGGGGATCCAGGAGCATGGCACACGCAGTCGGAGTAACCAGCTGGAAAATTCCACTCCTCTTCATCGCAGCAGACCATGCTGAAGCACTTGGGAAACAAACCTTGCCAGCGGTGTGTTTATCTGCTCACCGGGCTGCTGCTCTGCTTTGCTCCCATGAATTGTGCCACATTTGCCAGGATATCCGCACTACCTGCTCAGCCCTGGCTTAGCCCTGCAATAAGAAGTAGCTCTGGAACAGCATCCTGCCTCCCTTGCTCTGCTTTATAACATTTTTTTTTTAGCACTGCTGAGAGTCAATACAGAGTGATATGAAGGGTGAGGCTCCAGAGCAGGGATGCCCACAGAACTGACCTCTCCACCAGCTCTGGCCAAGCTGAACACAAGAAATCAGTTCCTCTGGTGTTTTCGCTCCTTGAGCCTCTGCCATCAGCTCTAGACAATCTCTCCTTGCCCCAGATTAACTCAAAACCTGCTAAATTGAGTAAAATTGGTCAATTTACAGCAGTCTCTTCTTACTTAAGGACTATTAAACCATAAATGAAAAAGTAATATTAATAAATGCTAGCCTTTCAACACTGAAGGAATCCCGACTGGCTGAGGGTCTGAAAGCATTCATGCGCTCCCAGCTCCCATCTCTCTCTCTCTGCCTTATTTGTACACATTTCCCCTGCTTCTTGGCACATTCCCACCCACGCATATGCTCTTACCTCCCGAATTTGCAGCTGGAATCACCGTAGGCTTGTTTAATCCCGGTCGGAGGTGAGAAAAGTCTGCCAGTGTCTGGGCAGAAAGCCTCATGCTACAATGTCACTCAGGTCACCAGCACACACCCAGTGCTAACCAATGGGAATAAATCCCATGGGAATTAGACAGCTGTAAATCCTGGAAACTACGCTTCACACTTTGAATGTACTATTGCTGGTTTCCTTGCAATACTATGCAACAAAATAATGGAGAAACCTGCAGATTTAATCAGCAAATCAAGAAATAGATATTATTCAGGCTTTTTCCTGTAACGGTCCTAAAACATGGAGCTTCTCACTTGCTAATGGCCACAAGGCGCCCCACTGCTTCTGGCCATGGGAGGCACAAGGAAATGCAGACCAAGCGGCTCCACAGTTACGCAAGGGACCAAACTTCCACCGTGCAGCAATAACGTGCTCTTGGCACTGACAAGAAGGGGAGCAAGGCACAGGCGAGAAGTGCTTTCTGAAGGATTTTACTTAGCTACTCAGTAACGAGGTTATTTCATAAGGCTTCATTTTCATTATATGCTTCCCCTTAGACAGCTTTTTAGATGCATGTATGTTTCATCCACATGTTTAAAACATTGCCTCAAAAAAAATATTGATGGGGGAGGTCTGTTAGCACTTTCCAGGTCAGCTAATTTAAAATAAGGTTATCAGAAGAGGGACTGAAATTTAAAGAAGTGATGCTTGCTCAGTCTAACCAACATTTCAGGGATCCAGCACAAAAACTACTTCTTGAGTTCTGGTTAAAATGCATATCATGCACAGCCACGGTAGAAAATGTGAAAGACTAGTCTGAGTGAAGTATCACGGTCAGTATCCTGCCTTTATGTACATGAAGCCCAAAAGCAAAGCTGATTCTTGAAGGTCAGAAGTGTGTGAGCTTCTGTTCACAAAACCTGGATTTGCGTAAACCTTGTAAGAACAAATTATATTAGAGATACCCCATATGCTCATCACCTCTTCCTGTAGAATGGGAAATGGCACAAAATCTCTGAAAACCAGAAATAAGATGAGTTTTTCCTGGTCTTTGCAAGTCCCTTAGCACCTTTAATGCTTCCCCGGATCAGGCGTCCTGCCCACATTTGGGATCTCCTGTACGAATAACATCTTCAAGCAAAACTAAGCAGCAATCTGAATATTACCTTTACAGGGTTCCCACCATACCCTCACGCCGTAGACCTGGAGTAAAGCCTGTGGAGGGCTCGGAGGCGGGGGGAGCCCAGGTTTGCTCAGTAACCAACCTCTGCCCGCTCATGTTGAATGACTGCAAATTCCCAACCACAGAGTAAGGCCAGGCACAAAGCATTTGAAGCTGGAAAGAGATCCTTTGTAGAGGAGCAGTTAGCCACAAGCATCACATCCACGGCTTGCTCCTTATTCCTGCTTGTGCCTGAGACTTCTGCTGGCCCCCGTGTGCGGGGTCCCGCTGCCACCCCTCCAGCACCCAGCTGCTGCCTGGGGCCAGGCTGGGCCGGGGCCAGGACAAGCGTGGCTATCTCCTGGCTGAGCGCAGGGCACAGAGAGCGGCGCAGCAAGAGCAGTTGGCTCAGACCCCGTTCACTTGCTGCTGGGAGGTGTTGGGCAATGGCGGATGACGGCAGCAGGAGCTGCTGGAGGGGAGAAGCTGAAAGGAGCCAGGAGGCCTGAAGTCAGGTCTTACACTGGTGAGACCTGAGGGTGACAGAGCTCGACCTGGCAATAAAATTGATTACAGCTGATAATAATGCTGGCTGCTATTAATAATGGACCATTTGCAAAGTCAAAACACAGAAGGACCTTCTCAGAGGACACAGTCGTGCACTGGGGTCTCTGGAAAAGGCCAAACAAGCTCCATCCCGGCCCCTGAACACTACAGTTGTGACCTGCAGCATGGGGATGGTGCTGATGCCATGCTTGCTACCACGTCTGCTAGCCCAGGCGGATCCAGCTACAATGCTGCCCACCACGCGGTTGCTCTTGCATGGTGCTATGTGGCATCCTGCAGATGCGCTGCCTTGCTGGGAATGCACCCCTGGACTGCTTAGGTGATGCTACATTGCGTAGTACATATATATCCCACATGCCAAGGTATGAAGGTGTTGCTTATTTTTCTTTGGAGAGATCGACCACTTCCCTTAGCCCAGGCTGCCTTGGCAACACAAGGGCCTCAGTGAAGGCTGTAGTGGGATCCTTCTAGAAGGGTCCTGCTGTCCAGCAGGTCATCAGTGGAGACAGAGAGCACATCTGACCTCCAGCTGAGTGCCCTGTACAACACTGTAAGCATGGACTCTGCAGCCAGCAGCTGCAGCACAAACTCCCATGCACGGTATCACAGGGAGCTGCACGCGTAAGTGCTTTTCAGCAAATGTTTCTTTTCTCCTTGAGTAAGAATGATCATTTCTATATCTACAGTGAACTGTCACCTTAGAAAAATGCGATAGTCTAAGATGCCAGCACTGTTTCAGTAGAGGAATCACCTTTATTGTAATATACTTTTGAGAAACAGCTTTATAGATAAATGATTTTTCTTTTTATTTCCCATCGAAAATAATAAATACCTTACTGTTTTCTTCATAGGCAGTTACAAATCTACTTCTTACAAAGCAAGGTTTGGAAGTGCCCACCCACTCTGCAGTGAATGCATTCACAAGAGCTATAGAAGATCTGGATTCAGATCTCTGCTCCATCTCGGCAGGGTTGAAACCCATGTTTTAGAGCTGTAATCTACCTAACAGGCTATTGCAGGTGGTCAATGCTCTGGGTTCCTTGTTGGGTCCAACCCAGTTCGTGCAGATACTACGTGGTAAAGAAGAGCCAGAAGAGAAAATGGAGGCAGGGCTGGCAGGTGCCTGCAGGCCACAGCACTGGTTCAGCAACACTGAACAAGCACAGACAAAGAAATGCAATCAAGGGTTTGTGCACTATGGACTTACTACTGGGGAACCACTGAGACCATCCCAGTTTGACTGAACAATTCAAAATCCTTCTGTCTTTCCTTGTCCGTGATGTTTTACAGCTCTTGCGTTCTCTGGACTCTCCAGTTGTTCCACGTCTTTTCTGAAGTCTGTAGCATCCAAATGGGGATGCAGTACTCAAAGCAAAGCCTCTTAGGAGTGGTGATTAGAACCGAAAGCTTGCTTTAGTTTGCTTACTGGCAGCATTTCAGATCTCCTTAGGACCCTTTTTTTGCAGTACTGCCTCTAACAAACCACAGTGACAATCCTGTAATAAACCAGCAAGATGCAGGAATGTGCTAATTCTCAAAATCTCCCGCAGTACTCTAAGCAGGACACGTAAAGAAAGCTAGTATTTTTTGGTGTCCATTTTACACTATTTGTCTGACTTTTACTACACTTTGTATCACAGAGGCACCAAGATAAAGAAGGATGTGAAGGGCAGGCGGAATGAATTTGTTGTAACCCAAGAGAGGCGGTGGGAGATCACCAATCTTAATTGCTTCCTAGCTAATTTGCAGGAACCAGTTTCCACAGACCTGACCTCCACTGGGTGAAAGCTGATGAGGCAACCTGCCACAGTTATTCTGCGCTTTTCATAGCCTGCCTTTGTTACAGCCACACCATTTGCAGCCCTCCTACCTCCACCAGGATCACACTATTAGCAAGGAAGGGATGGCTCGGTTATTCAGCAGCTTTGTACGTCTAATTATTTGAGGCCAGTGAGGTGGAAGGCAGACAGCAATGCTGCTTCGTAGAGACGAATGGTACCTGGGCAAGGTCCACCATTGCCCTGTGTCTTATGCACTTGATTTTCCACTTAAGACATTTCCTTTCTGGCTCTAGAGTTAAACAAGTATCAGTGGCATGGACCAGCTCTACATCGGCTTTCATAAACACACCTGATGTGGCTCTGATCTGCTGAGACCCTGAAGGACCTACTTGTGCCTCACCACCCTCATCAGCAGAATGGCAACAATGATCTGAAGATGCTTTATAAATGGTGCTCTCTTCTACTTATTTAAAAGAAGAAAAGGTTGACTGATACTAGATTTGTAAAGAGCATTGCAGTGAAACTTAATGTAAGGTGGTTCTGCAAAACCAAGGAAGGAAGTTGATAGTACGTTTAGGTCATGTTTATACCGAACTTTAAAAGTTCTGAAAGGTTTTGTTAAAAAAGATCAGCAAAAGTCTGTTCTCTTTGGGTTTGTTTACATCAAAAATCTATGTTTTCATCTTTCAGGAAACTCTTTTTGTTGTACAGAGACAGTTGTCTCCTCCACATAAACCTTGCAACTGAAAACGTGTCGTTCAGCCAGGCACTTCATCAGTGAGAGTCTGCCGGCTGGCACTTAGCTTGGAAAAAGGGTGACTGACCTTCCTTTAATCCGAGATGGCACCCAGCAGATGTGATGCAGAAGAAAACAGACTCAGATAAACTGGTTCCTTTTTAAGTACCATCTTCTGAGAGCGCAGGAGCAGGCTATTCCCAAGTGTAGGGAGTCAAGCAGGCGAGGCAAAAGGCCAGTTTGGCTGAGCAGGGATATTCTTCTTTAAATAAGGAGAAACAGAAAATATATGGCCACTCGAAGCAAGGCCAGGCGACATGAGGGGACTATAGGGATGGTGTTCGCCACTGCAGGGAAGAAATATGTGCAGCCAAAGTTTAGTAAGAGTTGAAGCTGGTCAGTGCTGTGAGGGACAATAAGAAAGGCTTTTTAAAATACATTAATGGCAAAAGCCAAGCCAGAAATAACATTGGCCTGTTGCTTGATGAGAATGATCACCTCACAAGCAGGGACATAGACAAGGCAGAGACATTTAATGCTTCTTCACCTTGGTCTTCAACACTGATGGTGGGCTCTTGAGGGCCCAGAGAGCTAGAGAACCATGACTGTGGGAATGATAAACTCCCAATCAACCCTGAACTTGTGCAGGACTTGCTGCTCCAGCTGGATCCCTATAAGTCAGTGGGGCCTGATAGGATTCATCCGAGGGTACTTAAAGAGCTGGTGAGACCTCTCTCAATGATTTTTCAATGCTCTTGGGAATCTGGAGAGGTCCCAGTCAGAGGCTGACAAACATTGTCCCAGTCTTCAAGAAGGGCAACAGGGATGACCCCAGTAACCACAGGCCTGTCAGTCTCACTGCTGTGCCTGGTAAAATTATGGAGATTATTCTGGGAGTTATTGAAAAACACCTGAAACACAACGCAGTCATTGGTCCCAGCCAGCACGGGTTCAGAAGAGGAAAGTCCTGCTTAACAAACTTAATTTCCTTCTATGACAAGGTCACCCACCTAGCTGGCCAAGGGAAGCCAGTCAATGTGATCTTCTTGGATTTCAGTAAAACTTTCGATACTGCCTCTCACAGTCTCCTCCTGGACACAATGTCCAGCACATGGCTGGATAAACATGTAATGCAGTGGGTGAGCAATGGGCTGATGGTTATTGTAAATGGGTTTACATTGGGCTGGTAGCCAGTGACTAGCAGGGTTCTGCAGGGATCCATCATGGGGCTGGTACTCTTTAATCTCTTTGTAAATGACTTGGATGCAGGAGTGGAAGGAATACTAATTAAGTTTGTTGTGACACAAAATTGGGAAGAGCTGCTGACACTCTCGAGGGCAGAGAGGCCCTGCAGAGGGATCTGGACGGGCTGCAGAGCTGGGCGGTCACCAACCATGTGGAGTTTAACAAGGGCAAGGGCTGGGTTTTGCCCCTGAGGCTCGGCAGCCCTGGCTGTACAGGCAGCCTGGGGAACGCGGGGCTGGGGAGCAGCTCTGCAGGGACCCGGGGGTTCTGCTCGATGGCAAGTTGAACACGAGCCCCCAGCGTGCCCTGGCAGCCGAGGGGGCCAACTGTGCCCTGGGGGGCACCGAGCCCTGCATCGCAGCCGGGCGAGGGGGGGATTGTCCCACTCTGCCCCGCGCTGGGGCGGCCTCACCTCGAGCGCTGTGGGCAGCGTTGGGCGCCGCAGGACATTGAGGGTATAAAGCTACTGGAGAGTGTCCACAGGAGGCCACAGAGTTGGGGAAGGGTTTAGAGGGGAAACCGTACGAGGAGCGGCTGGAGTCCCTTGGGTTGTTCAGCTGGAGCAGAGGGGGCCGAGGGCAGCCTCATGGCGCTCTGCAGCCCCCTCCCGAGGGCAGGAGGAGGGGCAGGGCTGGTCTCTGCTCTCTGGTGCCCAACGCCAGGCCCCGAGGGAATGGCAGGGAGATGTGCCAGGGGAGGGTTAGGCTGGGGATTAGGGGAAGGTCCTTCCCCCAGAGGGTGGTGGAGCCCTGGCACAGGCTCCCCAGGGAGGCATCACGGCACCAGCCTGGCGATGTTCCAGAAGCACTTGGCCAAGGCCCTCAGAGACACGGTGTGAATTTGGGGTGTCCTGTGCAGGGACAGGAGTTGGACTCGATGGTCCCTGAGGGCCCCTTCCAGCTCAGGATTGTCTATGATTCTATGATTCTAGGTGAGATAGTTCACCTCCAGCACGTGAAGTGACGCTCATCTGCATGTGTGGCTTTGGGAAGGAGTGCTGGAACTGTGGGCACTGAGAAGTAAAGCATGTCACTTTAATAATGTGGGTAACTGTGATATTTACTGAACTGCTGAGGTAAGGGCATCTTTGCTCCAAAATTAGTCACTGAGTTACAAACACTCTCCTCACTCTGAGTCCCAGACAGGAGTGCAAAAAGCTGTGCTTGCTCTCAGGTGCCAGCAGCTGCTGGGGTCTAACTCTTCCATGCTCTAGGGAAGCCTATTCCACCTTCTAAAGCCCTTCAGAGAGCTTTGGTAGAGCTGAGGGGCTTTTTGGTGCTCGGGATCTCTACTGTGCTTGGAGTATTGCCAAGGCAGGTTGCAGAGGGGCAGCCAGTTCAGGTCCCTGAATAGTGCTGTTTTCTGGCAGAGGCAGCAAATGCAGCATCACTGGCTTCTTGTTTCCACTGCCCAGTCCAGGAGTGCAGGGTGTGTTTTGACCAGGAATACTTGGCATCATCCACCCTCATCAATGAGAGGTGCCTGCATTAACCCAGGTGCTATGTTCCTGCTATGCCCCCGACTGGCCCCAGAGTAAAAGTTTAGGGGTAGGGTGATGGTCATAGTCCCAGCTCGTCAGTGAGGAAAGGAATCTGTTACTCCTCTTGTGTCACTGCAGGAATCTGTCATTAGTGACCATATCCTTTTCCTGGACAGCTCTGCTATGCTGATGTTTTCCCATAGCTTCTCCAGTGTGATGTCTCTTATAATCTTCCTATAATCTTCCTGGAAGTAAGGTGTGCTGGTGTAAGCGGTGGCAGGAGCACTGTCAAGGGACACTTGTGACGAGTTGTCTGGCTCCTCTGCACCTGCCCTCACCTGTGGCCACAACGAACATCAATTTGAGAAATGAGGGCAGGCTTGCTGCCATCCCAGGACCTTGGGATCTTCCCACACACACTGACCTCAGCATCTCCAGTGCCCTAGCCCTTCCTGCTCTCTGGTGTGAGCACATGTGCCCAGCCCATCCACTTTGGCTGAGCAGAAAGTCACTGTGTCCATGCCTAATGCCTCCCAGGAGCCAAACTGCACAGGGCCATTAACCAGGGAGGAGTGTGTTTGGGTTAATGCTGGGAAGGCAGAAACACACGGGAAGGCTGTGCTTGCTTGGAGCTGCCCAGGAGGGGTCCTGAGAGGGGTCCGGGCTGCTGTAGTTGGTGGTTAACATAGGTAGAGTGCCCTGGTTAACAAAGGTATAGCGCCCTACTCAGCCTGGCTGGGGACCAAATACTTATCCTGAGCTGGAGCCAGAGCTGAACATGCAAGGTCCCTCTTGAGATCCTTAGCCAGATGCGTTTATCTGTGTGCCTCTTGCTCTGCTTACTTCAGATTATTCTCTGACATCTCTAGTCTAGGAAGGTGACATTTAGAATAAAAATTGGAAGTCACATAATCAGTTGTTTCCCAAGAAAGCATTCTAACTGCCTAATGACAAAGTTGTGGTGGCCAAAGTCATGGAGGCTGATAACCCCTACTAGCGACATCCCTGGGGACAGACACTGATTATGAGACATATCAGCACCACACCCCAAAGCTTTTATTTCCCCCTTAATATACACTACAGTTTTGAATGTCCACAGTCTATATTTCTAATTTTCCCAGTGTTTTTGATGGTATTTTTTCAGTGCGAGGTTTAGAAGCCAAGACCGCCTCAACAGGAAAAAATGTTCCGGACTGCTAGAGAATCTTTAAAAACATAATGGAGGCAAAGAAGACACCAAAGATATTGAGTGTTTGCAGGTGCATCTGCAAATTTGTCTGTTAAATCATTTCCCTGGAAGAACCACCCCCCTGCAATACAGCCTTTGCAGACCTGAACCCGTGCAATATACTATAAATATATATGTATTTTTCAGTAAGAAATTGTAAGTGCTTGCTTCCCCATCTAGTGGTTATTTTCAGAAGGAAGCATGCTCCAGTCAAAAATCAGCTGCTGGTCTCTGGAGGCTGGGGCTGCATGCATGCAGCTTTGGGAGCGAACTCTAGGATCAAACCACAGATGTGATCTTACATGTTATTGCACATTGATCCTATTCAGATGGACAGGCACTTGCAGTTATAACTGTCCACGTCCTCTTCCTCTTCTGCTTGCACAGCTCATTTCAGACAGTCTTTTAAGAATGAAAGAGATCAAATATATCAGAATCATAGAAAGATATAGGTAGGGCAGGACATTTTGTACTTTAACTTGCTGCTTGAAACAAGGCTGGCTTCAAAGTTACATCAGGTTACTCAGTCGAATTTGGTCCAGTCAAATTCGAAACTCTCCAAGGATGGAGATTCACCACCTCACTGGGCCATATGCCAGCGCCGCCCCAGCACCTTGGGAAAGTACTTCAAGAAAACAAAGTCCTAGGAAAAAAATGCTCTCCAGTCCTGTCAGAGAATGGATGTAATTAAATTCCCTCTTTACTTGTACACTGTGCCAGTTGCAGTGGAAATGCTGTTTGCATTTCAGCTCTTACGTTGTGCTGAAGACAGGCCCAAGCTGCCAGGCTTCATTGATCCCCACCATGGCATTTCTAGGACTGTGCCCACAGGTCCTGTGGTCTGGCACATCCCTTCAGCCCCTCATGTCAAGCAACACCTGGCCCTCTGCTCTCAGGGCCTCGGGAGCCTCCTTCTTGTTATCCTAGATCACCATCTAGTGGGTGCTGGTGGTCGCACCACAGCTGCAGGACAGGGCTGTGTGGTGGGCCACGGAGACCAGGTTGTTCTTCTGAGCTGACCAATAAGCAATGCCTGAATGAGCAGGGCTGCGTGCCAGCAGGAGGTCATTTAAATTCTAGAGTTTCACTCAGCTGGGCTGTTTGTTACCTGCAAAGCAACTAACACAAAGACATTCCCCTTCATGTCAGTGGTGTGTTGCCCCAAGCTGTTACAGAGTCTGCAGTTGAACTCACATACAGTTCCTGGAAATGCTGCGTAAGCCCTATAATATCCCCTCATTTTTATAAGCCACGTTCAGTTCTGCAGTGTGTTGAGCATGTGAGTGGCTTCACTCCTGAAGCAATGTACTGGTAGGACCTATTGACCCTTTCACCGTAGCAAGTATTTTACCTTATAGATTTTCCCACTGAAAGCATTTTGAATCTTTGCAGATGAGGATATTAGATGGCCTGAAAGCCTTCTGAAACTATACCAGATGCCAGAGAAAAGACAAGGTGTAGGTGGTTGGTTCCTCACATGGACTTCCGCAAAGCTGTCAGGAGACGACCTCTTTCCCTACCGCTGGAGACAGATCGATGGCTTTCCTTCACCAGGAAAAAACCTACAGCTCAGTCTTCCCTAAGTGGGAAATAAATGTCTCATAAGAAATCACCTGCTGAGTTAGAGCCTCTGAAAACATTAATGGTGGTACCCAACTATCACCATCATGTTGTTAAAGACTCTCACAACAGTTTATGCGCAACTTAGTTTCCAGTGATGAACCACTGCCTTCACAATTGCATATGCCTTGAAATCCAGCCAACAAATGTGTTTTCTTTATTGTTGTCATTTCCAGCAAGCAAATATTTGTAAATCTGTGGCTTAGCAGCTGTTCAATCACCCAATGCCATTAACATAGCAGTTTCTGGCTGAGGGTCACGATGCCACAGGAGGTCTCAGCAGTCACAAGAAGGATCAGGATTCTATGAAAACACTACTCTGAAGTGGGTCTAGAAGACCCACATAAATAATCTGGCAGGTGGGGAAGCCTGTGACATTGGTCAGTTGAACTTGGCATAAACCCATGCCATGCTGCTGTTGAAAAAGGAAACCCTCTCCTTCTTGAGGTTGCTTGTCCCTGACAGCTTTCTTGTACTATAAGGAATGAGTCCTCTGAGAAATAACCCCATCATTGCACAGAAACAAGTTAAAAAAAAAAGGTTTTCAACTGGATCAATTCCAGCAGAACCCGACTTACACAGAGTACTGGATGGTCACTGTATCACTGAAAATCATAGAAGTGCTAGTAGAAGGGCCCTCTGGAGGCCCTGGAACAACTCTGCTTGAGCCAGGTCCACCACCAACAGCAGACCACGTGATATATCTACTGAGCAGAAAAGGTGGTGTATCTACTGACCAACATGGGGTGAACACCTAGTGACTACCTTCTTGTCTGGGGCACTGCTAGAGTGATAGTTAGAAATGAGATCATGATTACCGGTGGTGCTGTCTTCACTTTACAGCCTCTTTTTCTTTCCCTGTTAATGAATGCTTACAGCTATGGATCAAAATGCCAGGTGATGTTTTTGCGATCATGCTGTGGAACACAACACTGTGTAAATCCTTCAGGATCTGAGCTCATCCAAATTACAAAGTCTCAGAAGTAGAAAGCTTTCAAACAGGGTGGGTTGGGTTCTTTTTTTTTTTTTTTGTTGAGAGAGAGCTCAGCCATGGAAAAATATTTAATTTGTCAAAGTCATAGTGACTTTTAGGCCATGTCCCTTTAGAAATGCTGACCTAACAATAGTACTAATCAGAAAGTATGGCATTTATAGTATCTTAATGGCATGCACCCAAAATAGATTCTAGTTATATCAGCAAGTTGACAAGCTCACAGGGTACAGATAACTCTTGTAATTAATTTCTAAAAGTCACAGGAACTGTAAAGTTGGTGTGGGTGGAGTTTACTTTTTATTGAAATAATAACGTGCCAGAATCACATTTACTCTGGCATTATTATAGACTGACTTGAAGGTAAATTAAATCAGAATCTGGCCTCTAAACTCTGTTAGGATAAAACTGTCAATTTTCCTCTCGAATGTTAAAGATGCTGGAGAACTATGGGCTCTAATTAGAACATGAATAGAGAACACACTGTGACCTGCCGGCTCTTAAGGTCTAGTGAGTGTAACTTTCTGAGGTATGCTCTTGCTAAATCACTTCCCTTAACTAGGTCACACCACCCACTATGCTAGTACCTCGCATTCGTTAGCGTAGCGCAGTACAGTGGTTCCTATAATTAAAGTTGCCCGACATTTCCATGATAAAAGCATGTTCACAGTTTCCTATAGGTTTAACAGGCTTTAATGCTCTGAAGTGAAATTTTCAGTAATGGATGTCTGTATCAGAATAAAGGATTAAATTGAAAATGTAATTATTGTTTTTTAGATACTCACATAATGGGTAATTACTCTCATACCTTTTCAATATTAGTGTTTGACTCAGTTTGTAGGACATGTCTGTTTTGGGGCAGGAACGTAATTCCATAAAAACTGAAGCTAAGTCAGCCACATTGTATATCCCTGAAAGCTGTGGTTCTCATGTGATTAAAGACATGCTAATGTTTCAGCTAAATTCTTTGCACCAAATGTGATCCAGTTCTCCAGGGAAGAGGCACGGGCGAGGTCCAGACCCACACATAGACCAGGCTGCCATTTGGACATCACACAGCACTGCCAGCACTACTGCCTAGCCCTGTAAGCTGCCAGTGGACATGCACAAATCAAAAAAATCTTACAAAGCTGTTCAAAGTCTAAGGCCGTGATCAGAGGAGGTGATAAAATTAGCTTTAAGTCAGCTGGGGTCAAATAAAAAATGCTGCAGCCTAATGACCAGAGCTTCAGTAAAATTGCCTGGGGCTAATTCTGGTTTAGCAGTGCTGTTCTCCGTCGGCTCATGGTGACAACAGGTATTCGAAGACCTGACCTAAAGACCTGTCTGCCAGCCCCTTCCTCCTTGCTTTCTGCTCTGCCCAGTCGCAGATTCCAGTACCCGCACTGTTGGTACATGGTCTCAGACCACTCACCCTCTTATTCTCTTAGGTGCTTGCTGGGTATTTTCTTGGCTGTTGTTAGTTGTCAAAACTTGCATCTAGTCTCTGAAAAGTTGTATTTAGCCTCTGAGTGCACCTGCGGCATTACTCATCATGATGAAATTCCTGGTTTGCCCTCCTCAGGGAGCAGATGTGATGGTGCTCACTACAGTTGGCTACCTAACCTCCTTTTTTAGCCTCTTCGCAGGCATTATGCATCAGGCTTTGCATTCAGATTCTTTGTATTCAGACTCTGCACAAAACACAGAATAATTAATGAATATTAATTATTATTCATTTCCTTGAATGATTTTCTCTGCCGTGTCCCTTTTATTTTAAGTCTTGGATCCTCTCCAGTGTTTAGATGCTTAATCCCCATGGAAGTCAATGACTTTAGCAGCCTTGAGGATCTGGGACTTCTTCTAGCTAAACAATAATTTTCCACATCTCTTTCCCATTCTTAGCTCCAGAACAGAGAGGTTTTACTCAGGCCTAATCCAACCATTTCTGAAGACTTGCTATGTGGCCTCCAGGTATCTGTGGATACCACGGCCAGAGGCGCCCAGAGATGACTTGCTCAGGGCCACGTAGCATGTAAAATAGTGGCAAGTTTATTTAAGCCAGGGAAGGATGGCAGGACCCATCTTGGGTGAAAAGCGACACCCTTAATAGTATTTTTCTTCTGCCTTGGTAGCCCACTGAGTGAGAGGTTAAAGAGAGTCTTCTGTTGCTTAAAGTGTCTCCATGAATGCGGACATGGCCTTCCCTGATCTCCACAACCTTTTAAGGATGATGGACTGTGTCTGTTCAGTGACATCAGCCAGCTTCCAGCCACCTCCGAGACAGCCCGCTGGGTCCCATGGGCTTGTGTGGGCTGAGAGTTCTCAAGAGATTCTTGACTTGATCCTGCCTCTGTCTGGACTCTGTATCTAAGCACAGAGGCCTGGGAGACCGTCTTAGTGGAGAATTAGACAAAGACAGCATTTTATGTCCCTTGCCAGTTTCAACTCTAGTTGAGTTTAGGCTTTCTTAACACCATCCCTGCATGCTGAAGAAGTGTTTCTATATTCCTCTTTTGTATTCTGTCCTTGCTTCTGTCTCCTGTATACATATTCTTTCGTTCATTCACAAGGTCCATGTCCAGCTGAGTTTGTCTCTCAACATATCTACTTATTCTGCTGATTGCTGGGATGGGCTCCTCTGTGCTTGGAGGAAAACGTCGTTAATGAGCTGCCAGCTCTCTTGACCTCCTTTGTCTTTCACAGCTGCCTCCCACGGAATCCCACCTCACCTATTCCTGAATAACCCAAAGTCAGTTCTCTCGAAGTGTCTGTCGTCTGCCATTTGCCTTTCTCACTCCCCTCAGGATCCTTAATGTCACAATTTCATGGTTGCTACAGCCAACACTGCCATTGATCACCACATCCCCAAACAGTCCTTCCTTGGTCATGAGTACCAGATCCTGGAGGGCCTGTCCAGCCACTGTGGTATAAATTTATCCCTAACACCCTTTAGAAACCACCTGGATTTCTTCTGCCCACTATGTTGCTCATTCAACAGGTAATATAGCTTTCATTAGTAATTATACAACTCCAAAGAGTATTATCTGACCTACCGAAAAGTTCTACCAAATGCTGACAACGGACATTAATTTAAAGATAGGTAGCCTGTATTTTTTTCTAAATCAGTGCCATTCATTTATTCTTACTAACTTTTGCCAGTCCTGCTGTTGTACTCCTGACGGAAAACTCCCCTTGCAGCTAAACTAGACGGTTTAGATGCATGGTGCTTGCAAGAGGGATCAGGAGCCTGGCCCTCGGATTCTGCTCTATGCTAGTGTGATACCTTGTGAGGGATGTATTCAAATCATCAGGCGCTATGGGTGCTGTTCATACAAGTGTGCCAACCTTGAAGCAATCACTGAGGGTAGGAAGAAAGTTGTGTATCTCTCAGTGCCTGGCTACCCGCTACCTGCTATAGGCTCCCTTCCAAGTGAGCAGAGACCTAGCCAAGGCAGTCAGGGGACCTTAGGTGTGCTGACCAAAGCCAACAAAATACAGGGTGCCAGCAAGAGAATTATGTACTGTATACACTATACAGCGTAATTCTGTGGCCATGTAAAGCCTTGCTGTGCCTAGATTTTGAGCAGCATGTGCAGTTCTGGAAGTATTAAGAGTTAGAAGTCACAGTGAACGGCAAACACTGCTCTTTGGGTTGGAGCAGCAGCTTTCCATGAACTAAAAGGGCTTGACTTCTTCCATCTGGAGAAAAGGTTAGGGAAAGTATGGCCAAAGCTTATACAGTAATTGGTGGAATGGAGGTTACTGCCCAGTAAACACTGCCAGGCTAACTGCGATGCACTAATGAAAGCAGTGAATGAACTCAAGGATGCATTTAACTTGTGAAGCGAAATTCTGGGTCCTGCAGCCATGGGAGGCCTCAGAGGCAGGCCAGAGGCCAGACCGAGCAGAGAACAGGACGAACCACAGACAGCCGGCCTCAAAGGCCCTAGTCCGACCTGTGTGGGGAACAGGGGGCAGAGAACAATAGGGCGCACAAGGGTCCCCATAACCTGCCCGCCACAGGCGGACCGCGGCCCGGGTCGGGCCCGGCCGCGAGCCGAGCCGAGCCGAGCCTGGGCTCACCCCGGGCCGGGCCGGGCCGGACCTACCTCAACAGCCGCGGACTCACGCCCGCCAGTATAACCCTGCGCCCCGCAGCCCCGCCCGCCCTCACGCATGCGCAGCGCTCCGCCCCGCCCCGGGGCAGCCCAGCGCGCCCCGCCCACCGCCCAGAGAGGCAGCCGCGCATGCGCGGCACCGCCACGGGGCGGGCATAAATCGGCGCGTGCGCCTCCCGGCGGGGCATGCTGTAAGTGGAAGCCGTCCGGCTGCGCGATGCATTGTGGGCGTTATTGAGGAAGTAAAATGGCGGACCTAGCGAACGAAGGTAGGCGGGCGCTGGCGGTGCGCAGTGGTGCCGGCCGCGGGCCCGCCGTCGCCCCGGTCCTGCGCCGCCGCCGTCCCGGCCCGAGACCGGCTTTGCGATCCGCTCTCGGCGGCGCGCCCGGGCGAGGGCCCATCCTCGGGAGCGACGCCTCTCTCTGCCCCGGTCCCTCCGGAGCGAGCGGCCGGACAAAGGGAGCGCCCGGCCGGGCCACCGCGCTCCCACCGGCCTTGCTCTGCCCCGCCGGTCCGGCCGCGGGCGGGCGACCGCGCCGCCTTGGGGGTCGGGACGGGCGGCGCGGGGCGGCGGTCAGGGCTATGCTGGCAGGTGCCTCCCGCCGGGTGGCGGCTCCCGGGGACGGCGGCCGTCGGCGGGTTGGTGCCGTCGCCCCCCCAACGCGGCGAAAGCGGACCCGGGCGCCGCGGAACGGGCCCCGCCGCCGGAGCCTGGCGGCGAGCGCTCCGCTCCCCTCCCGGGGGAGCTCTGGGCCGCTTCGATACTCTTCTCTGGGTTCTTTTTGGGGTCGTCGTCCGCAACTTTAGGAGTGTCGTAAATCTCCCCTTAATTCCACTCGTGTTAATCCTTGCTCTAGCTAAGGAAATAATAGCGGGGATTATGTAAAACTAGGTGAGGTACAAAATATATATATATGTATATTTTAAGCCAAAAACCTCTGAACTGAAGAAATAACGGCTCCATTCCTCTCTGAAGAGGGTTAGGAAAACCCGGACTGCACTACTGTAGGATTTGGGTGTTCTGCTCCAGGGTGTGTATAACGTTGCCTAAGTGACAGTGGGCATCAACAGTTTGCCGTTGAGAATGGCCAGCTTCCTTCAAAGTCTCTGCAAAGCCAAGTTTGCCCAGGTTGTCTGTGTTGTTTCTCATTATTCTTCTCAGCTAATGCAAGGGGGGGAAATGCCTGGAAGGAGGCAAATGAAATTACATGAGGCTCCTTCTTTCAAGATTATTTTTTACGCTTTAACTCTGTACCAGTGGCAATTGCTGTTCTGATATTAACATTAAAAAAACGGGAAGCAAATACCGACTGTAGGTGTAGCTTTTCAAGATGAAGTCTACAAGCAGCTAACAACATAATTAGAGTTAAGTTATTTGACAGAGCCTGTGATGCAGCATGTCTCGGGCTGTTTGCTCCCAAACTCGGGATGAGCTGTCAGTGCACAAGGAGGTATGATAAGTGGTCTCAACAATAGTAGTAAATACTCAAATGTGTAATGACTATTTGTGAGAAACTTAATGATAGTATTTACTGTTGCATATACTGTCACTGTAATGACCTTATAATAAATTTTGATGGGTTATTGTGTTCTTTTAGAACCAGAAGTTTGGGAATGGCTGTCTTAAGTCATGCAAGCCCCTCACTTTACCTCCCCATTCTAGTGGGAAACATTAAACTCAACAGTGAATAGCAAGTTACCAATGTTTATCACATCTTTTAATGCTGATTTGTCATGTGTTTCTACCTCTAAATTTCTGCAGAATTGTGTAGCCTGTCAGTGGGAGTCGGGGGGAAGGGTAGTGTTATCCTTGCATTTTCATTTGATCTTCCTTTTTCTCTTTTTTTCTCTTCAGACCCTTTCCTGACTCCAGTGACTTCCGTCACCTGCTAATCTCTTTAGTTTGTGCTCGCTTCCCCTTCCAGATTTGTCATCTTCATCCTTTGCTGTTCTGTTTCTTCTTGGAGTGAGAATGTAATATAATCTTTTGTAAGATTAAGCAAGATCAGCTTGTTTCTGAAATATTCTCTTCTGCTCATTCTAATATCATTGGCAGTGTTGTCTGGTGTTAAGTTTTCCTTCCATTTTTGAGGTGTCTGTTCTTTGTATACCAGTGCAAATACACATGCTTTCAAGAATTGGCATCCTTCTGCTGAAAGTCAGTGGTTTCCATAGTCTTTCTACTTGCCTCGTTTGCTGCCTTTAACATGGCAGTGATGTTCTCGGGTGACTTTGATTGGTTTTTTCCTCATTCTTAAACACATCGATCTGTTTTATTTTTCCAGTACTGTGAGTGAGTATTTTATTTCCTTGCGCCCCAGTATTTTCATTCAAATATATGAAATTACTATTTTGGTACTGATAATTTTTTGATCTGCTGCTTCATATAGATCTTGTTTGAAGTATTTGGTAGCTAAATATTCATGTTCACAAACCAAGTGTGATTAAAACAAAGCTCTTAATATTCCTTAATCTTGATTGACCTGCACAACAGTGCTGTCTCAGTCATACTTCACTGTGAGGCATAAAGCTAATTATTTGACGCACAGTAGACAAAAGTACCAAGAAAGAGGTTTCAATCATTCTCACAGATTGTTTTTGTTAGCGTGTTTGAACAGTAGCTTTCCTTGTTTGTTCATGCAAGTGAAACTCCCTTAGACTCTTCCCGGCTTGATTACTGCCACAAACCTTCTGGCCTTGAAAAGTGCTGTTTTGTTCTGCCCGTGTCCTTTCATCTTACTAATGCAAAGCTCTTTTAACCTGTCGCTTTTACCGTGGCACCCCTTTTTCAGTTAATTCACTGGTTTTTGCTTTTCCAACAGTATATTAGTTATCTTTACCTTCTAGATTCTGATGTCTCTCTTAGTCTATTGTTTGTCTGAAATCACCACTGAGATGCCAATACTGCCTTTAAGTAACCGTTCTACCAATGTCCTTTAAGCCTTCAAACTGTTGGATGGATAGTTTTTCTGTGATGCTAAAAACGTTCCCTCTGATATTCTCATAACTACTTCATTTTCTTAATTCTAATTGTTCCTTGAATTGTTTCCACTCACTCGCCTTTCCTTTTTCTCTATTGAGTTGGTGAAACTGTACACCTCCCTTTTTGTAGTGGTTTGATGACAAGCTGTATCTTGCAGAAGAAGGTTGTTGGGTTAAGGGGGTCCTCTACTGTAGAGAAGGGTGGTGAAGGGTGAGGTGGTCCAAGTGCCACTTTCCAAAGAAATTTGTCCTGTGAAGTTTCCTAGGAACAGGCCCTGGTCTTGGCATCCCTCATCGTGAGAGGAGATGAGCTGGTAAGTGTGGAGCTAATGAAGAGGAGGAGAGACCAAGTTCTCCCCGGCCGTGTGAATTTTGATCAACATTGTCACAGAGATTTAGTGACATTGTGATAAAGGCTTGGGTGGCTGGCATTGTGAGAAGTTTGATCATTGAAAACCAGGATTTTGGAATGGTAGGCATGATTGTTGTTGCTGTTGTATAGAGTAGTTACCGAATGGTATTAGAAATCTTCTTGGAAGGCTTTGGTATGATGTTCTCTGGTAGTCTAGCTGGATCATGTCTTAAAACTGACACTCCACACGTGGTGGTGAAGTATCACAGAGGACTAGACAGCTTCCCGTTAGACATACATTTGCATAAACCTGAATGCTTTTCGCATCAACTTGCTGTTAATACACAACGAGTAATTTGTTTGCATACAGCTTGCTGCTGAAGCTGCTCTTTAGATGACAGGATCTCCTTGTGTTAAGAATTAATTACTTTACCTCCTTTCAGTCACTGAAAATGTACAAGTTTTAATCAGGGCTAAAACTTGATGGCTTTCTTCACAGTTCCCTTTCAGGAGAGGCCAGTACCACCTGTGTTGGAAAAGTATCTCCTTAGACACCAAACACAATTTGTTTGGCTTTATGAAATAGCGAAGTTCATGATCATAACAAGTTCACTGTATGTAACTGCCTTAAATGTACAGAAGATGAGAGAATCGAAGCAGTTCCTTTTACAGTAAAAGTACCCTTCCTTTGCCAGGCTTGTGTGATGCTGACATGGCTTTTGTGCTCTTTCTGGGGTTTGGTTTGGGCTTTTTTGCCCTGTCTGTATAACTCACCTCATGCCAGCTTTCAGAGGGAGGAAGGTCTGTTGTTACTTTGAGGGAAAAAGCTGGCGTGCACCACTGTCCCTGGTGTTTGCAGACCCTATAAACAAGAGCTTTTTCCCATGGTGATAAGCTAGTGGATGCAAAGTTAGATTGAGTGATTTGTTTTGGGGTGTGTTTTCTGAGATATCCTAATAATTTGCACCCAGACACCATAAAGTACTATTTCATTTACGAGATAGAACTGTCTAAATACTTCAATAATTTTTAATAACACTTTTTGGAGTTTTTTATATTTTATCTACGTTGCAAGGTAGTTGGGCTGCTTCATGGTTTGCTTCCTGTCATGTGAAAACAAACTACATTTTTTCCCACTTCTGACTTGTACCATTTGCTTTATGTGATGTACCTGAGCTGAAAGAGCAAAATTCCCTAATGCAGAGAGTGAGTAACTTCTATTCATGCCACGAGGGCTTGGGAAATGACATAACATGTGCTCTGCTAACATGAAAGGGCTGTGCTTTAAATATGGTGTATGGAATTTTTATTTCACCTTAAATGTGTAAGAGGCATTCTACCTTCCTGTGCCAGCTGTGGAGGTACTATCTGGAAGTAGCCTGCTTACTCATGCTATAGGAGACAAAAATAATTGGTTTGAAGGTGAATGAGAACATCAGAGATTTTACTTCATAAAAAGCAACTTGTCCAAGTTTTGAAAATGAGGCAGAAGTACCTGTTTTCCGATGTCGGTTGTATTCACCGTGGCATCACGTGTGAAGTCTGGCTATAAGTGATCCAGTCATGTTTCTTGTGCCTTCTGACATGAAGTATGATTGGACTTTGCTTGTGGGATCTTTTTTGGAGATCAGCTGTTGGTGTGGTAGCTTGCTCATTGCTTTCAGTCTGTGTAGCTATTGGAAGAGAAGAATCATATTTTGTTATCAGCACCTTTAGAATTTTATGATGCCACAAATTGTCCATACCTCATGTAATATGCTTATTTTAGCATGATTATTCTGCTCTTTTTAACTTAAAATAGTATTAAGGTGAAAAAAAAACATTTTTGTGGCCTGAGCTGCTCAAATAAGCATAATTAAACTTAACTTTGAACTTAAGTTTTTCTTGACCCTCAGATAAGCCTTTCGCAGGGAATAAATTACCACTCAATTTTTGGTGAGTTAACCTAATTGCTCTTCTCCTTTTTAATACTCTTTCATTGTTCACAGGTATGATCTCCTCTTTCCTCTCAGGTGCTGTGTTATAATGAGTTAGAGCAGTTGTTGTCAACTTGTATGCTTTTAGTGGTGAAGATTGCTTCTTCAGATCCAAGCAAGGACTTGCTTGCCGGGAAGTTTCTCTGTTTTTTTTTATTCTGCCTCTCATGTAGGTTTCCATGTAGTCAGGCACTATTGCACTTTTAAATTTACTCCAAATTACATTAAAAAGGAAATGTTTGCAACAGCTTTAAAAATAAACTTACCTTGTAATAACCTGGCTACAGTGGGTCCAATGAGGACTTGAGAGTTGATTTCATGACATGGGGCCTGGGTTCCTTCTAAAATCTAAAGATGAATCTGAGTCACCAAAATGGTGATCTGGGTTGCATGACCTGTGAGGAGAGGCTGAAGGGACTGGGCCTGTCCAGCCTAGAGAAGAGAAGGCTTCAGAGAAGTATATTTGGAGCTTTCTAGGGTCTATGAGGCGGTTATTAAAAAGATGGAGCTAGGCTCATCCCAGCGGTGTATATTGGAAGGACAAAAGATAAAAGGTTAGAGGTGGAATGAGATGCTCAGACTGGATAGAGGGAAAAGGTTGGGTTTTTTTTCTCACCATAAGAACAGTCAAGGAGTAGGAGAGGTTACCCCGGGAGGCTGCTCAGCCTCCATCCTTGGAAGTTAAGACTAGATTGGATAACCTGATTAACCTGGTCTGACTTCATAGCTGACCTTACTTGGAGGAGGAGGTTGGACTAGTGACATCCTGTGGTCCCTTCCAACCGGAGTTATCCAGTACTCTTATGGTAGAGACACAGTGGTCTTAGTGGCAAAGGAGAAGAATGCTTTCTTGTCCTTTGTCACTGCTTTGCCATTGGATTTACTCTGTGAGCCTGGTAACTACACAGGGTTTCCCCTTGTCCCCATTTTGTGCCTATTTACCGTGTCTTTTCACTTATGTGGCCTTCAAATGTGGATTCAAAAGGGACGTGGTTTTTGCATCTATATACTCAAAATATCCATTGGATTTTTCAGTAATGTGTCATTTCATGCTGCAGTGAAGGTTTAAAACTTTGTGTTGCAAAAATAACTATTGTGGCTGCTAGAGATGCCACCAACTGCTACGGTTGCATTGGTGTGAAAGGGTGGAGAGGTGAAATAAGGCTTATGTTTTGAGTAGTTGCAGGAAACATGATTGACATGGCAGAGTTTGGTACAGCTACCACATGGTCATGTATCTGAGTTAAAAGTCTCATGTTAAGTAGACTTGAAGACGATACCTCTCCCTGAGCCATTAAGCTATTATTTTCTGTTTCTGTGTTTTGGTTTCCAAGGCTTGTGAAGTGAACTGTGTAGGTTTAACAGTACATACATTTTTCTGACAGCACATAATGCATATATTGGTAGTTAATGACTTGACAGTGAATATGTTAAAGGAATTTAGCCCATGAAAGTCAGCTTTTGAGGTTTTTGTAATTACTCATGCAGGTTGAAATGTCTGAATCTTATGAATAAACTGCAGGAAGGAGTTCTGTGGATTCAATCGTTTTCCAGACTGGTTTGACAGCCTACCACCATTCAGAAGAAATTAAGTGGTTTGTACGAGTTCCAAATCTTCAGATTGGGGACTTACTGTCTCTGTGACACTAATTATTGAAGGTCTGCTTTCCTTGTTACATGCTTGGGCTTTCTCAGAACACCTTTACTGAGTCTGACTTGAGTAGAAAATTGACACTATTTCTGCATCTCCAGCTCCTTGTTTTGCCTTGTTTCTGTCTGCTTGTATGGAGAAAAACCAAGACTAGTCCACAATTAAGGACTGTGTGCTGTGTCTATTAATCTCTTCAGTGAAGAAGATGATCTCACATTCTTTTATGTTTATTGTACCTGAAGTTGGAAGGTTGGGGTTTTCTTTCCTTCCTTTATCCTGCTTTATTTTCCTTTTAACTTGATGACAGTTCTGTGGACCCAACAGATCCATTTTACTGTAGGTCATCCTTCAGACACCTTTGTGGAACGGAAGCATGCTTGCTAAGTGAGCATGACTGCCCGCCTCTGACGTTGGCTAGTACAAAGGACAGTGTAACTCATTTTGGAGGAGTGCTTAATAAGCTGCCATGCTCACCCTGTGGGGAAAACCCCTAACAACTAATGTATGCATTGCTGTTCTGCAAAAATAAAATGTGTCGTGGTGGTTCTTCAGTTGATCAGAAAACGTGGTTTGTGTAAATTCTTTTGTAGGAAAAACATTAAATACTAGAGAGCTCTTTATCTAGTATGTAAATGCATTCAGAAAACATAACTAGGAGTCAACTGAAAGCTGAAGCCAGACATTTGGCCAAACATTTGAATGGGAGATTTGGCACTGGAGTTTTTTACCAAGTGAGGTAATGGATGATCAAGGACAAAAATACTTTGCTTTTAACGTCTTCAGTAATTGATGCCTTTGATGAAAATGTTCCCCTAGAACAATAAGGCTCAGACAAATATGCAGTATTTAATGAAGGGGGTCAGATTAGACAATGTAGTGATCCCTTCCTGCCTTGGGCTAGAATCAGGGAAACAGTTCCAGCATTATGGTCTTGTTGCAGACTTTAGAAAGGACATGATGAACAAGTGTTCCCCTGTAAAGAACGTACCTGACTGAGCACTGGTATGGTTGGTAGCCATGAGTGCCTGCTGTCTTGCCATCGTTCCTGCCGGATGCAATCACATCACTTGGTCTGTCGGCCAGCAAGAATAATAGTGAGATTCCTAGATCTTGAGTACTGGAGGACTGTGTCACTTCAGTGGGTAGAAACTCTCATATGTTGCACTGGAGTGTTATCTTTTCCACCGTGACTAACAGGACTGGTAATAATTTGTTTTAATAGCTATTTTTCCCGGTCTAATTTGTCACATATTTTATTTTTTTCACTCCATTTTCTTCTTTGGTTCTTCCATCCAGTAATTTTTTTGAGCTTTCTGCTGTTCCTGGCATCCCTGTTCTTTTTTGAGTACTTAATTTGCCATCACCAGACCTCTTTTGTCCTGTTTCTTTGCATCAACTTCTTCAGTTCCCCATTCTAGTCTTGTGCCAGCCATCCCATGTTTCCTTTGCACTTTACATTGTTGCTCGATCTGCTTTTTTGATTGTTTGCTTTCATCCCTCCTTCTACTTCGATCTGTTATTAAGCACTAAATAGACAAGTAGGTTTTTTCTGTTCTTTGGTGTCTGTGGAATTTGATTCAGGAGTCTTTTGTGTGTTGTCCATTACACAATTGAGTCCTGCTTTTGGGCAGGTCTCCGAAAGGGTAAGAACATAAAATTTTGCAGTCTTGGATAAAAGTAGTTTGGTAGAATTCATGCTACTTGTTGCTGTAATTACAGCATTAATGAATACTAAAGTATACCGAATGTGGTATAAAGAAACATCACTTTGAAGTAAACGGTTAAAATCTTGGACCTTATATGAGTGGAGACTCCCAGGGGCAGGTTATATTGAGGCCAAGGGAATCAAAAGGGATCCCAGGCTCATTTCAACAAACTCTGGGTTTTGCGACCAGTATAACAGTTCAGTGTTTGTTGATGATCTTTGTTAGTTAGTAGATTATTTTTCATTCCTGAAATAGGTTGTTTGCATTGCTCTCAAGCTTTTTTAAGATTCAGCAGTATTTTGTGGATAGAGGAACTCAGAAAATAAAGGAGAAAGGGCAAGTAAAATGCTGTAGCAAGGAGCTTTATTTCATTATTAATTTTACCTTTTGTAGAACAAGTTACGCCAGTCTTGCAAAATCAGTCTTGCAGTGTTTTTTTGCTGGGTTATCCCTCTGAGTTAGAGCCACAGAAGCGTGGAAGGAGGCTTTTCTACCCTCACAGATAAATGCACAGAGTTTGTGGAATAGTTTGCATAATTTTTATGCATTTGTCAAGTAAAGTTTCACTTTCAGCTAAACTGATGTAATAGCAATCCCAAATGGGCAATCTCACCCCCTTTTCCTTGTGTTCACCCAAGTGCTTTACCGATGCTGTAGCTGATTTATGGAGGATTTTATGATGCTCTTTTTTTTTTAAGGTGCAAGGTACTTCTTGATGGCTTTATACTTTTTTTATGGTAGCCTTTCAAGTTCTAAAAGTTTTAAAAATTTTAATTTTCTTAAATGTCTAGTCTTGTAAGATGTCTCACTCTGAAGATAGACTGAAACATTGTGCTCATTGAGCCCTACAAACATTTAGGAGGGTTGCTGACTGCATAGTGTAAATAGTGTACGTGCAGTTTCTTTTCAAATATAACTCATGCACAGGTGTACCAGTTTGTTAAACTCTCAGGAAAGCCAACCTCTGCTTTACTTCCGACACCCCCTCCCCAAGCCCCCCACTTTTTCTTGGTCATGAAAGACATTGAGGTAGCTTTGAGGTCACTAAGAACAATGGAAAACACACACTCATTCTAGAAATTCATGCTGTTCTTGAAGACTAAATGTTGATGTGCTAATTTAGAAAATATTGTCCTGCTAATATTTGAATTGGAACTTCAAGTAGAAAGCAGATGTGCTCTTAAATTATGCAGAAAAGACTGGTCCCTCTGCAATATAATGCAAGGAATATTTGGTTCAAATTGTAAACCTGCAGATGTTGAAGATTTAGGCCTTTCTAAGGGTTTCAGTGATAACAAACTACAGGTATAATCAAGTATCAGGTGACCTTTAAGAAAGGAGTATGGGGATGTGTACAGCAAAACTCCCTTTGCATGTGTTCAAAAAGTAAAGTACTGCAGCTGAGGGCCTTTCCTCGTGATGTGCCTAAGTACGGTAAAAGTACTGGTTTGAAAGAGAGCTCTGGAGGGAAAAGACAAATAGCTTTCAGACATTGTTTGTATTGTTCTTAAAACACTCCATTTCCTTCTGGAGATCAAGTCCTTATAATAATGTGTTACCAGGAACTGTGGAAACAATTTGTGTAACTGGGATTTAACTGGTTTAGGGATTCATTGTCAGCAGAAGCATCATAGAACTGAACACTTTCATATTAGTCAAGAATAAACGTGGTTGGAAAAAAACCAAATTATTTCTCTTTTTACAGAAAAACCTGCCATTGCTCCACCTGTTTTTGTATTTCAGAAGGATAAAGCACAGAAGGTAAGAAGATGTCAATATGGTTTTTTTGTTTGTTTTGTTCTGTAGCCCTGACTCATTGCACGGTGAGCAGCTGTTTGTCTATATTGCTTTGAAGTTGAAGATGGATAATAGAGCATTAACATTATTAATGGGCGTAGGGTGAAAAGGTAGTGGAGGGCTAAAAGTGGGAGGGTGTATGATGGTGCCATGAAATGGGTATCTCTTCAGACAGAAGATGGACCAAATCTGGGAGAAAAAGTCTCTTCAAAGCCGTATATTGAAAGGAACAGCTGGCAAAGGAGTGCTGACAGTTGCAGTTGCATGAGAAAACTAGAAAATTTCTTTTTATGGTAGCAGAGTTAAGACAAAGCAAAGAGAACCATGGTCTAGATTATTGCTTTTCACCTCAGTATATTTAAATGCATCTCATCTTTGGGTAGTAAGCTGTGAAGTGTCTAATTACCATGGAAAATGGTAATCCTGTTCCCTTGCCCATCCCTCTGCCTCTGCCATGTGTTCCTGGCCCCTGCCCTTGGGTTGCGGTAGCAGTTACACACCATTGGGCTGGAGCTGTGCTCTGGTCTGCTAAAAGGTGTTCCGTGGGTGAGCTTGTGTGGAACCAAGAGGCTGATAAAACTCAGCCTGTGGCTTCAGAGGGAGTAGAGCTCGGGAGAGAAATGAGAGCTGAAGGAGCAGGACGTTCCCTTTAGCAGAAATTGCTACGGAATTGAAACAGCTGTAATGGAAAACCATGGCCTTGTGGACAGATGCCGTATAGTTTGCATGCCTTTTCACTCTTTCAGAGACACACAATGTTATGGATGAGTGCTAGGGTGTAGTTTCTCTTACTTTTTCTCCAAACAGTAAGCCTTCCAGTTTCTTATTGTAAAAATATTTATAGTAAAAGAAATTGATAAGAATTTCAATATATGGTGGTATTTAATTCTGCCTGGTCAGTTGTAAAAGCTGTCAGTGTTTCAGGGGGGAAAAAATCAAGGTTACCCTTGTTTTGGCTGAAGCTGGTGGGTATCAAGAGAAGTGTACACATGTACACATGATTCACTTTTTGTTGAATCACTGGATTGTTATATTATCTGTGCAATCAGAAAAGCTTCTCAAATGTTTGAATAGAAATACTGAACCATTTTGCAGTTGGTAGCTTTTCGTTGGTTTGCAACAAGTACCAGATTCAACCTGTGAGAAAGCTCTAGTAGGCATATTCCTTAACAGGAGCTTGAAATGTTTTGTCAGCTTGGAAAGGATTGCAATCTGCCGTTCTTCTAATCAAATTAAATATATCTTAAATACTTCAGAGACGTTCCTTCCAGCTACACTTTTCATGGTGACCATTTACCTGTACTTTGGAATGGAGTGCTCTGTGTGTGGTGTCAGTTTGGATCACGTTGTTCCCTTCTAGGAAGCAGCTCCCAAGCACCTGCTCTTGCTCAGACTGTTCCTGAAGTCCCTTCTGAGTAGCACCATGGTGAGCTTTCTCCCCAGGTGTCCTTAACCTGGCAGTGCTTCCACAGTTAGTCTTGAAGCAGTGATCATAGCAACGTGCAACTAGCAATGTGGTCCTGTGTTTGCTGGCCTGGTCCTTCAGCGCGAAGCTGGCAGGTCTTGTGCTCTCAAGTTCCTTCATGTTATATCTTCTGCTTCTGCACAGAGCGTGGGCCTTCAGTGTTAGGCTGTGCCAGCTCCTGTGTTGGGCTGCGGGACAGATCTGTTGCACTGTGGTACATCTCGAGAAAATATTTGTAAAAAAAATTTTAACTAAAAGCTTAATGTGTCTTTGGGCTGGCAGAGAGGATCCAGGGTTCCAGGGGGAGGGGTCTCCAATTTAGTCTTCCCAGGTGCCTCTGAGGATGCTGAGGAGTGGTGATGCTGAGTAGGTGGCTGTGTGCAGGACAGTCTGCCCAGGCACAGCCGGGGAGCCTGCCTGGCGGGGTGAGGGGCTGTGTGTGACGAGGCCTGCGGGGCAGACAAGCACCTTGAAGGCACAGGCATTAGAAATGAGTTAGGAATTGGTCTACATACTAAGTGGTGTCGGTGCTTGAGAGGGGGCTTGCTGTGGCCGGGACGGGTGCGGAATAGGGCTAGCTTGGCTGGGGAACAGGGCATCTTCCCTGAAGCAGATCTTTAAGAGGCTACTGGTGGCTTCTGTCACTTGGTTGCCAGTTTCCAAAGTGTAATACATCTAGTTACAAACATGAATGCTTATGTTAAACAGTAATGTGTGGAGATGTACAATTTTCTTAAAAAGAGGGAGAAGGCATAGTTAATAATCATTTTAGCAGCTTATACTGTGTGTATTTGAGACTGGAGAAGGAGTGAGAAGCATGAGTGCTGTGCTTCTTGCCTTTTTATTAAATAAAGGGCTAAAGCCAGCAGGCTTGTTGCTTGTGCTAGTAGCTGTTTTTGTGGTGTTGATACAATAGTAATAGAGTCAGAATATGGTGCTGTCAGCCAAAAGGAACAGCCACTTAATAGATAAGCAGTATATATCAGAACCCTGCATTCAGGCCAGCTGAGTGTCCCTGTAATGATCTTAACCAAGAAAAGGCGACTCAGGTTACATGCTGGTTGAGGCATTTCACTGTTTTTGGAAAGACTAACAGCTAAGTGTTACAGTTAATGGTTAATTCCATTACTGTTTCCATACAAGGTGTCTGGCTAAGTGCATTGTCTGCCACAGAAGATTATCCCTATTGAAGTTAACAAGGAAAATCTATTAACAGAGGAGTTTTTCCCAGAGCAACGTTTTGAAGAAAATGCAAAAGTAACGTCAAAATAGTTGACAAACAACACTCTTCTATAATACATAGTTTCTCTATGTAAATTACGATTTTACTGTAGCAAAATGTCTGTCTGGTCAAGTTGGCTTTCTTCTGGAGCTGCAAGCAAAGTGTTCATGGAGGCTTTTCAGTGCCAGCACAGCAATCTGACAGTGAGCTGAGAGTGAAGAGAACACATTGTGTGTTCAATTAACTGTCCATGATGACTGTTTAGATGTTTGCCTAGGGCTCTTCTGCATCAGACCGGACATCCTGAGCAGAATAATTTTATTGCAGTGTCTACAGGCCCTCTCAGTATTAGTGCCAGGTTGGTATTGTTCAGTGGTTTTAACTGACTTTTCTGGAGCGGACGTTGTCTGCTATTAATTTAAAGAACATTATTTTTCTAGAAATCTGTATTTAAGCTTGTGGTTGTAAGGTGTCAGACATCTGTTTCTCCATTAGAAGCTGGAAAATGTTCAGTGTGTTGCAGGACAAAATGCATACAAGTCTGGAAACTAATTTTTTAAGTGGTTGTTCCAGCTAAGGTGGTGTACAGTTTAGTAAAACATTAGAACCTGCAGTTTGTCTTGTTTATTTAGAGGGGAGAGTGATGCCTCTTAATTGTACTTTCAGTAAGGAGATTCTGATTTTCTTCTGCAGTTAAAAAGACACGATTAGTCTATCTGTTCTGATTTTCATTGTAGATATTAACTAATGGTGGATGTAAAGTTGGCTGTTTCCACATTTGCGGAGTGAGTCTCCAATTTCATTATTTTCATATCTCCTTAGCACTTTGAGAACTATTTTTACAATGTGTGAAGTAGAGATATTTCTTGGAAATAGCTGAATGATAGCATCCAAATATCTTCCTTGTTTATATGCTGCTATTCATTTCTCTGACAAGCAGAGCTTCTAGTGCTGACACTAGTTGGAAAATTGCATCAGCTTAGGAAGACTCATAGCTGTTAAGATCTGAAGGCAAAACAAAGTCCTAACCTCACTATGTTAAGCATATAATATTACTGTTACTCCATTATCTATCCTGATAACTTATACGTAGAATCATAAATCATTAAGGTTGGAAAAGACCTCTAAGATCATTAAGTCCAACCATCAGCCCAACACCCTCCAGCCTCCTAAACCATGTCCTGAAGTGCCACATCTACATGGTTTTTTTTCACACCTCCAAGGATGGTAACTCCCCCACCTCTCTGGGCAGCCTGTGCCAATGCCTGACAACCCTTTCAGCAAAGAAATTTTTCCTCATATCCAATCTAAACCTCCCCTGGCACGGCTTGAGGCTGTTTCCTCTTGCCCTATCACTCGTTTCTTGGGACACCAACCCCCCCTCACTCCAGCCCCTCTCAGGCAGCTGCAGAGAGCGAGAAGGGCTCCCCTCAGCCCCCTCTTCTCCAGGCTAAACCCCCCCAGCCGCCCCCCAGCACACTTGTGCTCCAGACCCTGCCCCAGCCCCGCTGCCCTTCTCTGGACACGCTCCAGCCCCTCAAGGGCCTTCTTGTCCCTTGAGGGGCCCAAACCTGAGCCCAGCACTCGAGGTGGGGCCTCCCCAGGGCCGAGCACAGGGGCCCCATCCCTGCCCGGCTCCTGCTGGCCACACCAGTGCTGACACAAGCCCGGGGGCTGGTGGCCTCCTTGGCCACCCGGGCACTGCTGGCTCATGCTCAGCCAGCAAACATGAACTATACTGTGCTTTTCACTTTTTGAATTAAAGATTTCAATTGAAAGATACATTAAAAGATTGATAGATGGTTAATTTTTGTCACTTGTTAGATATGTTTCTGTTCTGAAACTAATTGTAACTTCTGCCTTAAAACTGTTTCATGACAGTTTCTGGCCATAGGTTACCTGAAGTAATTTTATGAAGTAAACTTTTAACATATATTTCTGAGTTCAAAGTACTCTGAAGTCTTTGTTGCATTGACCCATTTTTAAGTAGGTATAATAGCTCAAACAAACTTTTACAGTAGTTTTGTAAGGAAACAATTTGTCCAAAACTGCTCTTAAAGTAGTGTCCTTTGGTCTGCAAGTGTGAGCTGCGGTCATCTTCCAGTCATTTTTGATTCTCACAATATCTTTCATCATGATCATCATGACTCCCTAGTCATCAGCACCGCAAAAGGTAGATCCTCAACTCAGCTTTAAAAAACATTTTTGCACTTTAAAGCAAGCCATTGTCTATTATGTTGCTTGCACCTTGTCCTCTTCCCTCCACCACCCTGGGATGGGGGTAATGGTAGAATATAGAAAAGAACACTATTTCTGGCTTGTTATATAACCAGTTTTGGCTGGTGTACTGCCTTCTGTAGCTGAGTTGGTAGTGGTGAGCTTTTAAGAATGGCTCTGAAGGAAGATAACTTAGCTGATATTTGGGTCATGTCCCATACCTAAGTGGAGCTGCAAAATGCTGCAAAGAGTTTAAGGGGTAACTACCACCTGGGTCATAAAGGCAAAGGGGTAGATCTGGAGTGAGCAAGGATTTATATCCCTAAGTTGTTAAATCTGTCATCATTGGTCTTAACTGTGGGGCTTTAAAAATAGATGTGGAGTTGTGAAAGTGATGTGAGTGGTTAGAAAGATGGCATTCCCATGTAGTCTGGAGAGCAGGATCATGAGTTTAGAGAAGAGAAAGTGGATTTAGACAATACATAAAGGAGGGATTGGTTCAAGTCCTGGTTTGATGTGGTGTGATTTGGAAATGCCTGATCTTTGGTGGTTTGAGGGGGTAAATGATTAGAAAATTGTTGTTAGTGCTGTGGGCATGACTGGTTGGTGTAGGATGGTGGCAGAGAGAGAACTGTTGAGGGAGTAACTTGTGTAGGGAGAGGCAACATGATCTCCTTTTCCAAGCTCTCTTAGCATCATTAGCACAGCTGCCAAGAGGTTTTGTTAGGGAGACCTAACTGAACTGTGCTGTAAGTCAACAGTATGCTTAAGGAGTTAAAATTAATGCTTACAAGTTCATAACTGAATACATTGCACTCTGCTGTGCTTAGAAGAACAGTCATAAATTTATTATTAATCTTTCCATTGATCTTTGCCTTAGTATTTAAGAGACAGGAGCAGATTTCTGCCAAGTTCTCCCTAGAGCTGTACTTAGAAGGAATGTTTCCTCTAGAGAAGAGAGGGTCAAAGAGGCACCAATCATCACAGAAATAAAACATTACAGCAAAAGGAAGAGAATGAAGTGTTCTTCACCAGCTCCAAAGAGCTTGAGCAAGAACTTAGATCAGGATTTATGAAGCTAGGAGATTAGAAAACGCTTTGGATAGACATGACTGAAAACTGAGAAGAATTTTAAGAGCTTGCCGTTTCCCTTGGATGTGCTTTTTTTTTTTTGAGAACAGCTGTACAAGCTTCTGTCTTGGAGCAGTTTTGGTTTGACAAATCCTTGAGGCCTTTGTTGGTTTTCTCTTCCATGACTTAAACCACATACTAGTCACAAAATTCTGAAACTTGCAGTAGTATTTGATCCATTTAATATATTGATTTTTTAAATTTTATGTATTGACCTGGGCAAGAAATTCTCATCTTGGCATCAGATTTTTTCTGCATGAAAGTGGTAATTGGCAATAATAGTTATTTTTGGTTTGTTTCTTTTCTGAGTCTTGGAGCACATATTCCAGTGTTGCTTAGGATAAAAATCAGATTTATGCCTGAATTATTTCACTCTTTAAAACACTTGCCACGTGTTACAAGAATTAGTAAAATATGATGCATGTTTACATAGCCTACTTTGAAATGTTCTACACTGTATCGATATGAATTGCAAAAAAATTTATTTCTACTTTTAAGTGTATAGCACAAGCATGCATTGAAAGTTCTTGCCTATTCTTGCATTATTAGCAATTTTATCATCTATAGCTGGAAGTCAGTGTGAATTGCTGGTAAGGCTCTGGTTTTTTTCCTTTGAATTTCTCCAATTGCTTACTGAACCCAAGCATGTGAGTTGCTACCAGCGCGTGATCCTCTGACATGGGGTTCATCAGGATAGCCTTTTTGTCTCTAGTTTTGTGGGTTTTTTTGAATCTGTAATCGCTGAGTTTAACTTGATGCCTTCCAGCTCTTGCTCTGTGGGAGTCGCTGCATCGCCATCCTATATGCCATTCATGATTTTGTAGTTAAATTCCTGCTCCTTTTCCCTCTAATTTTTCTGTATTATGGCCAAAAAATAAGGTGTTTAGCTATTTTTATGTGGAAGCACTTCCACACCCTCTTTCGTTTTGCTTCTTATGGACATTGAATCTTAGTCATCTTCAGCCCCAGAGCCTGTCTGCCTACGGTTTCCTAATCACTCCCTGTTGCCTCCAGACCCTGGTGGTGGGTAGCTCATTCTGAGGCTCATTGTTGAAGAGGACAGTCTCCCCCACCCCCATTTCCTAGTACCATTCTGGTTTTATCTTTCAGCATTTTCCCCACTGTGGTTTTTAGGCTCCCGTCCTGTTTCCCGCACCCCATCCTCAGGTTCTTCAAAGGCCGTGTGAGTAATGGCAGGGCTGTCTCCATCACATGTTCAGCAGCTGAACTGGGGCTGAGGTCTGTTTGGTCCTATGGCAGTACTCTCTTCTGCAGCGGTCTGGCTCTCCAGACCATGGAAGGGGTGGGAAGTCTTTCAGCTAGGAAGCCAAGCAAAGCTGGTTATGGCACTGGCTCTCTCCTGGTCACCAAGACAAAAGCTTGCAGATCCTGATAACTAGTGACAAGGCGATAGAGGTTTAAATCATAAAACTGTTTTGCATCTTTCCTGAAAACTAGAAACCTGAGTGGATCAGCGAGGCCCAAGTTGCCTCCGTTGCAGAGGGAGAGCCGCTGCTGTACGCGTGGCCCTGCTGTCTCTCATCAGTGCAGGTGAACTGGGCCCGTGGGTGGCCAGAGGAGGTTTGGCAGGAACGAAGAGGTGTGGGGGAGAGGTTTGTGTTGTAACATATGTGGGGAGGATTTGGGGTAGTAGAGTGAGGGGGCCAGAGGACACATGCAATGTAAGCCATGAGGAAAATCAGATCTTCGGTGCTGCTGCTTGTATAATTGCTTTGTGGTTAGCCTGATGCCGGTAACTTGTGACTTAATTCTTGTGATTTTTTTTTTTTTTATGGCTGTCTCCTCTTGAAGGGGAAGAAGACAGTTTGAATGATATTTGGAACACTGAATTTTGAAAGTGAGGCCTAGCATAAAAAAGAGTCTAGGCATAATGGGTACAGAATGTCAAGTGGGGGACTGAGGTGTTTACCCCTTGTTTTTATGAATAACATACATGTGTTGTAAGTGCTGTGGCATGTTCCAGATAGCCTTTTCATGCTGTTCTGAGCCAAAGAGGTAAGAATAGCAGTGTGCTAGACTAGGTTTAATTTTTGGCAACAAACAAAACGTTTCTTTAACTCTTTTCTCTTGTTCTGTGTGGTTTTAAGTTAGTGTTTGGGTCTGTGTTAGTAGCAGCTTCATATTAAAACCAGAAAATTCTGAAAATACAAACCCCCAGCATCTCTAGCTTTACCTGATGTAATATTATCCCTGTTAAATATATTCTATTTTGAGCCTTAATGTTAGGAAGTTCTTGCAAGATTTGAAACTTGAGTAACTTCACTGAACTGAACTGAATCCACTGAGAAAATTGCATGTATGGCTGTCTTTTAATAATTGCTTCTGTTTGAGGACAGGCCAAGTCATAGCTGAAGAACTTTGGGCCCTTAAGATTTAAAAGCTGTGGTTTATTTGGGAGGTTGCTGGTTTTGCATGGACCTGGGCAATGATGAGCGTTTTTAGTCTTCATTCTACTGAACGCTTTCGGAGAGCAAGCCAAGGTGGTGTGCTTCTTAGTGACATCTTGCCTAATGGAGGTACTTCCCCATAAGACACCAGGAGGCTTGGCCCACAGATTATAGCTGGGAGAGGGTCCTTGGCCTGCATATTATCCATGGACTATAATTTAGTCCTTTATCACAATACAGTTGTTCAGGGTCAAAGCCTTTAACTTTTTTATTCATTAGATGTGCAGAATATGGTAATGCTTAATTTTGTTCTACCAGTGGGGACCCGCAGCACTAAATGATCTAAATAAATGTAAAGAGTCTGAGGCAGAAGTTCAGGAAATACCAAGTCCCACTAGCGTGCACTAGCTCTCCTACCACCCTCTCCTTGAAAGGGGTATGCAAACTTCTTAATTTACAAAATAAAACCTTGGTGTTGCCTTTCAGATAATTCACAGTGACATAAATATGAAAGGATTGTGTCTTGTGAGAATGTTATAATAAAGAATTTGTGGAGAATTTTATAATCGACCCACCTTCCTCAACTGTGGTCTGAAGAAGCAGTGAAGGGCAATTTACAGTGACTGTTTATTTAATTCTTACGTCTGAGTCTGGGGGTAAAGGCAATTAGCTGCCTTGAGAGAAGGAGGAGTTAAACCCCAACAACCCCATGGCCAGCAAAAATGCTCTTTTCCTGGGGACACTGACATTTTTAGCTAACTGAACAAAACGGTGCATTTGCTCCAACTGGTGGTTTTTGTGGGGAGGAGAAGCTAATTCAGTCAGCAGGTTCAATTACCTGGTTTGTGCGTATTTTACTCTGTCTCAGCAGCAAGCAATTCCTTCTGCTATGCTGTGAAAACTGTGGAATTTAAAAAGGGATTAGCAGATCCTCTCGCTAGGACGACTGCTCTCATGTTGCAGCCTTGCACTGAAGGGACGTTGTCTTTTTTGCTCCCAGTCCCCTGCAGAGCAAAAAGGTTTGTCGGATTCAGGCGAACACTCCCAGGGAGAGGTTGAGCCCCCCCACCATGGTCTGAGTCACAAAGAATCAGCTGGTGAGCGCGACTCTGAGCACCCTGCTCCCGCTGTTGCCTCAGTCAGTGCTACCCTGAGTCCCGCTTCTGAAGCCCAGCTTGCTCCTATTCAACAAGAACTGGCAGGGGTAAGTGTGAACCTACCAAGTACTTGTGCTGCTGAGGGGACTAAAGGAAACAGCCCCTTCTACTAGGAGGAATCTGTTACTGTTAACTTCAGGTAGTGCAGCTCGCTATGTGTCTGGTTCTTTGATCTCAAGTGCTAGTCCCCCCCTAAGCTGTCGTTTCAATTAGTAGAAATGAAATTTGTTTGGGGCTCCCTAGTGGGTGTAATTACAGAAGACACATCAAATATTAATTTTAAAATTTAGGGTGTAAACTGTGTGTTTGCTAAGGATAAGAGCCCTTCTGAGTGAGAAAGTGGGTATATATGAGGGATTTACTTCAAGCAGTTAGAGGAGGATTGTTTATTTCCTCCGAGCCATAATGCTGCAGCTTGACAAAGAGAGCAGCTAATGCTCTGTTTCCGCTGGTTGGAAACAGGAGCTTGTCATGCCAACCTGTAATGTACTTAACAGATTAAAAGCAGCAAGAATTTTGAATTCAGGTACTTGGGGGGGGGGGGGGGGGGGGAAATCAGTATCTTGAAGTAGGAAAAGCTGTCAGTGCTGTTAATTTAAGATTTTTCTACTGATGATGCAGCAAAACATTTGGAAAGATTAGACGACTTAATGACTGCTACCATACAGTCTTTCAGAGCAATTTTACATGTAATCTTTCTGGTTGGTGGATTGTGCTCTCGGTGCAGGTGAGTGTTACTGCTCATTGTGACCACACACACTGGGCGTGTACTCTCTGATAGATCTTTGCCTGTTAAGGCCGCTCCACACAGTACCTTTTCTCGCTCTTGTATTTTTTTTTCCCTCTTTTCAAGAATGGGCCATTTCAAGTAAACGCAGTGCTGGATGGATTGCCATGCAAGGTGCAAACAGCTGTAGGTTAAGTGCCTTTTGGTGTCCAGACTGTCAGGTGTTGCTTGATGACCTGCTACAGAAAATTTTCTAGTTCAATTTTTTTTGAAGGTTAAAGTTTTCAAGGGTTAATATTTTTAAATATAGCTGGTAAATGTAGTCAGACTTCTGTGTCAGTTTTCTACCATTTGAAATTGCCAGTGTTACTGGTTAATTCAGCTCTCTTGGCCAGTTCCAGACTTTCAGGAAAACTGCAGCAGGTAGTTGTTATCTTAGACTTGTTCTTAAAGAGCAGAAAATCTTACCCCAGTTAATCCAGGTCTGAAAGAAATTTAAGAACCAAAAATGTGGTTGGGGAATGTATGCAGGAATTCTTGGCTGTACACAACAGGTATCTATGCATCCTTGAACTTTACTCCATTCACTTAAATTTATGGCATAGTGCAGTGCCCAGCATAGGCACATAACTGGCCTCCGTATGCACTGGCAAGCATTCTCCAAATTATCCCAGTTTCTTAGAGTAAAACTGTCTCTTACGTTGAAATATACAGAAGTTTGATGCATCTTGAGTGCTTGTACTGGTTTTGCTGGAGCAGAACATTTCGTGTAATCCTCCCAGGACATTGGGAGGATAGATGAATTAAGTCTGAACTCTGAAGAAGAGACACTGCATATTTCTTGTTTACTTGGTATTGTTTGTACGCGCGGGCAGATATTTTTGCTAAGACATTAACATGGTATGGCCAGAGCTGCGGCCTCTTGCAGAGCTGATTGTGATGCCTTCACTTTGAGCTGGGTAACCCAAGCCAGCCCAGAGCAGCATGTAGCCATGCCAGCAGGACTCCATTGTTTAGGAGGTTCTGGAACAGCTTCTAAGCAACAGCCACAGCAATTCAATAATGCTTGTAAATGTGCAGAGTGTCTGGACTGCAAACTTGCTGTACCAGGCTCTGAAGTCCGTTTATATATGACTTTTTGCATCTTAAATGTATTTTTCAAAGAGAAACACTGTAAGTGTACTCTTATTAGAGATTTCACCTAATTAGGTTGTCCTTTTTTTGCTTTACCTGAATTCTCCCATGCCTTCCCTGTTTCTCCTCATTATTGTGAATAAACACAAACTGACAAATCTGTCAAAACTAACTTCTCTGTTAGTTTGTTGTAACTGTATAAGGAAGTAATGGGTGTAAAGAAGCAGTGTTTGCACTTTGGTATGGGATGGTTAATTACTTTAATTTGCACTTTTGAAAAGTGGTTGGTAACCTTTAAAAAGGTAATTTGGTTAATTAGAAATGAGTTAGAATTGAGGGAGCCTCTAGTTAGAAATAATTGTAACATTTCTGTAGCTGGATTTCTAAAAGTAAGGGGAGGACGGACTAAGTGAAAGGTGGCTTCTGCTCTTAAACGAGGAGTACATGTGGGTTGGATTTTGATGTTACTGGTTTAAGTGTCTCTTCAGCTTCTAACTTCAAAGAACTGAATGGAGAGAAGTTGAGTCACTTTAATGGCTCCCTGTAGGATGAGATGCTCCTGGCTTTCACTTCTGTTGTGTAGTATACTTGCGTAAAACATCGACTGCTGTATAGTACAGATTGAGGAGCCTGGAAAGAGAGGCCCCAAATGGAAAGGCTGGCCTGCTGGTTATGATCACTAATTGTAATCTGATGTTTTTCCAGTCTGTCAGGTAAACTGTCATGCATATATTCCCCCTATTTTTGTCT